>NC_088369.1:14584606-14599606 GCF_034508935.2 Berghia stephanieae
AGATTGTTTCGCAACCCCCCCCCCCCTTCTAATTTTGTTACTGGGTACTGCAGGAGCAGATGATCGATGGTTTGACGTGCCCCTTTGCAGTAATAATAATAATAATAATAATAATAATAATAATAATGGTATAAATTTATAGTGCGCCAAACATCCCTTCATCGGGAGGGCTCTGGGCGCATAACATAGATTAACTTAATCATTAAGCTATAACACAGTACACGAACAACGCTAATAATACACAAAATCAAAAAGAAAGCCTGTCGGAATAAAAATGTCTTCAATCGACGCTTGAATCCCTCTAGTGAAGACGAAGAACGTATCTCTAGTGGTAATAAATTCCACAACCTTGGACCAGAATGCGCGTTCACCAGCCTTCACTCGACAGCGGGGTGTTTTCAATTTGAGGTCGTTGAGTATTGGCAGATTGGTGGGTCAATGAGTCTCCATCGATAGAGGTTTTCTTTGATGCGACCATGGTTGGTTCTAAGTCGGTTCGCGGTGACCCAGTGTTTTCTTTTTGCTGTTTTAAAGTCAGGAAGGCGTAGAGTGGGGTTGGTAATGTGTTGTCCACCAAATCAAATCAACATTAATTTACTTTTCTCCTCTTCTATTCGGAAGAGCAACAATGCGACAAAAATTGCTTGGTTGACGAATGGAATCAATTTCGTACTATGTGTCTGAGCAAATTTAGATTATCCTTTTTTTTAAAAAGTCGTTTTCTTTTATGGTGTGTAAACTAGGCTTTGAAAGGTTGTTGAGCTATCTTTGACGATTTCGGGTCATGTCATCACATTACACAAAAGAGGACGAGAGAGGCATGCGCACAACTAACATGACGTTCTCTCTCTAATAACTTTTCCGCCGGTGACGTCACAGACTATGGGTGACGTCCAATCAAGGGACGCCACTCTTCCGCTAATCTCATTCCCTATAGAGAAAATTATGTCTTTTATTAAGTTCATGTTGATTTTGCTAAATTGTGTCATATCTATACCTATAAAGTGGGTAGACGACTAATGGGCATAAGTGTATGACTTTTCCTTATCTCTCTCTCTCTCTCTTTAACAGCTATTTTCAGGATTTTCCCCAAAACTTCACACCCAACTAACACAAAAAGTATTTATTTTTTTTATCACTGAAACACAATAGCAGTAAAAACTTGCGATAATTAATTTCTTTAGAAAAACATGCTCTGCAACACACTGTTCATTTTATTTAAATATTATGATGTACTAGAGAAATTTGAATAAGAGAAATTATGTTGATTGTATCGTAACGAATGTGACGATTTTCCTGTAGTTGGTAAAGAGAAGGTTACAAGACGGCAGCAGCTTCTAATGGTGTTCACACTACTATGTTATGACGATCGACCCAATCTGCAAATTCAGTACCGCACTCGTGCACCATCGCAAACCCGCCCGGAAGCTTCGTCACAACGCACCGTTCAATTAGATGCTCTGCGGTTTCGGGCTCGTTACCATAACGCGGGTAGGTACTTGTTGGACAGATGGCAAGTGGTCCCTACTGATGCAATGGGCGTGCTGTTAAGCAGGTTCTCGACCGAAGCCGATTGGCTGCCATCTACCAATGTGTCTCCTCTTGCTGGTGGAAAAGCCTGGCAACTTCCCCAGTTTCGAGGAGTCGATGTCCCCACTCCCCGAGGGGGATACGATGGCGAAAACCAGATACAAATATCTATAACAATTTTAGAATAATAAGTCTTTGAAATCAGGGAAATATTTTATGGACACCTTTTATAATATTATCGTGCACGTTAGAGCGTGGCCATAAACAAAAAGGAAAGATGCAATTTATCGCATCCAAGCTACTTCCGCACCACAACTATCTTGGTGACACCAACGATGTGATACCAAGCTGCTAGAACTAGAAGCTGTGGATTGTAAAAAGTAATAAAACAAAAAATGAATAAAACAGCTTTTTTTAAAAAAAAAAAAAAAAGAACAAAATACCAAACAATGAATGTTTCGGGCTCAAAACCCTTCTTCAGCCAACACCAAAAAAACAATGAAAACATAAATAAATATACATTACTAAATATTTCTCTATCGTCAATCTGTTTTTTTTTTTTTGGGGGGGGGGGGGGGGGGGTTTGAGTAATGTATTTATGTTTTCATTGTCTTTGCAAAAAAATATTTTTAAAATAACAACAACAACAAAAAACAACAAAGAGATGAAACAAACAAACAAAATAAAATAAAAACATAACACAAAAAAACAACAAAACAAAAACAACAAGGCAAAACAAAAAGAAACAAACAAACAAACAAAAAACTAACAAAGACCCTCCTTTAAAATATCATTTTCAAGAAACAATCTGACACAGCGACGTGAGGTTAGAAAATCGGTTTGTTTGATCTTCTTGATTAGACTGTCATCTCGCTACATGTCAGTAAAAACATTTCATAAAAACATTGAATTGGTCGTCGGGAAGATAATATTATTATGGGGAGAGGGAAGTGGGCGGGGGGGGGGGGGGGATCAAAACGGTTTTGAACCGGATAAACTTGAGATAATTGTTAATTGTTGTTCAAATTTATTTCATGTAGGCAGTCGATGACGTCATCAATCTTTGACCACGAGTCGCTTCTCACGGATCGATAGATAATTATGTATTATTTGACATTCTAGTCACTGCAGTTCTTTATAGAAATCAAATTAAATGTATTCATGCACCTGGTTCTATGTAAACTGTCGACTTAACTAACAAAAAACCCTAAACAACTGACTGTAATTGCCAGACAGACAGACAGACAGACAAACAGACAGACACCGAGACAGACCGTAGGGTCCATGTAAAAAAAAAATGTGTGGAAAATAAATAAGGTAATTACTGGTGCCATGTTTTTTTAAAGTCATTGAAGCGTGACGCGTCAGGCAATCGGGATTCTCTGTCTTACTTACCTCCCCTTGATGTAGGCCCGATTGTTGTGTATTCAATAGACGCCCGTCGTTTTATTATAAATGCATTGCTTCGGCCCGCCATACTCCTGGTTGTTGTGTCTACAAACCAGAGATCGTAAATACGATTCAGTAGTCTGATGTCACGCCGCTCGGCAACGGCGGCCATCTTGGTTCTAAACAAAGAAAATCATTACTTTTTATTCTTCATGCTGGCTATAACTTTTCATATGCCTTGTGATCAGAATGTGTAAAAGTCAAAACAAGATCAAATTTATGGGGTTTTTTTCCCTCTGGATACGCTTTTATGCTCGCCGGAGAAATATTTCATACGGGCGTCCGCCATTGTTCCGATAGTTTAGAGCCAGTGTTACTAAGTTACCATGCGTCATTAGGACGGAAGTGACGTTACGACTGTTGAAGAGTATTGTTAACCGTCGTACTCTGGAAAAACTCGCATTAAAAAAAATTGGTCAGAAAACTCATCCTTCAAACAATGATCGATTTAAATGACCCTTATCTTGGTATGTCATTTTTTGGTCAGTGTCAGGCTATAGATAGAACGAAGATGACGTCACTCAGGTCTTTGTTATTGTTTTTTTTTTAATTTTTTTTTTTTTGCCATCCACGTTTATGAGTAATTCTCACTAAACTGTATGAACCAGACTATAGATAGTATGCGCTTGGCTAAGAAGCTCATAACATTGCCATCCGGAAGTAAAACGGACCAACACACAAAACTGTGTGTAACCATGCACTTTTATAGTGTGGTTGATACAGTTTAGTGAGAAGTAGTCACAAACACGGATGGCAAAATACAATAACAAAGGCTTGAGTGACGTCATCTTCATTCTGTCTATAAAAGTTCATGGTTACATAGAGTGTTGTGTGTTGGTCCGTTATACTTTCGGATTGCAATGTTGTGAGCTTCTTGGCCAAGCGCATAATATCTATAAGTTAACTATGGCTACGGTCTTAGTGTCATGCCAAACGTAAACGATGGCGACGCACTGACCAAGAAATTACGTCAAAAGACAAGTCTTTGGCTACAAAAGAAAACAAATCGTGAGTTGTATTCACTAGTTCAACCAGTGGAATCACTTGTTTCCTCGAGCACTACTAACGACAATTCACTCGACAGTGCAAAGACCTTTAAAATGGTCGTCAAACTATAAGTCTTAGTGGGTTCTAGTGTCGCAGCCATCGTTAACTTATAGCCTGACACTGACCAAAGAATGACGTCAAAATACCAGTCTTTGGCCACAAGAGAAAACAAATCAGATACTCATTTTACACCTGAGTATTTCTAAGGGCTCAATTATGCGCCGAACGAGACTCGAACACAGGACCTTCCGATTCGAAAGCGAGTGTCATACCACAAGACCTCTTAGCCCTACACAACAGTGTAAACTGTTGCTTCGTACAAGAAATGAAGTGAGCTGGAAAGTACCAGAAGACAACAGTTGAATAAAAACTTCGCGTTAGCGATGCTAATAGTAAATAGTAATAGTAGTAGTAAATAATGAATTTATAAAGCGCCTTAACATCCACGTTAATCGTGCTCTACGGCGCTTTACATAATAAAAGAAAAAAAATTAATCACGACACTATAATATAGAGAGTATGCGCTTGGCTAAGAATCTCACAACATTGCCATCCGGAAGTATAACGGACCAACACACAAAAACTGTGTGTATCCAGGAACGTTTATAGTCGGGTTAATACAGTTCAGTGAGCATTACTCATAAACGCGGATGGCAAAAACAATACCAAAGACCCGAGTGACGTCATCTTCGAACTATCTATAATTAGCATGGATACAAAAACAAAATCTAAGCAAGATGGGGGCTCGAATCGTATGAGCTATCCACGACCCCCAAAACAGTCGCTTCAAACTTCTCTGTCACTGATAATTGCCCTGGTTAGCTATTTGTTCGGGGTAATTATTCCAGCTGAGAAGATGGGTCCTATGAAATCCCAGACAATGAAATCTTTATAAGCTGTTTTGTATGTCTAAGTTCACCACCTTGTCGGATAGCGGGCAGGTAGGACGTATTTGCTTTTATGGGAAGTTTATGGTGTGTATCATACAGGTTTATGGGCTGAAAATGAAAGGAAGGGGGGGAAAGACATTGAATTTATAGGTAAACTTTTAGAGATCGTGTGCGGGGTGAGTGTGTGTGTGTGTGTGTGTGTGTGTGTGTGTGTGTGTATCAGGGGAGGGGGGGGGGGCAAAAGGTAAAAATTAAGACTGAACATGTTGGGGTGAATTTTATTCGGTCATTGCTTTTTCTTACTCCTCTCTCTAAACACAAACTCACTCTCATACACTGACGCACACACATGCACAAACACACACACACACACACACACACACACACACACACACATATATATATATATATATATATATACATGTGTGTGGCGGATTATTTGAGTATTTTACCTAAACCCATAGCATCAATATCATTTTAGTGAGAACTATTCAATCAACTGACTGTGTACAAACAATAACAAAGATCTGAGTGACGAATTCCTTTAATTGGTGCGGTGCTATCCGCTTAGGTAAAATACTCACAACATCCGCTAACCGGATAGAACGTAACAACACACAAAATGATGTGTAACCTTGAACGTTCATAGTCTGATGGATATAATTTAGTGAGAACTAATCACCAAATGGCTGTCTTAAAAACAATTACAAAAAGATGAGTGACTCCAATTTCGTTCCATCTATGTAATCAGTCTGTGTGGGCGCAAGAACACATGCGTGTTTGTACATATATATGTGTATATTTATGCGTTTGTGTATTTGGCTATGACTACACACTACCCTTTGATAGCCTTCTTTCAAAGACCAGCTCTAAAATCAGTACTATTCAATTCACACACTACACATAATGTGTCAATCTATCTATCTGTCGCCTTTAAGAGTTTATTCAATAGAACGGGAACCAATGAAATAGAACGATGATAGATCCCCTCCCAAATTGATTGCTTACACACTACAAACATCACAAAACACATTTTCTTCAATTTGGCCATTAACCAAAAAAAATAAATAAATAAATAAATAAATAAAAAAAAAAAATCAAATTTTTAAAAAAGCCAAAAACTTTTTACTTCAAAAAATCGATCGATTCAAATGACTTCCGACTTGTCCAAAAATGGTCAGAAAGTCTCAAACCTGGGACTTTGACTAAAATGGGGAAAAAAAACGTGATTTTGTGTTTGTTTGTTTGTTTGTTTTTTTTTTTTGTTTGTTTTTTTTATTTGTATTGTTTTGCTTGTTTGTTTTTTAAGAGTAAACCAAATCAACAGGTGGACGTTAATTGTTTGGTGTGTTCAAATTTTTTTCTTTTAAAGCGCCTTGAGCACATTAAGTGGATATCGCGCTATATAAAAGCTCATTTTTTTTTTAATGTAATTTTTTTGGGGCGGGGGAGGGGTTGTTGTTTTTTTGTTGTTGTTGTTGTTGTTGTTGTTGTTGTTGTTGTTGTTGTTTTGGGGTTTATTTTTGTTTCTGTCTTTCTTTTAAAAAAAAAAAGATATTTTTTTTTTTTTTTAGAAACAGGATCAACATGAGGTGGGCAGTTTTACCAGTCAACCTTCCTACCCTGGAAAGACATGTGAATTTTTAAAGATTGGCCAGAAAACTCGTCCTTAAATTATCGATCGGATTAGATAACCCTCATCTTGGCACACAAAAAACAAAAAAGTCTCAAACCTGAGACCACGCGAGTCCTTCTTCTTCGTATCATCAATAGATGAAGTTATTTTTTAGTGTGGCTATGTGGTCTAGTGGTATGACACTCGCTTTCGGATCGGAAGGTCCTGGGTTCGAGCCTCGCGCTCGGCGCATAGTTGAGTCCTTGGAAAAGGCTCTTTACTCACATTCACCGTACTCAGGTGTAAAATGAGTACCTGGCCGTCAACAGCGTTGTCTTAGTTCGAAAAATTGTAAAATCGCCCTACAGGCGGCATGTCCCGTCCTACATATTAAATGTTGCTGTTGACCAGGGACCCCTTGTAAAGCGCTTTGAGCACATTTAGTGGATATTGCGCTATATAAAAAGCTCAATTTTTCAATTTTAATTAATTTTTTTTAATTTTCCTTTTTTCTGACCAAATTGGAAATAGAGCATTTTGTCCGAGTAAACATTAAAACGTTTTCTTTTTCAGTCTATTTGCCCTTCACGCTTTGATCACTGGAGGATTTTTGGGTCACAAGTTTTTGTGTTGTGTTTAGAAATCGAACGAATCAACGGTTAAATTTTTGATTTTTTGGAAAGAGATCGAACGGATAGATAGATCAACGTCCCGTGTTTGATTGGTTCTACTCTCGCAGTTTTAACGGATTTTTGTTTCATTTACAAGATATTCAATTCAACATTAACACAGAGTCTTCTTTCTGATTCGGGTTGTATAATCTGTTCTGCCAGTGGTTTTTTTTCCTTGTGAAAGACACGTGTTAGATATTGCTTGATAATAATTATTCGTGTTCACGCGTTACAACGGTATATTTTTTTTTTGTCGAACAGGTCAGTTTATGGCTTGACCAGTTGTTGTTTTCCTTGGTAAAGACACATGATATAGATGATGTTTGATAATTATCCGTGTTCACATGTTTCAACGTTATATGTTATTTATGTCAAATAAGTCATAATTAGCAGAAGTTAATTATATGTCAGTTTGTGGCTTGACCAATTGTTGTTATCCTTGGTAAAGACATAAGTTAGATGATGTTGTTTGATACTTATTCGTGTTCACATGTTACAACGTTAGATTTATGTCGAACAGGTTATATTATTATTAGCAGACGTTTTTCTATTTCAGCTTGTGGCTTGAACAGTTGTTGTTATCCTTGGTAAAGACACATGATGTAGATATTCGACTAGCCATGAATACAGTATAAGGCATAAAGTAGTAAAAGTAGTCCTTCAGAGCCAATAGGCTCACGGAGCCGGAGTTTATCACGGTTTCTATATCGTGAAACGGACAATAGTAATTGATTGCTACCCTTAGGATAGGATGCTAGTATACCGCACCAGGGGTCGATCTCGGTCGCTTTCGGTGTGAATCGAGTGCTCTACCAACTGAGCTATCGGGACCCCAATTACAATAGACATGCATAGATCGACATAAATTACCTTATATCAAAGGGTATCTCTATTTCAGTTTGTGGCTAGGTCAATTGCTTAAATCCCTGGTAAAGACACTTTTCAGGTATTCGACAAGTCGTGTTCTCAATTATCTTATTTATATTTATATATCAAACAATTTTTAAAAATTAGAAATTACTTTTATTTTCAGTTCGTGATTGTGCTAGTTGTTAAGATCCTTGGTAAAGGCATGATATGCCGAAGGCCATTGGTGTCCGTGCTTCACTTTTTTTCAACTCTGTACATAATTCTTATTGTTGTTGTTGTTGTTGGTGGTGTTTATTAATTAATTAATTTATCATTATTATTTGTTTAGGGGGGGGGGATGATACATTATTTGTATTATGCATTTCAAATGTTATCTTTGTTATTTGTTGCACATCCCTGGTCCAGACACGCTGACATGTTTGGGATTTTGATGTTATCCGAATAGATAAAGTACTCACAACATCCGCCAGCCGAATTAAACATACCAGTAAACAAAACTGTGTCTAATGTTTAACGCTCTTTGAGCTGTGCGCTTAGTGAGAATACTCACAACATCCGTCAGTGGGAGATGCCAGCACACAAAGCTGTTTGTAACCTTAAGCGTTTATAATCTGATCAATACAATTTAGTGAGAACTAATCATAAACATTGCTAGCTAAAAACAATAACAAAGTCAATTTCGTTCCTTCTATGATTGCAGTAAAGACGGTTTTATACCATCTATTTAAAAAATGAATATAAACAGAGAACAAAATGTTAAGTTAGAAATTTCTTGAGATCAAATTTTTCATTAGATAACTACGACATCGACGAGGACGACGACAACAACATTTGATTAGGATTATTTGATTACAATGAATCCAGATTGCGTTTGAGCTTTATATAGCGCATATCCACTAAAATGTGCTCAAAGCGCTTTACAAGGGGTCCCTGGTCAACAGCAACATTTAACATGTAAGACGGGACATGACGCCTGTTAGGCGATATTACAATTTTTCGGACAAAGACAACGCTGTCAACGGCCAGGTACTCATTTTACACCTGAGTACGGTGAGAGAATGTGAGTAAAGAGCCTTTTCCAAGGACTCAACTATGCGCCGAGCGCGAGGCTCGAACCCAGGACCTTCCGATCCGAAAGCGAGTGTCATACCACTAGACCACATAGCCGTTTGTCTCTGACCGAAGAAGAAACTTGAATCATAAACTTTGCCGGTTGTTTGTCTTGTTCAATTTTATTTAAAATCTGTTTTTTTTTTTGTGTTTTTTTTAAAACGAGGGTGGGGGTGTTTTTATTTCTTTTTGTTATTGTTGTGTTTGTTTAAAAAAAAAAGAAGATATTTGTTGTTTTTATGCTTTGTCTTTTACGTAATGTTTTAATGGTAACAAATTCAGTTTTAACTCACTCAATCCTAGATATTTTTGCTATTTTTTCAAAATTGGAAAAAAATGTATTAAAAATGGGCATGTGCATAGATCGTTTTATTCAACTACCATAAGCATGTAAAAATTAAGAACATTAGTTTTGATACTACGCCTATAATTTGTCTCAAAAAATGTTAAATAGGTATTGGGTACAAGTAACCCCTGGTATACTACGGATATAGTCGGTGTTCAGGTTGGGTGAGTTAATATTCTTGTAGTGACATTTACGTTCGTGTGTCAGGACCAAGGATGCACAACAAATGTGTTTTCATTCTGGTTTTCTAATGATGTCATGTTTATACAATTAAGTTGTACACATTTTAACAATCCACGGCTTGATTCGGGCCAACTGACGGTATATTATGTTTATGTAAAATACTCACTAGTTCTGACCACCAAATCAATTATACCAACAGACAAAACTAATCTGTAACTTTTAACCTTTATAGCCTGATCAAGGGAATTTAGTGAGAACTAATCACCCAACAATACCAAAGATCTGAGTGACCACGACAACTAAATATATTCCATATTGAAGTGTTTGATTAATTAATTGTATTTAATGTGTGCTTTGTGTGATCACGACCTTTGACCTTTTGACCCCTGGGATTGTTTTTGTTTTCTTTGACAACACGCACTGTGAGATTCATCGACACAATGGAGACAGGGGACCTTTCAACAGGTTTGTACATGTGTCTGACTGTCTGCCTGTCTATCTATCTACTTGTTTGTTTGACTGTTTGTTTGTTGATTTGTTTGTTTCTAAATGTACAAATGTATGACGGTTAAATGAGGATTGAATATATATATATATATATATATAATATATATATATAATATATATATATATATATATATATATTATATATATATATATTTATTTTTTTATTTTATTTTTTTTTAATGTTTGCCACAATGTTTGAGACAGTCTGCATTAATGTTTTAGGCTTAATTCGCCATCGTCAGGACTGAGTTGTTTTGTTGACTTTGTTGTTTGTTGAAGTGGTTCCGGTTTGTAGTTAATTAACAAGAACTTCCGGCGATGTGGACACGTATCGTACATCTCACTTTTCGTGTTGAGTGTGGCTTCATGAGGGTGTTTGATTATAGTATATTTCTCTTCCAGGCATAAGCTACATTTTTTTTATGTTGGTGTGTATCCTGTTGCTTTAGATAAAATTTTCCATGAAATGTTCTGGTCTAGTTTGTTGTCTTTTAATTTCCAAATATGTTCGCTGAGTTTTGTGGATGTTTTTTTGTTAGTGTTTATAAATGTTGAGGTGTGGAGGTTGTATCTTGTTTTGAAATTATTTTCCGTTAGTCCTACATATTTTTCTTGCTTGTTTGTTTTAGTTTCGGTGACTGTGGCTTGGTAAATTATTTTTAAAAAATAATAATTCGCTCCATTACTACATGTCGAGCACTTTTCGTATCATATTTGTATTAAACACGATTCAATAAATATATATATATATATATATATATATATATATATATATATATATATATATATAAGTGAATAAATGAAGGAATATATATATTTTTTAAATATATATATATTTATGAATAAATGGAGTATCAAAACACAATTATTTTCTAGTTTTGAACACACCGATTTTACTTCCAGAATCGCTAACATCGACGTGTACATTTTTGCAGGTCTGGTAACCCAAATTGTTATGGTCTCATTTCATTGTTAAAAATGGAAAGACTCTCAAAACCAGCGCAAAATATTCTCCATTACAACAATGTTAACTCACTCAACCCTAACACCGACTATATCCGTAGTTTACCCGGGTTACTTTTACCCCATGCCTATTTATTACATTGTTCTGAGACAAATTATATGCGTAGTATCAAAGCTAATTGTTTGTAGCATTTGCATGTTAATTATAGTTAAATAAAACTATATATGTACATGCTCATTTTTAATACATTTATTTTCAATTTTGGAAAGTAGCAAAAATCTCTAGGATTGAGTGAGTTAAAACGAGCTCATTATTGCGTCGGTTATCAGACCTGAAAATATGTTTACGTCGACTAATTTTCATAACGCAATCCCGTAACCAAACTTGTCAAACGATGACAAAGGGATTTCTCCCAATCCTATTTTTAGATACAGAAGGAAACTTCGACATTTCATAATTGAATTCTCTGACGCCATAGTTGTATTATTTACATTTATTTGTATCCTGATCTATTTATAGACATGAGTCAATGTAGCTTTTATTGGGCAATATCCACTAAAATTGCTCAAAGCGCTTTACAATGGATCCAAACAGTAACACAGGAGGAATCGTGGCTCAGCGGTAAGGTCTTTGCTTCGTACCCGAAAGGTACCGAGTTCGATCACCTGCCGCTGCGCTATGTGGCCTTGAGCAAGTCACCTCGCTCTAGGTCAATTTTGCGGTGCTGCACTGCGGCTGTCGCCAGGATTTGAAGAACAAATAACGATTTGTTTTTAAGATGATATGAATGGAAAGATGACATTTAATTAAACGAGTCTTCTGATAAATGAATGGTGATCACAGTTACAAATGGGAATATAATGATATTATGTATCTTATGCGATCTTGATGAGATGATAATAATGTTCGATGTTGCTGGCGGACTTGCGGGGTTCCACTACCAGCTGAAAGTGGTTGCAATTATTCCTCCGACAGGCTCAGGTTTGATAAATTCTTGACAGTGATTGAACTAGCAAAGGTGACAAAGGAAGCTCCGGCGTCTTGATGGCGGAAATCAAAATTAGTGAAGTGTTCCACAAAGTCCCGAGAGTAAGAGAAAAATCTTTAAATATATATTTATGCCTTTTGCGCCACGATATCATAAGACATCGTCGCCTAGGCATTCCACGAAGGAATATAGATAACTCATCAAACAAGATGTCTGATGTCAACAGGAATCACCCATGTTGTCCCAGTGAGAAAATTGGCGTTAATAATCTTGCTCAAGGAAAAAAACGAACTGCCTGAAGCGGGGCTCGAACCCGGGTGCAGTGCAATGCCTTAACCACTCGGTCACTTCGCCCCCACATATATATAATATATATATATATATATATATATATATATATATATATATATATATATATATAATAATATGAGGAGTGGAGTGGTCTGGCTGTCAGGGCATAAATTATAGAGAGAAGTGAGTGAATGAGATTAGACCTATCAGCTTTTATAATATGTGGCTACGTGACAGAAGGTAGAACGAAAAGTATTCACTAATTTGAAATTAATTCAAAGAGAAGATTATTAAAGGAAATATGATATAATATAAGAAGGTAAAGTTTTTCTAAGCCTACCGAAACACAACTGGATTGAGATGAATTCAGTTCTTGCTAAAATAAAACTTTAATAAAATAAATGTGAATAATCGTGACTGTGACAAGTTCAGAATCATCTTCACTCCTACAAAACACCGTTTTGACACGATGGGGCACAACTCATGTCCAGTTCGGCTGACCAACACACCTGGGTGGTCAAGGGATTGTGCTGGGTGGTATTGAGGTCAAGATGAACGTGATACTTGATATCATAACCTCCGCCCCCCCCCCCCTAATACAACCATTTCACACCCAATGGTTCATCTCCCAGAGTTCTCTCTCTCTCCCTCCCTCTCTCTCTCTCTCTCTCTCTCTCTCTCTCTCTCCCTCTCCCTCTCTCTCTCCCTCTCCCTCTCTCTCTCTCTCCCCTCTCTCTCTCCTCTCTCTCTCATCCTCTCCCACTCTCTCTCCTCTCTCTCTCTCCTCTCTCTCTCTCTCCCCTCTCTCTCTCTCTCTCTCTCTCCCTCCTCTCTCTCTCCCTCCTCTCCCTCTCTCTCTCTCTCTCTCTCTCTCTCCCTCCTCTCCCACTCTCTCTCCCTCTCTCTCTCTTCCTCTCTCTCTCCCTCTCTCTCTCCCTCTCTCTCCCATCTCTCTCTCCCTCTCTCTCCCTCTCTCTCCCTCTCTCTCATCTATCTATCTATCTATCTATCTTCTTCTTTCTTTCTTTATCTATCTATCTATCTATCTATCTATCTATCTATCTATCTATCTATCTATCTATCTATCTATCTATCTATCTATTGAATCGTGTTTGATACAAATATGGTACGAAAAGTGCTCGACATTTCATGGAAAATTTTATCTAAAGCAACAGGATACACACCAACATCAAAACAATGTAGCTTATGCCTGGAAGAGAAATATACTATAATCAAACACCCTCATGAAGCCACACTCAACACGAAAAATGAGATGTACAATACGTGTCCACATTGCCGGAAGTTCTTGTTAATCACCTATAAACCGAAACCACTTCAACAAACAACAACAGTCAACTCATGTAACACACAGTCCTGACGATGGCTAATTGGGCCTGAAACATTGATGTAGACTGTCTCAAACATTGTGGTAAATATTAAAATAATATCTACGAGTATCTATCTATCTATCTATCTATCTATCTATCTATCTATCTATCTATCTATCTATCTATCTATCTATCTATCTATCTATCTATCTATCTATCTTTCTATCTATCTATCTCTTTACCTATCCATCTGTCTATCTATCTCTCCATCTCTCTCTCTCTCTCTCTCTCTCTCTCTCTCTCTCTCTCTTTCTCTCTCTCTCTCTCACTCACTTTCTCCCCCCCCCCACCCAACCAACCTCTATCCATTCTTGATCCCTTTTACCGCTACATCAAAGCAAAACGAATCTCACCAAAATACTGGGTTAAGCTTCATTTACCAACCTGGTCAATTTTCTATGTCCAAAGGGGGATAATTACAGTTATATTACATAACAACCCTACCCCCCCCCCCCTCCCCCCCCCCAACCCTTATCCTGGAATGTTGGAATGGCTGCTCTATTCCAACAAAACACAATATCTCTGGTATTTTTTTAAAAACATTTGGCCAGAAAAATTATACCCCCCCCCCCCCCCCAAAAAAAATAAAAAAATAAAAAAACAACCAACAACAAACAAACAAACAAATAAAAAAAACGAACAAACCAAAAAAAAAAACGGTTTTAAAAATCAATAATGGATCGACTGGAATGACCTTCAACTGGTCCAACATTCTCAAACCTGAGAATTCTTTTAAAAGACTATAAGGTGACTTAGACTTTTTGAAAAGGTGAAGGTCAGTCATTTTAGTCAACTGGCATAATAATATTATATTATGAAGTAAAATGATATTATGGCCAGAATGAAAATGGACAAAAAGGTGTTTGTTTCTTGGCCAGAGATGGCAGTGGGGTGCCGGGTCACACCATTGGGTCACGCCAGGACTGTGTTAGCGAATGGGTCACGCATAAGGACAGTAGAGACAAGGGGAGGTCACTGGGGCAAACAAAAAGCTTCCCATTCTTTGATGACGAGTGACGTGTGAGATAACCTCTGCGCACTTATTTAGGACTCTGATATATTATTATGATTTTTTTAAAATCTCGGGCATGTATATGGAGCAATAATATACACTAAACCTGCTCAAAGCGCTTTACAATGGGTCCCCTAGC
>NC_088369.1:14604606-14617106 GCF_034508935.2 Berghia stephanieae
GGACATTCAACATGTGTATTGATGCACATAAAACGGTGACGTAATTATGTTAAATTATTGTGCATGTACATACTTGAATGAAAGTTATAAAATTAATGCAAAAAGTAATAGATAGACTAAACAAAAACAAAAATGAATATAACAGATTTTATCTTTTTACGTCGTAAACTGGTAGATATTGCTTTTATTATTGTCATGTTTTGTTGTTGTTAAATTGAATTCGTATCGCTTTTTCTATCAACGCTTGTCTTACTTTAATATTTTGTTCTATATAACTGCAAACTGCTTAGAGCTTTTATTATCATTATTATTATTATTATTATTATTATTATTATTATTATTATTATTATTATTATATATTATATTATTAACCTATTATTATTATTATTATTATTATTATTATTATATTATTATTATTATTATTATTATATTATTATTATTATTATTATTATTATTATTATTATCATTATTATTATCATTATTATTATTATTATTATTATTATTATTATTATTATTATTATTATTATTATTATTATTATATATTATTATTATTATTATTATTATTATTATTATATATCATATTATTATTATTATTATTATATTATTATTATTATTATTATTATTATATATTATTATTATCATTATTATTATTATTGAATCAGAATATTAACTCATATTGCTCACTTTGTAGCGTAAATAGTATTACAGTGGAACCCACGTACAATATGTCCGAATATTAGGGACCCGCTTATAGCAGGGTTTTTAAAATCCTCGTCTTTTTTTTTCTATTTGCCTTTAATAAAATTTACTGGTTATAGAAGGACTTTTAAATAGAACATGATCGGTTATAACAGGGACACGGAAACCCACCGAATATCTCCAAATACAATGCATTAGCCTACGTTTACGCTTTGTGTATGTGTGTTTTTGTGTGTATGTGTGTGTATGTTTGTGTGTGTATAAGCTACTTATTACTATGCTATTTGATTTTCAGTGTAATATGGACAGTGCTTAGTACAAAACACAATATGTGTGTGTAGGTGTGTTTGTGTGTGTGTGTGTGTGTGTGTGTGTGTGTGAGAGAGAGAGAGAGAGACAGAGAGAGAGAGAGAGAGACAGACAGAGACAGAGAGAGAGAGAGAGGGAGAGAGAGAAAGAAAGAGAAAGAGAAAGAAAGAGAGAGAGAGAGAGAGAGAGAGAGAGAGAGAGAGAGAGAAATTGTTAATTAGGCCATTTTGGGTTATTTCAATTGATATTCGGTTATAACAAGACTCGTTTATAACAGGGATTTTAGTCTGATCCCACAATCACTGTTATACTGTGGTTCCACTGTATTTTGTTCGATTTATGACACGTGCAAATCTACCATTATTAAGATATTTTGACTGCGTCATTTTCTCTGTCTGAACTCTCTAACTATCACGTCAGTGGCTGATAAACTGTTTAATCTGTCAAAATCATTGAAAAAAAAATAGTCCCATAGAGCCGGAGTCTGTCCCGGTTTCCATAACGTGAAACGGGACAATGGCAATTTCTTGCTACCGATTTGGATAGGACGCTAGTATAATATCGCAAAATACTTACAGACCCAGCTATCCTATTACTACTGGGTGAACAGTGAGGGTAAGGGGGAAGGGGGGGGGGTGGGGTTGGAGGGTGCCAGAAAAATAGCCCGACTTCACCTGGGATCGATCTCGGTCCCTTTACGTGTAAAGCGAGCGCTCAATCGACAGGTCATTGAACTATGAGCCCCCCCCCCCCCCCCCCCCCCCACCGTTTAGACCGCTGTCACCTAGACAAACATTGATGTCACCACTGAGGACAATGAAGGGTGTGGTGACATCCAAGACAAAATACATTGAATTTTCGGCCTTATGAAAATCGATATAATACTCTTATTATTATCTTGAATTCCAAATTCATTCTTTGTGGGGTGACTAGTAACCTTGTGTTTGTCTTTGTAGTGAAAGCTCTTGAAATATTATTTTTAATGAGCTTTTGAATTGCTCTATATCCACCCTCTAAACTAATAAATGTGTTCAAAGCTCTTTATAAAGGGACTTAAGACGAACGAAAACAATGCACAACGTATACGACAGTGCAAAACGTATGTAAGAAGTTGTTACAATACTTTTGATTGATTTTAAAGTGGAACAACGCTGTAACCGTTTAGGTACCAACTCATTTTATACTTGAGTCCAGTGAGAGAATGGGAATAAAGCGGTACTTCTAGGACTTACAAAACGAACTGAATTAGATCCAAAGGTTCAAGTTGGTGTTTGGTCACTTTGACGGTATACCCTTGGGAAAGACATTTTACACACAGATTTCTATGTCCATCCTATAGGGAATGAGATTAGCGGAAGAGTAGCGTCCCTTGATTGGACGTCACCGGGGGAGACGTTATTTGTAAACAAACCAACTACAAGCCAAGCGCTCCAAATACAAAACTTTATTATTCATATTTCTGTACAAAAATGCATATCATAATCAACGTTATGCATTGTTGTACAGAAATATGAATAATAAATTTTGTATTTGGAGCGCTTGGCTTGTGGTTGGTTTGTTTACAAATAATTCTATTCCCATTCCCTATATTGATTGGCTAGCTGGGTTAGCGGAACGTACCTTGCGATAAACTAGCGCCGTATCTAAAAGATTGCATTGTATACACTTAGCGAGCTGTGGGAGCTGCCATAAGCCTGAGACCGTAAACATACTAACGAAAGGGTACAAATGGAAAAGCTTCGGACGGGAACATGACAGTCCAGACAATGGACGTTTCGAGTACAAACCCTTCGTCAAAAAAACAATGAACAAAGGAAAGCTAAATAAACCAAGTAGTGAGAATAGGATTCAATAGTCTGATGTAACGTACGCCCAGCAACCAGCAGCTTGGTTCTAAACAAAGAAAATTGGTACTTTTTATTTTTCATGCTGGCTAGAACTTTTTCACATGTCATGTGATCAAAATGTATAAAAGTCAAAACATGATCAGATTTATATTTTTTTTTCTCCTCTGGATACACCTTTATGCTCGTCGGAGAAGTATTTCATCAAGGCGTCCGCCATTGTTCCGATAGTTTAGAACCAGTTACTAAGTTACTACGCGTCATTACGAGGGAAGTGACGTCACGGCTGTTGAATCCGATTGTAGCGTCTGTATTCCTGGGTGGTTGGAGTATGAATGAGACGGTAGCGTGGCCTCGGTGCAATGGTTGAGAGTCCATCTCTTTTTCGTGTTAACCCTCTCCATTCCAACTATAGGAAAATCGTCACATTCTTTAAGATACAATCAACATTTTTCTTATTTAAATTTCTTTTGTACATCATAAAATTGAAAGAAAATGAACAGTGTGTTGTAGAGTATGTTTAAAAAATAAAAAGTATGCCTTTTCCGCCACGACATCATAAGATTTCGTCGCCTCGGCATTCCACGATGGAATATAGATAACTCACAAACAAGATGTCTGATGTCAACAGGAATCACCCATGTTGTCCAAGAGAGCAAATCGGGGGTTAATAATCTTGCTCAAGGAAAAAAAACGAAAGTGCCTGAAGCGGGGCTCGAACCCGGGTCATCCGGACTACAGTGCAATGCCTTAACCACTTCCCCCCCCCCCCCCCCCCCCCCCCCCCCCCCCAAAGTATGTTTGGCTAAAGAAATTATGTATGGCAAGAACTTTACTGCTATTGCTTTTGAGTGATAAAAAATATATATTTTGTGTTAGTTTGGTGAGAAGTTTTAGGGAAAATCCTGAAAATGTCTGGTAAGGAGAGGGTTAAACGTTCCTTTGTTTATTGTTTTGCTGACGTCCAGTTATCAGGTCAGATTTATCAGAATTAGAAATTTCATTTTTTATTTGAATTTAACGAAGCAAAACTCAATAATTATTATAACTCAAATTTACAAATCAAATAACTTAAAATTGCAATCTATTTACTGTTCCCTGTTTACTGTACGGATATGTTGGCTTGTGATATGACACTTGCTTTTGGATCGGAGTGTACTGGGTTCGAGCCTCTCTCGGCGCATAGTTGAGTCCTTGGAAAAGACTCTTTACTCATAATTCTCTGTACTCTGTAGCCAGTTCAAAGTTGAGTCCTGTTGAAGGGCTTTTTACTCATATTTTCTCACTGTACTCCAGTGTAAAATAAGTACCTGCCCTGAGATATGATATTTATGAATTGTTTATTTATTTTCTATAAACGTTTTCATATAATAATATATATGCACATATTAACAACCAACGCATTTTCTCTTTCCTCAACACTTTTGGCTGACTAAGTATAAACAATTAAAATGATATAACTCCATTTACAATCCACAACCGCCCTCCCCCCCCCCCCTTCTTTTCACACACACAACTCCTTTGCTCCCCCACCACCCACTCCACCACCTACACGTACAAAAGAACTGATTTGTTCCGTGTTTGTGTCTTAAATGCAAATTTTTGATTTTATCTCTAAATTTCCCATGAACAAGAACACCATTATGAATTCAGCCTTCCTCCTCATATTATAAAGAGTATCTATTCGGACCAAAAATCGAATATCCTTCATTTTTCAACTCATCCAACCGTTCGCATTTGTCCAAGTGGTTTGATAGCCACAGTCAAATCTCGGTCATGATGATTATCTCACATTAATTTTCTTTCAAATCTAAATGAAATGTTGAAATTTGAGTCTTGATACTTGTAACTATTCTCGATACGCCAAAGTACAAAAGATTCCACGTTTGATTTATGTTAGAATCTATTCGGTTTTCTATTCAATTGAGAATGAAATGGACCGTGAAGAAATAGGAGACAAGACCAAGAAATCTGATTAACTTGTCGTCTGCAAACTTTAAGATAGATATATAGATCGTAAGTGATTAGTTGTTTTTAAGTTTAACATACCATACGCTTTTTATTGATTATTTCGACTTAAACTACAAAACAATACTTTATTGAAATGTCAAAATATACGAGCAATGAGTATGAACACCCTCCGCTGCGCTGTGTGGCCTTGAGCAAGTAACATCGCCCTTGCTCTACGGTTGACGCCTGGGTTATTCAAGTCTTCCTTGGAATAGACCCTAGAGAAAAATTTCCCATATGGGATGAATAACGGGAATTATATTCTTTTCTATTTTGTAAACTGACGACCAGATTATACGAGTATTTTTTACTGTATTTGTTTTTATTGACTCTATGAATCCTTGATTTGGCAATGAATTATTATTAATATAATTTTATTTTTTTTTCACTTAAAATTGATAATTTATATTGTAACGTGCCCAAAGCTTGTGTTTTACACGAGAATGAGCGCTGTATAAATGTGTATTATTATTATTATTATTATCATTATTATTATTATTATTATTATTATTATTATTATTATTATTATTATTATTATTTAGACTAGCAGATAAGATGCCATTAATCAATATCCAATCATCCAGAAAACTTTGTGACATCTTCCGTTTGTTCCCTTGATTTGACTTATTGAGAGTCCATCTCTTTTTCGTTTTAACCCTCTCCTAACCAATACTCTTCAACAGTCGTAACGTCATTTCCCCCGTAATGACGCATGATCGGCAATATGCAGATATTACGGAGTTATAGTTAGACACCGAAGCTCGCCTAACGAACGACTTGCCCAACACGTGACCATTTTTTTTTCTCGCGTCCTCTCGTCTAATCTCGTCACTCCCGAATAGAAAGAGGAGGCGGAGCTCATATGATATAACGCAATGAAAGTTCTGTCCGATGACGGGTGGGGGATATCACCTCTCCAAAACTTACCTTATTATATGAGATCTTGAGATTCTTATCCAATCATCGATTGCTCGTTTGACAGTTCGCTTGTGAACAGTTAGGAGACCATCTCTTGATTTATGGGCAGGCGGCTTTGCGTAAAGGCGGTGAGTGTTGTATACATCAAAGAGTACCGCTGACCGATGGGTAAATAGTGGTTGTGTAACCCAAAAGCCCTGCCGTCTCGACTGCAAGGTCTTGTATGTAATAGTTGCGTCACCATCTCAAGGCTCAGGAATTAATTAGTGAGCTGATTCAAACATGTGGGTTTCAAATTTATCGTATACGTAATCATTTGGAAGCTACAGAGAAAGGTGTTTTTGTGTAATCCCTTTCACACACACACACGCGCGCGCGCACACACACACACACACACACACACACACACAAACATATACAAACAATACACAAACAATACACATCCCTGGTCATCTATTGCCTATATTATTAATGTTAATATATACATCCCATGCTGATTGTCACTACCCCCCCCCCCCCCCCCCCCAACATTTCCACCATCCAAGTACCAGCGGCCTTTTCTCTTTGATTTCGTATCATGGTCTACCCGAAGCCCAACACCTCGATCGTTTGTGGGTCAACCCACCCCCCCCCCCTCCCCCCAGCTTCCCCCGTAATCAATTTATAATTTTCTCTCTGTATAGAGCGCCACATGCACAATTATATACTATTGAATGACACTGACCTTGCCCCTCCCCTAACACAAGCCAACAGCAACCCAAGCTATCCTCTATCACGTGACCTTAGATCCGATGCTGCATACCGCTTGAGAGTCTTCACTATCCAGATCTCGTTCATGGTCACGTGAGAAGGCTATATCCGTTCGGGTTCGGCGTTCGGGTTCGGCGTTCGACCCGATTTCGTTAAAAGCCTATTAACAACCATATTGCCGATCGCCTCCTAATCGTCGGACTGGACACTTTGGCAGCTTCTCTGATTTGTTGAGTGAGTTCTTTCCACTGATGACGGGGGGTCTGCTACGATGGATCTCCGGGTGTTCTAAATCCTTTTCGCATCTCAGTTCTCGTGTGTCATCTGGGCGTTTGAGGTCTTTATTTATCGTTGTGTACATGCTTGTTGTGGGTCTGTCTGCCTTTGTGTTTGTTATGTCCGCTTGGTGTATAATTTTTAACTGGAATATTTCTGTCTCTCCTTAATATACGTCCAAATAGTCTCCATCTTGTTCCAAAATTTGAATCGATAGCGGTGTTAATTCGCATTTTACGTACAGCGATTTGTTACTTATTCTTGTCTCGACATAAATCAAGCTCTCATTCCTCTATGGAGGTCTTCAGTTTTTACCCGGAAATACACGTCAAGTGCTGAAAAGTGAGACCAGCTCCAAAACCGTAGTTTAGTCTTTCATCGGATTAACGGATTAACCAACTGTGTTATAATCGTCAATAGCTAATCCAAGTGTGTGTGCCTTTACGTTTGCGTGTTTGTGTGAATGTGTTGTTGGGTGTTCTATCTTGATGTGTATTTGTGTGTGTGTTTTGTTTGTTTGGAATAGTTTCATATGTGTATATATGTGTGTATGTGTATGTTTGTGTGTGTGTTTTGAGAGTTAATGTGTGTGTGTGTGCGTGTTTTGTGTCTGGGCCTTTATTTCTTATCATGTTTTGTCCGGGGTTTTAACTTGGTCGAGGAATAATAACGACAAGGTCAGCGTTGACCAACGATTCCACAAATGGACGTATCTATAGAAATACGTCTGGATTATAGAAGGAACGAAATTGACGTCACTTGGCTTATTATTATTATTATTGTTTTTAACAAGCCATAATTATGAGGAGAGTTCTCACCAACTTGTTTCAATCAGACTATAAACGTTAAAAATTACACATAGGTTGGTGTCTTGGCACCAAATATCCGGCTGGCGGATGTTGTGAGATTTTTGGCTAAACACACAGCATCAATTGAAAATGTACCCTACCGCGTCAACTTGGTAATACGTTGGAATGAATTAAATATAATTTGAACAGTGGATTTGAAGTCAGATTTATCAGAATTAGAAACTTCATTTTTTATTTGAAGTTAATTAAGCAAAACTCAATTATTTTAACTCAGAATTAAAAAAAAAAATACCTAAAAATTGCACTTTATTTTTAACTCCTTCTCTGGGATGACTCCTGATTCCCACCCACCTATAGATAGAACGAAGATCACGTCACTCAAGTCTTTGTTATTGTTTTTTGCCATCCACGTTTATGAATAATTCTCACTAAATTGTATTAACCAGACTATATAAGTTCATGTTACACATAATTTTGTGTGTTGGTCCGTTTTATTCCGGATGGCAATGTTGTGAGCTTCTTAGCCAAGCGCATACTATCTATGCCTTTGTAAACAGAAAACGATAAAGATTATTCAAACCTGAACATAATAAACCAAATCTAAGGTAAATAAGTCGTTTTTTACACACCATGTCGCCACCCACAAAAATGTACATAAGCATATCCAACCTTTTCTCTTTTTTTTTCTTTTGCACATTTGTAGTTATTTATCCATTATGTGTAGTTTGGCAGATGTGTTGTTTTCTCTGATGACAAAAAAAAAAGTTAATGTCGTTTCCAGTTATAGATAGATCGAAGTTGACGTCACTCCGGCCTTTGTTATTTCTTTTTGCCATCCACTTTTATGAGTAATACTCACTGAACGGCACTTTCCAGACTATAAAAGTTCATGATTACACATAGTTTTGTGTGTTGATCCGTTTTGCTTCCGGATGGCGATGTTATGAACTTCTTAGCCAAGCGCATGCTATCTATAGACAGCTCTTGTGTTGTCGCCGTCGTCGTCGTTGTTGTTGTTGTCGTCGTCGTTATCGTTGACGTCTGTTAAAGTCATTACAGTAGAAGTCAGTTGAACCACAAGGGTTTTTTTACTCGCTTCCATACACACTTGAGCTCCTAAACGGAGCACTCCCTCACAACACTGTTCACCACTGTTATGTGCGGCTATGTGGTCTTGTGGTATCACACTCGCTTTCGGATCGGAAGGTCCTGGGTTCGAGCCTCGCTCGGCACATAGTTGAGTCCCTGGAAAAGACTATTTACTCACATTCTCTCGCCGTACTCAGGTGTAAAATGAGTCCCTGGCCGTCAACAGCGTTGTTTCTGTCCGGAAAAAAAATAATATCGCATAACAGGCGTCATACCCGTTCTACATGTTAAGTGTTGCTTTGAGCACATTTAGTGAATATTGCGCTATATAAAAGCTTAAGCTCAAAAGCTCATCTCCTTCCAGTAAACCGTCTAAATCTAACAGAGTTTTGCTGACTTGTAACTTCCAACTCATTCCACGATTTGTAAAGCGCATTCCTTGAGTAAATTCAGTAGATATTGCGCTATATTTAAATTGAAAAGCTCAATAATTTCCTATTTCATTCATGACAATGACAAATCTTCTCCAGCTATTAATGGCTTCCCCCCTCCCCCCCCCCATCCACCCATCCACCCCCCCCCCCCCCACACACACACACACCTCGTTCCACTCTTTTGGGATCAGTAACCTAAATAGTTCTCACTTGGAAACCAGTAAAACCGACAGACCTCTCTCTCCGAGCAATATGGACAACCAGGTGCAAAATACTGAACCGAATTATGAACAAAAAATCGATCAATTTGAATTTTAAAAAGCAACTAACTGTGCTCGTTGTAAATACCACAGGTTGATCGCTTCTGTTGAGTGTTGAACCGGAAAAAGCAGTTGCTTTACTGCTGTGACGTGCGCACCTTGTTGTCCTGGTTGTGTTCGAATGTCAGACTTGTAAATGCGTGTACTTTGCCTTTGGATCATTTTTGTCCAATAATAAATAATAATAATACTAATAATAATAATAATAATAATAATAATAATAATAATATATAATAATAATAATAATGATAATAATAATAATAATGATAATAAAAATAATAATGTAATGATAATAATAATAATAATAATAATAATAATAATAATAATAATAATAATAATAATAATAATATAATAATGATAATAATAATAATAATAATATAATAATAATAATAATAATAAATAATAATAATAATAATAATAAATAATAATAATAATAATAATAATAATAATAATAATAGTGTTGAAATTCAGGATGCCTCACAATAATTATTTGGCTAGACAGCATGTATCTTCAAGAAGACTATGGGCTAACCCACACCGGAGACTGACTTCCTCCGACGACCCGACAATGCCGTCCTCTGCCGTCTTCCGGATAAAGACGTCGGGCACGGACAAAATACTAAGAATAAAGAGAAGAGCCGCTAGACCTACCCATACCAAGTACCTAAAATCAAAAGGCAGAGGACTTTGGGTGCTTGGTATGGGCAGGTCTAACGGCTCTTCTCTTTATTCTGAGTATGTTTTCCGTGCCCGACGTCTTTATCCGGAAGACGGCAGAGGACGGCATTGCCGGGTCGTCGGAGTCAGTCTCCGGTGTGGGTTAGCCTTATGGCTTTCTACGACTCCAATTTTCAACGCACCATCAAATCATTTCACAGCCAATTATAACAGAAAGCCACGACAGGATTTCTTAGAAGTTTTCTTAACCACTGCAATGGTTGGTTGGTTTATTAAAGCAAGATAAACATCAGTTTTTATGATACACCCTACAAAGAAATAGCCAAAAGTGACAAATAATTTGCTTTAAAAAAAGTTTGGCTAGAAAACTTTTTACTTCAAATATCGATAGATTAAAAAGACCCTGAACTTGTCAAAGGTATCAACCTGAGACTTCTTAGAAGTCCCGTGTTTGGGGCTTTTTGGCTTTTTTTTTTTTTTTTTTGGACAAACAAATTGTGGGTCATTTTGATCGGTCGATATTCATTTATTGAAGTGAAACTTAATTGGCCAAAATAAGAAAAAAAAATATTTTTTAATTAATTTTTTTTTTGGCCAGAATAAGACAGAGCGGCAGGAGCATGTAAACTATTTGGGTGTTTTTGATGTTGTTGAGTTTTTGTTGTTGTTGCTTTTTTTTTTTTGTTTTTTTTTTTTCTTAATTGTGTGGAAAATGGGTGGGGGGGGGGGGGGGGGGGGGGAGGGTTTATTTTCGTGTTTGAAAAAAGATTTAGATATTATGTGAAGTGTGGATTTGGTTGACTTGTTGGAACTTACATTGATTTTGTTGTTGTTGTTGTTGTTGTTGTTGTTGTTGTTGTTGTTGACATGGTGGTGTAGATGGCGGTGGTTGTCGGTGTGGTGGTGTTGGTACATGTAGCGGTGGTGATGGCGTGATGATGTTGTTTTTGTGGTAGTGGTAGTGGTGATGGTGGAGGTGGTGGTGGTGGTGGTGATGTTGTTGTTGGTGTTGTTTAGTGGTGGTGGTGGTTGTTATTGTTTTTGTTGTAGTGTTTGTAGTAACTGTAGTGGTGGTGATGGCGTGTTGCTGATGTTGTTTTAGTAGTAGTAGTTGGTGTTGTTGTTTATGTTACTGTTGTAGCTTTATCCATTCTGACAAATTGCGTGCTACACTCAAGTTGACATGATCTTTCGTGACTACCCCCCCCCCCCCCCCCCCCCCCCCCCCCCGCTTTCCGCTCTTCCCTACCTAGCCAGCATTTAATGATAAAGCAATTTTCATTCAATTTAGCCAGTGAAATTAATTTTACAGACAGATGGAATAATGTAGAAGGATATATAAGGATAATATATATGACAGCAGAGGTCTGATCCGCCCAAAATTAAATAAAACAAGCTTGTACGTAGACTTCAGAGTTTTGGTCCGCCGATCGCGAAAATCGTATTTTACCTAAACACATAGCATTGATAATATTAATCTAATTCAGATCGATTTACACGCCCCCAGTGTGTTTTTCTTGCAAACAATTAACATCGGTACATGCGTATTATTAATTCTAGGGACACATTGTATTTCATAATATTATATTACAATTCAAATAGGGAATGAGATTAGCGGAAGAGTAGCGTCCCTTGATTGGACGTCACCTATAGTCTGTGACGTCACTGGCTGAAAAGTTATTAGAGAGAGAACGTCATGTTGGTTGTGCGCATGCGTCTCTCGTCCTCGCTTCCGGTGAAAGCGGCTTGAGACACTTCAAAACCAAATTGACGTTCTCTCTGTAAGGTGACGTCCAATCAAGGGACGATACTCTTCAGCTAATCTCATTCCCTATAGATTGACATGCTCCAGGTGTGTTTTTCTTGTAAACAATTAACATTGGTACATGTGTATCATTAATTTTAGGGACACAATGTATTTCATATTATTATATTGCAATTCAAATAGATTGACATGCTCCAGGTGTGTTTCTCTTGCAAACAATTAACGTTGGGACATGCGTATCATTAACTTTAGGGACACATTGTGTTTTTTTAAAAAATACATTACGGTGTGTCAATAAAGTCTGGGTACATGGTAATGGTAAAAAAATATATTAAAAAATTGAGCTTTATATAGCGCAATATCCACTAAATGTGCTCAAAGCGCTTTGCAAGGGTCCCTGGTCAACAGCAACATTTAACATGTAGGACGGGACATGCCGCCTGTTAGGCGATATTACAATTTTTTTTCGGACAAAGACACTCATTTTACACCTGAGTACGGTGAGAGAATGTGAGTAAAGAGCCTTTTCCAAGGACTCTACTATGCGCCGTGCGCGAGGCTCGAACCCAGGATCTTCCGATCCGAAAGCCGCACATATG
>NC_088369.1:14622106-14627106 GCF_034508935.2 Berghia stephanieae
GCTGACATTTCTTCTTTTTGGTTGTAAAATTTCATATGAATATGACGAGTACTTTTCCCGTATTTTACAAAACCCCATCCTAATTTGCTCTTCAAGTTTCAATCTTTTAATCCACTTATTACCCAAGATACAACCAAAGGTCGAAAATAAATGCCGAAAAAGCGTCCCATATTTTCGCGTTTTTTTCCTCTTTGCGGGTCATCCAGATAAATGACACCTTTGAAACTGCATAACTTGTTTATTTATGAATGGATTTTCAAAATTCAAAAACATTTTTACTCAGTGGAGATAGGGCTTTGATTTTAGACAAAATTTTCCTCAAAAAGAGAAAAAAACATTTTTCATAATCATTGCTATATAATGCAAGCTATATGAGATTCTGTAATTATAAACTTTTGTATAAGGCATTTAAAGGATAATTTCTATATTAAGCCTTTAGTAAGATAAGATAAGATCAGATCAGATAAGATAAGATGCCAGACTACATGATTTAAAGGATGGATTTTGATGTCTTATTTAATCATTGGAATGGTAAACTGTTGAATTATAAAGTTACCTATAGATAGAACGAAGTTGACGTCACTCAGGTCTTTGTTTGCCATCCATGTTTATGAGTAATTCTCACTAAACTGTTTAGACATTAAACGTTTAAGGATACACGTAGTTTTGTGTGTTGGTCCGTTAAACTTCCGAATGGCAATGTTATGAGCTTCTTTGCCAAGCGCATACTATCTATAGGGACTACGATTTTTATCTCCTTACAAGTTACGAATTTTTAAATTTTCAAGTTGGCAGGTCTGGTTTAACTGTGTTTGGCGGAGCTTTCGTAAAGTTAAGGCCTTATATTGACCAAAATAATAATAATAATAATAATAATAATAATAATTAAAAATAATTAATAATAATAATAATAATAATATATAATTATTATTATTATTATTATTATTATATATATATATATATATATATATATATATATATATATATATTTTATATATATTATATATATATATTTATATATTGTCCAAAAAAAAGTGGCAATTTGTCATTTGGTAATACATTTATAACAATACAATATTGACATAGACACACTCACACAAGATGCACACTAGTAACATAGTAGTTATCTAAAAGAAACAAAAAAAAAAAAAAAGAAAAACAAAAAACAAAAAAAAAACCCGGCATCAACATAAATGACGACACAAAGAAGATGATGTACGATCACCAAACGAAAGTGGAAAGTGAGTTGTTGTTTGAAGTGACCGAATAAAACAAATGATTCCATTGGTTGAGAGCTATTGATTACATCTGACAATGAATTTTTCACTGCGATCTTCGTCTTCTTTCATGACGAATTTTGTTTTGGTTAGTATCAGGTTTTTAGTTCACGAAGACAACGGTCGAGTAAAGATTGCAGTGTTTATTTATTTATTCATTTATTTTTTTATTTATTTATTTATTTATTCATTCATTTGTTTATCTATTCATTTATTCATTACTTTATCTATTTATTTATTTATTCATTCCTTTATTTATTTATTAATCTATCCATTTATTTATTTATTTATTTATCAGTCATTCATTCATTCATTTATTTATTTATCTATTTATCCCTATATGAATCTATTTATCTGTCTATTTATTTATTTTTATTTGGTCATGACCGCCAGATCAACATTGTGACTTGTCGCCTTAAAACGGTACTGTGTGTGTATCGAGGCCGTTTAGGTATTAAACCATTAAATTATAGTATAGAAGGAACGAAATTGAGTCATTCTGCTTTCTGTTATTGTTTTGAGATTGCCATTTTGGTGATTAATTGACTCCATGATAACCACGCCCCTCGGAAAGTCGTCATAATGTAAACAATGGCAGTGATTGGTAGACACAGCAAACTACACAGGTTTTACTACCGATGGTATGTGTCAATGTATAATACCCAGTGTTCTACCGCTTGATGAATACAATCAACACATAAATCTATGTGTAAACTTAAACGAGAAAATCGTGTGATAACTAGTCACCCCTTTGGCGGTATGAAAACAATAAAAACAATCAGAGAAAGATCGAATTAACCAGTAGATTTTTGACCAATTAAAACATGGAATTTGTGACACACCTTCACGTGTGCTGGACAAACACAATTTGTTGTTTATAAACAATAACGTGATCGAAATTGACCCTTCTCTGATCATTGTTATTGTTTTTATACAGCCAAATAGGTGACTAGTTATCATACAATTATTTTGATCATATTATAGATAGAATGCGCTTGGCCAAGGAGTTCACAACATTGCCATCCGGAAGTATAACGGACAAACACACAAACTCTGTGTAACCATGAACTTTTATAGTCTGGTTAATACAGTTTAGTGAGAACAACTCACAAACGCGGATGGCAAAAACAATAACAAAGGCCTGAGTGACGTCATCTTCGAACTATCTATAAACGTTTAAAGTTGGTGTTGGTTCTATTGATCAAGCGGGAGAACAGAGGTTATTTTACTTAGACACATACCATCGATAGTAAAACATGTGTAGTTTGCTTTGTTTACCAATCAGTGTCATTGTTTACATTATGACGACTGTCCGAGAGGCGTGGTTATCTAAGTGTCTATTCGATCACTTGCACCAGCGTGCCGTATAGATAGTATGCGCTTGGATAAGAAGCTCACAACATTGCCATCCGGAAGTATAACGGACCAACACACAAAACTATGTGTAATCTTGGTCGTTCATAGTCGGGTTGATACAATTTGGTGAGAATTACTCATAAACGCGGATGGCAAAAAGCAATAACAAAGACCTGAGTGACGTCAACTTCGTTCTATCTATTGCAGAGTATGTTGGGAGTTCGGCGAGTAGAGATACTTGCTATTTGAAATGTTAACCAGTAGATTTTTGACCAATCAAAACATGGAATTTGTGACACACCTTCACATGTGTTCTGACAAGATTTTTTTGTTGTTTATAAACAATAACGTGAATGAAATCGACCTCTCTTTGACCGTTATTGTGTTAATACCGACAGATGGGTGATTAGTTATCACGCTATTTTTTTCGATCATATTATGGATAGTTCGAAGATGACGTCACTCGGGTCTTTGTTATTGTTTTTTGCCATCCGGGTTTATGAGTACTCCTCACTGAACTGTATTAACCTGACTATAAACGTTCATGGTTTCACACAGTTGTGTGTGTTGATCCGTTATACTTCCGGATGGCAATGTTATGACCCTCTTAGCCAAGCGCATACTATCTATAAACGTTTAAGTTTGCACATAGTTGTCTGTGTTGGTTCTATTGATCAACCGGTAGAACAGTGGGTATAATAATAATAAAATAATAATAATAATAATAATAATAATAATAATAATAATAATAATAATAATAATAATAATAATAAATAATAATAATAATAATAATAATAAATAATAAAATAATACTTTATTGCATCCCAAAAAGGAAATTTTTTGTACAGACGTGTTATAATTTACATAATAAGATAAAAATACAATGGAAATAGGATGTATAATATATGAAAAAGGAGTAGCTCCATTACCAGAGCTGCGCTTTATAATATGAATAATTTCAACACTGTAAAATAGTCAAAACTGTCACTATAAATTAAAAATTGAAAAGATTGCAAAACAAATAAATTAATAATTTAATATTTACATTTTTTGAAACTAAAAATGCGAAATAATTGTATAAAATGATTATTGCTTGTTGTTATAAAGCCTAATACTGGACGGCAGAAATGATTTTCGGTGTCTCTCTGTTTTCGTTGAAATAGAGAAAGGGCGACCACTTCTTTCTGACATAATAACTGATGGTCTTAGTGGATGATACTGGTCATTTAATATTTTAGTTATTTTATTTATACAAAATTTCTCGTATAAAAGATCTACATCGTCAACATCATTTATATAGCGTTTAATAGATTTTTTAATATTTGAATTTATTTTGTTCCTTTCCACTGCTAAGCAATTGCCTCCCCAAGCTGTTATACAAAATGACAAAACACTTTCGATTACTGCTCTATAACATAATGTGCAGAGGGTTTTATCTATTCTAAACTGAGAGAGTTTTGATAAAAAATATGTACGTCTGCACATCTTATGCCTAATTATTTTCAAGTGTTCATCCCACTTGAGCCTGTCATCAATTGTTACACCAAGGTATTTGTAGTGAGGAACTCGCTGGACGAATTGGTCCTTTAATTTTAACGGTTCTATCGGTTCCTTCACTCTCCTAAAGTCAATCACTAGCTCCTTTGTCTTGCTTATGTTAAGCTCTAGGTGGTGGGCATCACACCAAGACACAAATCTATCAATTTCTTGCCTATAAGCCACTTCGTTGCCATTTGTTATGAGGCCTTGAAGAGCGGTGTCATCTGCAAACTTTATCAAAGGTACACTCAGGTTTTGACTTCTACAGTCATTCGTGTATATTGTGAATAATACAGGGGACAATACACAACCTTGAGGAGCACCAGTATTTGTAGTTATACAGGAAGATATATTTTGTCCTAATTGAACATATTGTGCTCTCTCCGTAAGAAATTCGAGCACCCAAGCAATTATATACTTGTTTAGATTCAGACTAGTCAATTTTTGAACAACCAACTGAGGTTGCATTGTATTGAACGCTGAAGAAAAATCTGCGAAAAGCAATCTGCAATAGCTCTTAGCGTGATCTAGATGCCTGTCGATGTTGTTTGTAAACAGCAAAATGGCATCCTCTACGCCACGTCCTGGTTTGTAAGCAAATTGATGACTATCACTCAATGGCATAAACTGGTTCCTAATTTTAACAAGAACAAGTTTTTCTAAAGATTTCATGACTATTGAAGTCTATATTTTACTTAGACACATACCATTGATAGTAAAACCTGTGAAGATTGCTATGTTTACCAATCACGGCCATTGTTTAGATTATGACGACTGTCCGAGAGGCGTGGTTATCTAGTTGTCTACTGTAGTCAGGGCTAGAATAGA
>NC_088369.1:14637106-14649606 GCF_034508935.2 Berghia stephanieae
CTATGTGGCCTTGAGCAAGTCACCTCGCCCTAGCTCACTTTGCGGCGCTGCTCTGCGGCTAACGCCTGGGTTATTCCAGTCTTCCCTTGGAATAGACCCTAAAGACAAATTTCGCCATGGGTATGAATAAAGGGAATTTTTTAAAAATTTGTTATTGTTTTTAGTAAATCGTATTAAATAGACTGGAAACGTTTAAGGTTACACATAGTTTTGTGTTTTATACGTTATATCTGGCTGGAGGATGTTGTGAGTGTTTATTTTAACTAAACCCATAGCATCAATCATTTGTGATCCGCTTTTTACGTTATATCTGGATGGCGGATGTTGTGAGTGTTTTTTAACTAAACCCATAGCATCAATCATTTGTGAACCGCCTTCTCAATCCGGTATTACGACAGGATGAACCTGATGCCGAAACATGAATCTATTTTTGGAATTATGCTCAGAATGATAAAATAATAAAGGAATTATTATTATTCACAGTGACCAAATGTCAAACATATTAAAGAGAGATCTGTGCTCAAATCGCTTTACAAGGAATACTAAGCCAACAGCAAAACTTAACATGCTAGATAAGACATGACGCCTGTTTTCTCACCGTACTCAGGTGTAAGATGAGTTCCTAGCCGTTAACAGCGTTGTCTCTGACGGAAAAAATGTGTTACTTGGATTAAATTTCTATGTTTCTTAAAGAAAAAGAAAATTTCCTTCTTAATTAAGAGGAAATTTATTATTTCTTTAAGAAAGATAGAAATTTAATCTAAGTGTCACATTCCTTATCACTATTTATATATTTATTTATCTAATTAATTAATTAATTAAGTAATTAATTAATCTATTTTTGTTATTTATTCACTTATGTATTTGCTTATTTTTACTTTAAAAATTTGTCCGAAAAGATGTCGTTCTTTTGACACACCACAAGGGACATAACCATGAAAATACTCGAAAATCTGATATTTTTTATGTCATTTTCTCCCCTTATTTCATTACTGCTCTTTTTCTTCCTTTCTTTCTCTCCCTTGAACTTTTTTTTTCCAATTCAGCTATGAGGCTTTGTGATCAAGTGGTAAAGCAATACACTTCAACAGTCGTAACGTCACTTCCCTAGTAATGACAACAGCAACACACTTTATAGTCACCTGGAACAACTACAAAAGACGTCTAACTTCTACGTCATGGCACAAGACCGAAGGGCTAGAGCCCAGGTGGCCGCTGGTTCGGATAAGTAAGTAAGTAAGTAATTTATGCAAAACAAACTATGTGATGCCAGCCAATGCAGGATGATGAAGGATACATTTACCAACTCAATTCGTGCCTGGGACCTCTCTCTCTCTTGTTCGATGGTTGTCCAACTTAATAGCTATCGAAGAGTGTTTAAGAGTGATGTCTGAAATACATAACAATGAAAGTTTTACAATGGTGATTAAATGTGTTCATTTTTAACAATGAGTGATTGGATGACAGGTGAATGAATCGTTACGGAATGTAAACACATTGAAAACAATTCATGAATGATTGGATGACAGGTTAATAATCGTTACGGAATGCAAACACATTGAAAACAATTCATGAGTGATTGGATGACAGGTTAATGAATCGTTACGGAATGTAAACACATTGAAAACAATTCATGAATGAGGCAAACAACAAAATGAAATGAGTGATAAAATAGCAAAGTGTACAAGGAATGAATGAATGAATAGAAAACGGGTGAATGAATGAATGAATAATTGAGTGGATAATTGAATGAATGAATGAATGAATGAATGAATGTATAAATGCGTGAATGAATGAATGAATGAATGAATAGAGGGATAAAAATATGAACGATTGGATAAATGAGTGAATAAACGAATAAATGGATGAATGAATGAATGAATGAATGAATGAATGACAAAGGTATAAATAGGTGAATAAACGAGTGAATGGGTAAATGAATTAATAAATGGATAATTAAATAAATGAAAAAAAATATGAATAAATGAGTCAAGGGATAATGTATGAATGTGTGAATAAACTAATTATGATCACCTAAAATCCAAAGAGACGCCCCCCCCCCCCACCACCCCCGAACAAAAACAAACAAACAAACAAACAAACAAACAAACAAACAAACAAACAAACAAACAAGTCGAGGAGGATTTTGATTTTTGGGAGGATTTATTTCTTCTATTTTACCTTCTAACTTTGGAACTTTTTCATACAAACTTTTTCCGATCTTTTATGTGTACATGTGTATGTATATGTGTGTGAGTGTGTATGTGTGTGTGTGTGTGTGTGTGTGGTAAGTGAGAGAGAGAGAAAGAGAGAGAGAGAGGGGGGCGGAGGGGGGAGAGACGTGTGTGTTTATGTTTGTGTGCAACACTGTGGAAAAAAATGCAAATCACTTGAGAAAAAATGTGTGTGTGTGTGTGTGTGTGTGCCTGTACGTGTGTGAGTGTGTGAAAGACAGTTGTGCGGGGGGCTGGGGGCTGGAGGCTAGGGGGAGTTAGTAGTAGTTGTGTATAGCATGTGTGCGGGCTGAGGAAAGAGAGGAGGGTTGGGCGGCAAGAGCTCATGCTCTGTTAAATTTTAATGGATAATAATAGCGTCGATTATAAGGGAGACCTTCCATAAGCTACTACATCCAAAGTAGTAAAAAGTCTCCCCCCTCCCAAACCCCTTACCAGAAGTTCTTGTGTAGGGGGTTTGGGAGGGGCGAGACTTAAAAAAAAAAAGTTTCCCCCCTCCCAAACCCCCTACTACAACAAGAATACTTGGGATGTAGTAGCTTATGGAAGGTCTCCCGATTATAAAACTAATAATGTGATAATAATGTCCAACTGAAAAAGTTGGCGTTCCACCGTGTTAGGCGATCAAGACACCGAGAGGATATGTCAGAAAATAATAATTATTATTGTTGTCCAGGGTTGCCAATTTGGCAGATTTTCTGCCAAATGTCCTTTTTTTTGGCAGAATTTGAAGCCGTCTGGCAGAGAAAAATCGGTTTGGCAGTTTGGCAGATATTTGGCAGATTTTATTTTCCGAGGCCTAGGGATGAATGTATAGGTCTACTCCACGTTTTCAATGGCAATTTTTATGCATTAGTGATTTTTTTTAAACTTGGGACATGAAAAAAAAAATTATGACATCAGCCTTGAGAATTTTTTGTTTAACAAAACTGATGAGTTTTCAAAGGGGGTACTATAAATAGTACGGTTTGGAAGATTTTTGTGGTATTTGGCAGATTTTTTTTTATCCAGTTGGCAGAATACCTGAAATTAATCTGGCAACCCTGTTGTTGTCGCCAGTCCATACTATACACACCGTGTGTAGTTGAAATGAATAGGTGAGCTGTTCTTTTTACAACGTTTTTTTTTTTTATGTTCTTATACCGCCGAATCGATCAATGGTCCACGTTTCTTTCACTATCTAATAGATAGTATGCGCTTGGCTAAAAAAATCTCACAACATTGCCATCCGGAAGTATAAGAGACACACACAAAACTACGTGTAACCTTGAACGTTTATAGTCTGGATTATACATTTTAGTGAGAATTACTCATAAACAATAACAAAGACCTGAGTGACGTCATCTTCGTTCTATCAATAGACACTTAGATAATCACGCCTCTCGGACAGTCGTCATAATGTAAACAATGACAGAGATTGGTAAACATAGCAAACTACACAGGTTTTACTATCGATGGTACGTGTCTAAGTAAAATGCTCACCGTTCTAGCGCTTGATGAATAAAACCAACAGAGAATTCTATGTGTATACTGAAACGTTTATAATATTATGATCGAGAAAATCGTGTGATAACTAGTCACCCATTTGGCGGGACGGAAACAATGACAATGATCAGACAAAGGTCGAATTCATTCACTTTATTGTTTATAAACAACGAAACATGTTTTGTCCGAGCACGTTTGAAGGTGTGTCACAATTCCCTGTTTTGATTTGTCAACAATCTACGGGTTAAAAGAGTAGCGTATCCCAAATTACACTTTAAATCATTTATTTATTTATTTAACTCCCTACAACCAGGATACGTTTTCATCATAATCGGATATCATGTATCGCTTTACTATTATACTATATAGATGATATGCGTTTACGTAAAATAATCACAAAATTATGTGTAACCTTAAACTGTTGTTGTCTGATCAATGTTATGATTTAATATGAATTACGTCACCTTCATTCCATCTTGCTATAGAGAGAATGAAGATGACGTCACTCGGGCTTTTGTTATTGTTTTTATTATTTTTTTTTTTGTTTTCTTTTGCCATCCACGTTTATGAGTAATTCTCACTAAACTGTATTAATCAGACTATTAACGTTTAAGGTTACACATAGTTTTGTGTGTTGGTCCGTTATACTTCCGGATGGCAATGTTGTGAGCTTTTTAGCCAAGCACATACTATCTATAGAAAGTATGAAGTTGAAGAATGGGAGCGATCTATAGATAATTCGAAGATGACGTCACTCAAGCCTTTGTTATTGTATTTTGCCATCCGCGTTTGTGAGTTATTCTCACTGAACTGTATTAACCCGACTATAAATGTTCATGGATACACACAGTTTTTTGTCTTGGTCTGTTATACTTCCGGATGGCAATGTTATGAGCTTCTTAGCCAAGCGCATACTATCTATATTCATGTTTTCGTCCAACCAGGTCATCAATCACATGATTTGTTGCTGTCCATCGATTGGATATTACTTAACAATATATAAACGTGCCACTTTGTTTACAAAATTTAAAAACACACCCATGTGTCAAGCTGAATAAAATGACCAATCGTGATTTTAGATATTTAAAAAGCTGTGAGCACTTTTCACTATGTGGGTCACTTTGAGGACATTTTGCAATGTGACCAATGACCTCGAGCACATGGAAAGTTAATAGATAGAATGCGCTTGGCCAAGGAGTTCACAACATTGCCATCCGGAAGTATAACGAACCAACACACAAACTCTGTGTAACCATGAACTTTTATAGTCTGGTCAATACAGTTTAGTGAGAACAACTCACAAACGCGGATGGCAAAAACAATAACAAAGGCCTGAGTGGCGTCATCTTCGAACTGTCTATATAGATATTATGCGCTTGGCTAAGAAGCTCATAACTTTGCCATCCGGAAGTATAACGGACCAACACACAAAACTGTGTGTATCCCATGAACGTTTATAGTCGGGTTAATACAGTTCAGTGAGCATTACTCATAAACGCGGATGGCAAAAAACAATAACAAAGACCTGAGTGACGTCATCTTCGAACTATCTATAGATGGCTCCCATTCACTCAGCTCTTTGTCCTGGGTGGGGTTCCTGACCTCCCATAGTGGGCAGGGAGGTACTTACTGTGTCTTCTAATTATTCCCCAATATATGTCTTCCAACATGCTTTCTGTCTTTGTCTTGGGATGAGATTACTTGGTTTTGTCCTGGCCTTGGCCGGATGCATTGGCTGGGAGGGAAACAGTCAAATGTATAGTTAGAGTTTTTGGGAGATGATATCTTTTTGTCTTGTAAATCATCTCTTTGTTATGCACTGTATTGTTTTATTTACATATTATATATGATGTGTAAACATATGAGTGTTTTCCTCTTAATGGGGACATCCGCTTGTGTCTGGATAAGACCAATAGGCGATCTCAAACTAAGTACTTTGATAGTGTGCTCTTGGAATCAATTTGAATAATTTCCCTTTGTCGTTTCGTGTGTGCTTTAATTGTAATTCTCGAACTTTTTACTATCCCATTTTTCCCCCTTTTACAAGCGCTGATATGTGTTGCAAGCGCCGTAAAACCCTTAAAAACAAATAAACAGTTGTTTGTCATTGCCTTCAGAGTGCCAGTTGTGAAAATAGTTCTTACTAAATTGTATCAATCGGAGTATAAACGTGCGTTAACGTTTACAATGTTATGTGTATAGATAGAACGAAGATGACGTCACTCAAGCCTTTGTTACTGTATTTTGCCATCCGCGTTTGTGAGTGATTCTCACTAAACTGTATTAACCAGACTATAAAAGTTCATGAATACACACTGTTTTGTGTGTTGGTCCGTTATACTTCCGGATGGCAATGTTATGAGCTTCTTATCCAAGCGCATACTATCTATTGGTACGTCATGTGTGGGACAGATGTTGTGAGTATTCTACCTAGACGCTTTGCATCAATACACGACTTGAAGAAAATGAATTGAATAAAGTCTCTTGATTGCTGCTCCCCATTCACGTACAGATTTTAATATATTCAATGTGTCCGTTGGTGTGTTGTATGCATGAGTGCCCTCTCTCTCTCTCTCTCTCTCTCTCTCTCTCTCTCTCTCTCTCTCTCTGTGTGTGTGTGTGTGTGTCTCTCTCTCTGTCTCTCTCTGTCTCTTTCTCTCTCTCTATCTCTCTCTATCTCTCTATCTCTCTCTGTCTCTCTCTCTCTCTCTCTCTCTCTCTCTCTCTCTCTCTGTGTATGTCTGTGTGTGTGTGTGGGGGGGGGGGGGGCATGTGTGTGACAGAGAGTGTGTGCTTGTATGTATGTATGTATGTATGTATGTATGTATGTATGTATGTATGTATGTATGTATGTATGTATGTATGTATGTATGTGTGTGTGTGAGAGAGAGAGTGTGTGTGTGTGCTTGTATGTGTGTGAGAGAGAGTATGTTTGTGACAGAGAGTGTGTGCGAGTATGTGTGTGGCAGAGAGTGTGTGCTTGTATGTATCGGTGTGTGAGTGTGAGTGTGTGTGTGTGAGAGAGAGAGAGATAGAGAGAGAGAAAGAGAGAGAGAGAGAGAGATATAGAGAGAGATAGAGAGAGATAGAGATAGAGAGAGATATAGAGAGAGAAATAGAGTGAGAGATAGAGAGAGAGATAGAGAGAGAGATATATAGAGAGAGAGATAGAGAGAGATAGAGAGAGAGATAGAGATAGAGAGAGAGATAGAGAGAGAGATAGAGAGAGATAGAGAGAGATAGAGAGAGAGAGATAGAGAGAGATAGAGAGAGAGATAGAGAGAGAGATAGAGAGAGAGAAAGACAGAGAGAGAGATAGAGAGAGAGAGAGAGATAGAGAGAGAGATATAGAGAGAGAGATAGAGAGAGATAGAGAGAGAGATAGAGATAGAGAGAGAGATAGAGAGAGATAGAGAGATAGAGAGAGAGATAGAGAGAGAGAGAGATAGAGAGAGATAGAGAGAGAGAGAAAGACAGAGAGAGAGATAGAGAGAGAGAGAGAGAGAAAGACAGAGATAGAGAGAGAGAGAGAGAGAAAGACAGTGATAGAGAGAGAGAGAGATTGCGTGTGCTTGATTGTGAATGTGAGTATGTGTGTGACTGAGAGTGAGTGCTTGTATGTGTGTGCATATGTGTGTCAGTATGTTTGTGAGAGAGGGTGTTTGCTTGTATGTCTGTGCATTTGTGTGTGTGAATATGTGTGTAACAGAGGGTGTTTGCTTGTGTGTGTGTGTGTGTGTGTGAGTGTGACAGAGGGTGTCTGATTGTATGTGTATGTGTATGTGTGTGTATATGTATGTATGTGTGTGTGTGTGTTTTAATACCTGAACCAGTCAACTGCCTTACTCAGGAAAGACAAATATTTTAAAAGTTGACAAGAAAACTCGACCTTCATATAATCGATCGATTTAAATGACCTCGCGAGGTCCCAGGTTTTAGAGGTTTTGCCAAGATGAGGGTTGTTGCTTAAATCGATTGATATCTTAAGGATGAGTTTTCTGGCCAAAATTTCAAATAGTTGATTTTCCAGCGTACGGCATTTAACTGGTTGAAAAGGCAAGTGGGCTGTGACTTGTGACAAAAACCCTCATTTCCCAATGAAATAAATGCAAGGTGTTGCGTGGCGTAAATATTATTATTATTCGTGGATGTGTAACTGCTGGGGTCTGTCATGGAGTGAGTATTAACGTAGCTTTCATAAATTCATAGCCTGATACCGTAGCCATCGTTAACTCATAGATAGTTCGAAGATGACGTCACTCAGGTCTTTGTTATTGTTTTTTGCCATCCGCGTTTATGAGTAATGGTCACTGAACTGTATTAACCAGACTATAAACGATCATGGTTACACATAGTTTTGTGTGTTGGTTCGTTATACTTCCGGATGGCAATGTTATGAGCTTCTTGGCATACGGCTGTGTAACCATGATCGTTTATAGATAGAATGCGCTTGGCCAAGGAGTTCACAACATTGCCATCCGGAAGTATAACGGACCAACACACAAACTCTGTGTAACCATGAACTTTTATAGTCTGGTTAATACAGTTTAGTGAGAACAACTCACAAACGCGGATGGCAAAAACAATAACAAAGGCCTGAGTGACGTCATCTGCATACTATCTATAGTCTGGTTAATACAGTTTAGTGAGAATTACTCATAAACGCGGATGGCAAAAATCAATAACAAAGACACGAGTGACGTCATCTTCGTTCTATCTATAGCCTGACACTAGAACTCATTAGGACTTATAGTTTGACGTCATTTTCTACGTTATTGCACCGTCTAGTGAGTTATTAGTAGTGCTCAAGGAAACAAGTGTTTCCATTGGTTGACCTATTGAATATAGATAGTATGCGCTTGGCTAAGAAGCTCATAACATTGCCATCCGGAAGTATAACGGACCAACACACAAAACTGTGTGCATCCATGAACGTTTATAGTCAGGTTAATGCAGTTCAGTGAGCATTACTCATAAACGCGGATGGCAAAAAACAATAACAAAGACCTGAGTGACGTCATCTTCGAACTATCTATAACTGACGATTTGTTTTCTTTTGTGGCCAAAGACTTGTCATTTGACATCATTTTTTGGTCACTTGTTTCCTTGAGCTCGACTAACGACAACTCGCTAGACGGTCCACAAACCTAAAAAATGACATCAAACTATAAGTCCTAGTGGGTTCTTGTGTCAGGCTATAGATAGTATGCGCTTGGCTAAGAAGCTCATAACATTGCCATCCGGAAGTATAACGGACCAACACACAAAACTGTGTGTATCCATGAACGTTTATAGTCTGGTTAATACAGTTTAGTGAGAATTACTCATAAACGTGTATGGCAAAAAACAATAACAAAGACCCGAGTGACATCAACTTCATTCTATCTATAAGTCCTAGTGGGTTCTTGTGTCAGGCTATAGATAGTATGCGCTTGGCTAAGAAGCTCATAATATTGCAATCCGGAAGTATAACGGACCAACACACAAAACTGTGTGTATGACGTTTATAGTCAGGTTAATACAGTTTAGTGAGCATTACTCATAAACGCGGATGGCAACAAACAATAACAAAGACCTGGGTGACGTCAACTAAGAACTATCTATAAGTTAACTATGACGACGCTGATACTTCTACAATATTGTTTCGAGCATTCGCACTCATCAGGAAGTGAAAGTCGAGGTAGATTGTTGTGTTTATTTTTACTCCCAGAATCGTAGGTTTTCGGCTGGTTGGTTCATAGTTTCATAAAAAGGTGTTTGTTTCTATGTCTGCATTGAAGATGTAAGGTCTTTTCTATTTTTTGAGTGTTGACATGGTCGGTTTTGTGACCATGTAGGATTTTTCTTCACATCACTGTACAACAATAGAATAGCATGGCCAAAAAAAATTCCACGAACTTTGATGTCACAATAAGAAGCTTCGAAGGAGTAGAAACATCCGAGCTCGTCAGACTATATCTAAAAATTATTATTTTTATAATTGACCTTTATATAGCGCAATATCCACCAAATGTACTCAAAGCACTTTACAAGGGGTCCCTGGTCAACAGCAACATTTAACATGTAGGACGGGACATGACGCCTGTTAGGCGATATTACAATTTTTCGGACAAAGACAACGTTGTTAATGGCCAGGTACTCATTTTACACCTGAGTACGATGAGAGAATGTAAGTAAAGAGCCTTTTCCAAGGACTCAATTTTGCGCCGAGCGCGAGGCTCGAACCCAGGACCTTCCGATTCGAAAGCGAGTGTCATACCACAAGACTTCATAGCCGCATCTACTTTCCCAACCAGTACATCTTGTCATAAACATTGGAGGATATAGAGACGACGGGCTCGCATTGTGCAATAAAAGAATGAGACAGAGTGAAATTATAAAGAAAAAAACATGTTAAGTTTTCCAGGACAACAATCTTAAAATTACCATCGTTACAAACAAAAAGACACTCGATTTCCTAGACATAACTAAAACTATCAACCTGAACAACGCCACCTACCAACCATTTTCAAAACCCAACAACATCCCATTGTACGTCCATAGACATAGCAACCATCAGCCATCTATAATTTAAAAAAAAACAAACATCCTAGAGAGCATTAACAAATGACTAACAACTCTACAAACAATCATATATATAACGAGGCAACCCCACTATCTATGAATATATATATATATATATATATATATATATATATATATATATATATATATATATATATATATATATATATAAAATATAAATTGTCACATTATATATGGCCAAGACGTACGTTTCTGTGGCTTTCATCCACGTCTTCAGTCGGCATCCGCTACCGACTGAAGACGTGGACGAAAGCCACAGAAACGTACGTCTTGGCCATATATAATGTGAGTGACAATTTATATTTTATATTAGCTCTAACCATCATTATCGAGCACTTTCGTACCTACGAGTACCCACCATACACTCATATATATATATATATATATATATATATATATATATATATATATATATATATATATATATATTCATAGCCACTTTTTGTAGTGCATCTGCCTATGGTGAGGTCGCCTCGTTAGTAGATGTGATTGTTTGTATATATATATATATATATATATATATATATATATATATATATATATATATCCAACATGACTGTTGGTGCGTACTTGTAGATACTAGAGTGCTCGATAATATTAATTAGAGCATGTAAAATGACAAGGTCATGAATTCAGAGTTCGTTTTTTATATAAAAATAATGGCTGGAATTAGGTCAAATAGGTCGTTTTCAGACGCATTTAAATGTTTGTGAGATGTGTGTGTTTGTGTGTGTGTGGGGGGGGGGTGTAATTTATTGTGTTGAATCCAAAATTTTCTTTCAGCAGCGAATCGTCTTCTTCCTCGTTTGTGTCGAAATAAAACATTTTCCACCTCAGACGTCTTAGGAAATTTTGTTTAAGATCTCTTTAAGGTACGTGTATTTGTTTGGGTTGGGGACGTTTTTCATCGAGGTTTCTACGGCTTCCTCCTCATTGTTGTCATATTGTGAGGGGTGTGTTGGCTACTAGTGACGAGAGTGTTCGACTGTTCGGAGCGTAACATTTTTGAGTGTTGGTTGGTGTTTGTAATAACTAGAGTGTTCGACTGTTCGGAGCGTAACATTTTTGAGTGTTGGTTGGTGTTTGTAATAACTAGAGTGTTCGACTGTTCGGAGCGTAACATGTTTGAGTGTTGGTTGGTGTTTGTAATAACTAGAGTGTTCGACTGTTCGGAGCGTAACATTTTTGAGTGTTGGTTGGTGTTTGTAATAACTAGAGTGTTCGACTGTTCGGAGCGTAACATTTATGAGTGTTGGTTGGTGTTTGTAATAACTAGAGTGTTCGACTGTTCGGAGCGTAACATTTTTGAGTGTTGGTTGGTGTTTGTAATAACTAGAGTGTTCGACTGTTCGGAGCGTAACATTTATGAGTGTTGGTTGGTGTTTGTAATAACTAGAGTGTTCGACTGTTCGGAGAGTAACATTTTTGAGTGTTGGTTGGTGTTTGTAATAACTACAGTGTTCGATAATATTAATTAGAGCATGTAAAATAAATAAGGACACACACATTGTATTTTATCAGGATCATCGTTTCAGTGTAGGTCGCACCTCTTCGGCTCATGATAATTCCGCCAATATAATAAACAGCGAACTACGGATTTATCGTCAGCCGAGGAGGTGCAACCAGCACTGAAACGAGTGTCCTAACAAAATACAATGCGAGTGTCCTAAATATATCATATCATTTTAAATAATTGATATATACCTCCAATTTCAAATTAACTACAGTATATAATGTTACTTTTTTTTTGGTCGTATGATCTTAATATCTAACAGTTCTAAATTAACCAAAGTGCTTGTTTTTTATTTCTGTTTATTTTTTTCTTCTTTTTTTTCTGTTATTTTTTTTCTCAGTCACTTTAAAGTTTAAAATAATCACATTATGTATTTTTTTCAGAAAAGTGAAAGTCACATGACATCCAAATAGAAATGACATTGAAACAAACAAAATTAGTGAAAACACTCACCGTCACCATCACCCGAACCAGCAACATCACAAGTACCAAGAGCTTTATTGGACTCTTACAATGGTTACCATATAAATCAAATAATCAATAAAAATCACCATCTTCATCTTCATCGTCATCATCATCATCATCAGCAGCAGCAGCAGCAACAGCATCATCATCACCATCATCATCATCAGCATCATCATCATCATCATCATCATCATCAACATCATCATCGTCATCATCAT
>NC_088369.1:14654606-14669606 GCF_034508935.2 Berghia stephanieae
GTCCGTAATGTTGCACGGCACCACGACATTCGCCTCATAGATGGATTTCAGTGAGTATATATATATATATATATATATATATATATATATATATATATATATACTATATATATATATATATATATATTATATGTGTGTGTGTGTGTGTGTGTGTGTGTGTGTGAGTGTGTATGTGTGTGTCAGTGCATGACATAATCAGTCGGAAGGTGAAAATTTTGGATTTGCATTTCTTTTTCATTTTCTGAAAGAATATGCTCCCCAAAGCATTTTATTCTACTTGAAGTAAATCGGGTGATCTTTAGTGTACGTAAATACTTTGATCTGTTTGTTGACCCGGACGTTCATTAAGGGAGTTCAATAAAGTATTATCTGGGTGGGCCATATCAGATTTATAAGTGGATTCTGGAAGTGGATACTATTTATATTGTCTATAAATATATAAATTATCAATTATAATATTGGTAGTATGCTTTAATTGCCCATCATCAAATTTAGCGCTAATAGGATTCCATAGTCTGATGTCACATCTGCCTAGCAACAAGAAGCTTGGTTCTAAATAAAGAAAATCGGTACTCTTTATTCTTCATGCTGGCTAGAACATTTTCATATGTCATGTGATCAGTATGTATCAAAGTCAAAACATGATCAGATTTATAATGTTTTTCTCCTCTGGATACACTTTTATTATGCTTGTCGGAGAAGCATTTCATAAGGGCGGCCGCCATTGTTCAGATAGTTTAGAACCAGTTAATATGTTACTATGCGTCAATACGAGGGAAGTGACGTCACGACTGTTGAACTCTAATATCGTTTTTGCAGGATTGTACGCATTTTTTCAAAATCTTACTCATTTTGGATCTCCATTGTGCACATTTTCAAGGACTAGGGCTGACAGCACTGGCCTCTAATTTTATTTGACAGCTTCTCGTTTCCATCCCTCAATCCATCCTCAGAATGTACCTGGACACTAAGGGTCACGTGAGACCCCCTGGGTCAATGGTGAGACACCCGGTTCTGGCGAAGACCATGCAGACGATAGCAGACGATCCCATGTCGTTCTACAATGGACGCCTGGCACAGGACATTGTAGAGGATATACAAGATGTCGGTAAGAAAATCAATCGAACTTATGTCAAATAATGCAATATTTTTATTATTATTATTATTATTATTATTATTATTATTATTATTATTATTATTATTATTATTATTATTATTATTATTAGTAGTAGTAGTAGTAGTAGTAGTAGTAGTAGTAGTAGTAGTAGTAGTAGTAGTAGTAGTAGTAGTAGTAGTAGTAGTAGTAGTAGTAGTAGTAGTAGTAGTAGTAGTAGTAGTAGTAGTAGTAGTAGTAGTAGTAGTAGTAGTAGTAGTAGTAGTAGTAGTAGTAGTAGTAGTATTATATTATATATTATATTATTATTATTATTATTATTATTATTATTATTATTATTATTATTATTATTATTATTCATATCATTATTATTATTATTGTATTATTATTATTATTATTATTATTATTATTATTATTATTATTATTATTATTATTATTATTATTATTATTTTATTATATTATATTATTATTATTTTATTATATTATTATTATTATTATTATTATTTTTATTATTATTATTATTATATATTATTATTATTATTATTATTATTATTATTATTATTATTATTATTATTATTATTATTATTATTATTATTATTATTATTATTATTATTATTTATTATTATTAATGCAAAGAGTAAAGTTGACCAAGAAAAACATATTAATAGTTTGAAAGCAAAAGGGGGACAAAGAAAAGAAGAGTAATATTAGTTTTATATAGTTATTGATCAGTGTATGAAATGGAGAAGATAACTATGTTGGGTCAGACTTGGTATCTGACAGAAGATCGCATGAAGAGCGCAAGACTGACTGAAGAAGACGAAGAAGAAGAAGAAGAAAAAGAAGAAGAAGAAGAAGAAGAAGAAGAAGAAGAAGAAGAAGAAGAAGAAGAAGAAGAAGAAGAAGAAGAAGAAGAAGAAGAAGAAGAAGAATGAAATATCTATTTGACCTGCTCAAAGAGCTAAGGGGTCCTTAGCCAACAGCGACACTAAACATGTAGGACGAGACATGACGCCGGTAAGGCGATATTACATTTTCCCCCGACAGATACTACGCTGTTAACGACCAGATATTCATTTTACACCTGAGTACAGTGAGAGAAAGTGAGTAAAGAGTCTTTTCCAAGAACTAAACCATGCGGCACTCAGAGCGGGACTCAAACTCAGAACCTTCTGATCCTAAAGAGAGTGTCATGCTACATACATGGCCACATAGCCGCATACTTTACATTACGACTCTATTCTTGGTCAAGGCCGACGTAAACAGATTTGCAGGTCTGATAACTCAAATAGGATTCAATAGTCGTAACGTCACTTCCTTCCTAATGACGGATGGTAACTTAGTAACACTGGCTCTAAACTGTCGGAACAATGGCGGACGCCCGTATGAAATATTTCTCTGGCGAGCATAAAGGGTATCCAGAGGGGAAAAAAACCATAAATTTGATCATGTTTTGACTTTTACACATTCTGATCACAATTCATATGAAAAGTTCTAGCCAGCTTGAAGAATAAAAAGTAATGATTTTCTTGTGCGGCTATGTGGTCTTGTGGTATGACACTCGCTTTCTGATCGGAAGGTCGTGGATTCGAGCCTCGCGTTCGGCGCATAGTTGAGTCCTTGGAGAAGGCTCTTTATTCACATTCTCTCACCGTAATCAGGAGTAAAACGAGTACCTGGCCGTTAACAGCGCTGTCTTTGTCCAAACAAAAATTTGTAATTTCGCCTAACAGGCGTCATGTCCCGTTCTAAATGTTACGTGTTGCTGTTGGCCAGGGACCCCTTGTAAAGCGCTTTGAGCACGTTTAGTGGATATTGCGCTATATAAAAGCTCAAGTTTTTTTGTTTGTTTTTTTTTGGTTTTTTTTGTTTTGTTAAGAACCAAGATGGCCGCCGTTGCCGGGAGGCGTGACATCAGACTATTGAATCCAATTATCATGCGCTCATTAATAAAATAGAAAAACTCTGTCACCAACTCAAAATAATACCCATAATATAACAGCAATGTTCAAACAAGCCCATAATAGACACCTAGATAACTACGCCTCTCGGACAGTCGTCATAATGTAAACAGTGGCTCTGATTGGTTAGCATACATATCGACCTACACATATTATTTTTACTATCGATGATATGTGCCATAATACCCACTGTTCTATCGTTTGATCAACATAACAGAACCAGCATGGAAAACTAGGTGTAAATTCAAACGTTTACAAAACAAATGATCAAGAAAATCGTGTGAGGCCGATTTCATTCACTTTATTGTTTATAAACAACCAACTACGTTTGTCCGAGCACGTGTGAAGATGTGCCATAAATTCCATGTTTTGATTGGGCAAAAATCTAGTGGTTACTTGCGTTCTATTGTCAGACCTGTTAATATGTGCAAGTTGGACAGAAGTGTTGGCAATCTTACAATATCAATATACGCTGATCTCCACGGACAGGGGTGTTAGCTTCTTCTTCTTCTTCTTCTTCTTCGTTCCTCTGATGGACATCTATGGCTGCAGTCCGACATCTGCTATGAAGTCTGTGGTCCGCTTTAGGTCCTCAGCCTCACCATAGAGCTTTGTGTTGAGTGTTGTAGGGGTGACCCAGTGGTTCGAACGTTGCACGTTGTATAATGGGCAATCCATAAGCACATGTAAAGTGGTTTCATGGTCGGTTCCACATGGGCAATAAGGGGTTGTTCCAATACCTAGCTTTGTAAACATATGTCCTCTTAGTCTATTGTGTCCTGTTCGGAGGCGGAATAGAGTGACTTGGCTACTTCGCTGAATGGCATGGATTGGATCCTGCTTGTTGTGTTCTAGGTGTGTGTCATTCCTTTCTTTGTCTATTTTTAGCTTTATTATTTTCTTTTGCTGATGGTAAGTGATTGACGACTTCGGTTGTTCCTTCTGGGCTCCTTCTTTGGCCAGTTGATCGGCAATTTCATTTCCATATATACCTACATGACTTGGAATCCACTGCAGCACAATTTTTCCTGTTTTATCAGATAAGCCCTCAAGGGCCTCCACAGTGTGTGCGGCTTCAGAGTCCTGGTAATTTTCAATAGACCGGAGAGCATCATCAGAGTCTGTCAAGTAAACCACATTTTTCCCGTATATTCTGTGATCTCTGGATAGTTCTTTTGTTGCATTGAGGATGGCTTTTTCTTCAGTTTTAGTACTTGTGCACATTGAACCCACTGATACAGATATTTTTGTTTCTGTTTTATCTGTCCAGTGTATGAGTGCACCAGCACCTCCATTCATGAGGGGGCCGGAAACTGAGCCATCTGTATAAACTCTTATCCAGTTGGTCATTGGGTATTTTTTATCGATCATCTTTAGGGTTTGAGCATTGTCATTATTGCTTCGAATGTTTTTCTTGTTGATGGTTATGGATTTTTGTTTCTTTTTCCACGGTGGTGGTTTGAGATTTGGGACATTGATTTGGGCAATATCTTCCTTTGGTGTCACTTTATATTCGCTCTCTAGTTTTTGTCCCAAGGCGATGAAGTTTTCCCTTTTGAGTCGATTCTCTTTCTTTTCCATTGTACTTGGATGCAGTGGTTGGGATTCCATGAATTTTATCTTTGAGAATTGTGTCACTATTTTTAAATTTCGTTGTTCTTTGAGAGGTTTTATTCCTGTGTGGGTTTCCATCTTGTGAATTGGTGTTGTTTTCATTGCTCCAGTGATCACGCGTAGGCATTGGTTTTAGATTTTTTCAACCTTTTGAAATTGAGCCTGTGAGCACGTTCCCCATGCCGATATGGCATAGTCTATTGCAGGTCTTACATATCCAAGATATGTCTTCTTCAGGACGTTTGAGTTTGCTCCCCATTGCGTTCCAGCAAGTTTTCGGAGAAGCTGCATTCTCTTGTACCCTTTCTGTTGACTTTCATCTATTTGATGTTTCCAAGTGAGTCGAGGGTCAAATTTCACTCCTAGATACTTAGGCATAAGGTCTTCTCTCAGAATCTTTCCATCTAAAGTTAATCGCATAGATTGCTTTTTGGTTGATAAGCTGAATGTTGTGTATGTGGTTTTATCAGCATTTACTCTCATACCCCAGTCTTTTGTCCATTTGCTCAAAGCATCAAGAGTCATCTGTATCCTGGCCTTTGCAGTACCAATATTTCTTTCAGTGCATATCAGTGCAAGGTCATCTGCATACATGGCTGCTTTTACTCCTCTGCATTTGGTTTCGCAGATGTCATTGATAAAAACGACAAAGAGGGTTGGTGAGAGAACCCCGCCTTGTGGTACTCCATTTGTCATGTTCGTTAGCTTGCTTTTAGAGTTTTGAGATTGGACTCTTGCTTTTCGATTTGTGAGGTAATCTTTAATCCATGCAAACATGTTGTGTGAAACGTTGGCTTTCTTAAGTTTGAGAAGTAGTCCTTTTGTCCAGACTTTGTCAAATGCCTTTTCCATATCCACCCAAACTGTGACTGTGTGTTTTTTTTCTTGGTAACCATTTTCGATCAGCTGCGAGATGTATGTTATCTGGTCCTCTGTGCAGCGTAATTGTCTGAAACCAGCCTGTTCATCTGATATCAACTTATTGCTTTCTAAATACCATTGGAGACGGCGATTAACAATTCTCTCCATCAGTTTACCCAAGCAGCTTGTCAAACTTATTGGCCGGTAGCTTTCGGTTTTATTTTTTGGCTTGCCATCCTTCTTAATTGGTATCATGGTTGCCTGTTTCCATTTGAGTGGAAGTTTACCCTGTTTCCAACTTGCATTGAACAGTTGTTTCATTTTCCTCTTTGTGAGGGTTCCTAGGTGTTTCAACATGTCATTAGTAACATCATCTGGACCTGGTGATTTGTTCGTTTTTAGAGATTTCAAGGCAATTTTACTTCTTCTTTTTTAATCGAACTGAGCATGACATCATCTGTGGATTCTTTGGGTGTATCCTTGTGTTTTCTCAATTCTTTGTGGACTTCTCGTTTTCGTTCTTTTCTAATCTGTATACTCCCAACACTTGAGTACTGCTTCATAAAACAGTTTGCTGCTTGTTTTTTGTTGAGAATCCTCCCTGATCATCTTCTACTGATGGTGCAGCATATCTGTTTTCTTGTCCACTTAGAGCTTTGGTTAGGTTCCATAATTTTCTTCCGTCTCTGTCGTAGTCAAGTTGTCTGGTTTTTTCATGCCATGCTTCCTGTTTTGCTTTTATTGTTTCTTTCCTGAGAGTTTTTTCAGCCTCTTTGTAAATTTCCATATTCTCATCATTTGGCTCTCTCTCTGCTTTTTTTCTGTGTTCAGTGACTTGGCTGTTGAGACTTCCTAATTTTTCAGTCCATCCTGGACAGTAGTCCTTTCAGGGGTGTTAGCATTCTTACAATATCCACATTTGCTGGGGAGTCGAGGTCGACTGATTTTTTGGGATGGTTTTTCCCTTTGTATTGTAGGGAGCGAAAAGACGAATGGAGCTTTGGACGAAGCGAGCGGAGTCTTCCTTTCTCTCACAAATCATGAACTGATAACAACAACAAGCTAAGACCGCTGATCAAACTTTTCTCTTTTATTGTCATTCAAGTTTCATTAAATTACTATCGTTTGTGTTTAATCATTTTGTTCTTAAGTTATTTCGAGATCCTATAGTATTTTTCTTGCTTGCTTTAGCTGGCACCTTTCATACACACTTGTTTACTTCCACTTCCTTATTATGGTACCAATTTTCATCTGCAATTGTCTCTTTGTACTCTTACACACTTCCTTATCTTATCCACATCCTCCCCCTCACCCAACCCCCCCCCCCCCCCCCCCCCAATCTGCAATCACAAACCCATCCCACCGCGTGACGTTTAGGCGGTATTCTACAACTCCAAGACTTGGAGGGGTACAAGGTTCGAATCCAAGACACCCTTCAGACTGAGCTCCCTGGTGGCTTGACCGTCCATTCTGGACCCCCACCAGCAGGAGGCGCGTTGGTCAACTATATTTTATCTATAATGGCAGGTAAGTGTTATCATCATCATCATCATCATCATCATCATCATCATCATCATCATCATCATCATCATCACCATCATCATCATTATCATCATCATCATCATTATCATCATCATCATCCTCACCATCATCATCATCATCATTATCATCATCATCATCATCATCATCACCATCATCATCATCATTATCATCATCATTGTAATTATCAGCATTATCATCTATTCTGGACCTCTGCGGGAGGAGCGGTCGGTGGTCAATCATATCTTGTCCATTTTGGCGGATAGGTAGTTCGTCTCTTCCGTAAATCGCTCAATCAATCCAATCCATCACTCCATCAATCCTTCCGTTCATCAATCTATCGATCCATCAATCCATTTATCTGTCAACCCACCAACGCATCCAGCCGTCAATCCATCACTCCATCAATCCTTCCGTTCATCAATCTATCGATCCATCAATCCATTTATCTGTCAACCCACCAACGCATCCAGCCATCAATCCATCACTCCATCAATCCTTCCGTTCATCAATCTATCGATCCATCAATCCATTTATCTGTCAACCTACCAACGCATCCAGCCGTCAATCCATCACTCCATCAATCCTTCCGTTCATCAATCTATCGATCCATCAATCCATTTATCTGTCAACCCACCAACGCATCCAGCCGTCAATCCATCAAGCTATCACCAGACAATATCGCTACTCACCACAACAAGGCTATCACACATCATCAATTCACCAATCTATCTATTCACCAGTCTACCACAGGGTTGCCAATTTGGCAGATTTTCTGCCAAATGTCTTTTTTTTTTGGCAGAATTTGAAGTCGTCTGGCAGAAATAAACGCTTTGGCAGTTTGGCAGATATTTGGCAAGATTTTATTTTCCGAGGCCTAGGGATGAGTGTATAGGTCTACTCCACGTTTTCCATGACAATTTTTATGCATGAGTGATTTTTTTTTAACTTGGGAAATGAAAAAAAACATTTATGACATCGGCCTTGCGAATTTTTTGTTTAACAAAACTGATGAGTTTTCAAAGGGGGTAATATAAATAGTACGGTTTGGCAGGTTTTTGTGGTATTTGGCAGATTTTTAAAATCCAGTTGGCAGAATGTCTGAAAATAATCTGGCAACCCTGGTCTACCAACCTACTCCTATCACTACTCACCATCACAGAGTCCTCATACATCATCAATCCAGACATCAATCTATCCATAAATCCATCAATTCCTCAATCCATCAATCTATCAATCCGTGATCAGTCAATCTTCCAATTTTTCAAGCCATTCGTCCATCAATCCACAAAACCCGTCAATAAATCAAACTACCAATACATCAATCCATCAATTCATCAATCCATCAATCCATCAATCCCCTTAAGTTACAATTTTTTCATCAGACAGTATCACCCCACACAACAACAGGGTTCTCACACATTATCCATCAATCAATTCATCAATCCATCAATCCCCTTAAGTTACAATATGTCACCAGACAGTATCACCCCACACAACAACAGGGTTCTCACACATTATCCATCAATCAATTCATCAATCCATTAATCCGTCAATCCCGTGAAGTTACAATATTTCACCAGAAAGTGTCACGCCACACAACAACAGGGTTCTCACACATTATCCATCAATCAATTCATCAATCCATCAATCCTCTCAGGTTACAACCTATCACCGGACAGTATTGCCACTCACCATAACAGGGTCCTCACACATCACAGATTTCTAGAAGCCTCTAGATTTGCCTCGGCCAGGAATACAGAGCTTGGGGATGAGGGATTTGTGGATGTTAAAAAGGTTTGTGTTGCTGATGATGATAAAGATGATAAAAATATTTTTAATGAGCTTTTATATAGCGCAATATCCACTAAATGTGCTCAAAGCGCTTTACAAGGGGTCCCTGGTCAACAGCAACATTTAACATGTAGGACGGGACATAACGCCTATTAGGCGATATTACAATTTTTCGGACAAAGACAACGCTGTTAACGGCCAGGTACTCATTTTACACCTGAGGACGGTGAGAGGATGTGAGTAAAGAGTATTTTCCAAGGACTCAACTATGCGCCGAGCGCGAGGCGAGGCTTGAACCCAGGATCTTCCGATCCGAAAGCGAGTGTCATACCACTAGACCACATAGCCCATCATGATGATGATGATGATGATGATGATGATGATGATGATGATGATGATGATGATGATGATGATGATGAGTAAAACCAAAAACTAAAGGTGACTTAATGAGCCAATAAAATGGAGAGAAAGATAAAGGGAGTAAATTTGATTCATATACTTGCGATCAAAAGAATGTATACACATTTAAAATCGTCGTGACTTTTTTATCCGTTGGCGTAGGCTAATGATTTCCCACTGAGTTGTTTACCATTAGTCTCTCTGTGTACCGATAGTTGATGTTTTTGTTTTTGTATCACAAGGAGAACTGTATATTCGTTTGTGGATCGATTTGAAATGACACAAACGGCAAGGGACTAACAAATATACAGTTCTCCTTGTGATATTAAGCATTTTTGCGACATTGGTCATAGACTGTCCAGCTTGGAGATGACCAATGGCACGTGCATGTTGTTCTTTACTAAGTCGTGACATCGCGAAGATTAATGGATGGTGTTTTGCATTGTGTTTTTCTGCCTTGAAATGGGAGCGATCTATATTCATGTTTTCGTCCAACCTAGTCATCAATCACATGATTTGTTGCTGTGCAACGATTGGAGCTTTCTCAATGCATCTAAACACGCTGCTTTGTTTATGAAAGTTATAAACATACCCATGAGTCATCCTGAGCAAAATGGCCAATAGGATTCAGTAGTCTGATGTCACGCCACCTGGCAACAGCGGCCATCTTGGTTCTTAACAAAGAAAATCATTACTTTTTATTCTTCATGCTGGCTAGAACTTTTCATTCCCTTTTCATATACCTTGCGATCAGAATGTGTAAAAGTTAAAACATGATCAAATTTATGGGGTTTTTTCCCTCTGGAAACGCTTTTATGCTCGCCGGAGAAATAATTCATACGGGCGTCCGCCATTGTTCCGATAGTTTAGAGCCAGTGTTACTAAGTTACCATGCGTCATTAGGAAGGAAGTGACGTTACGACTATTGAAGAGTATTGTAGCGTTGGATATTTCTTAACTTGTGAACACTTTTCACTATGTGTGTCATTTTGAGCACGCTTTGCAATGTGACCAATGACCTCGAGTACATGGACAGGTAATCGTGCCCATTGTTTCAAGAAGACACGGGTGGCAAAAAAAAAAAAATCTACACACTTCCTGTCCAGAGTAAGGGGCCAAAAGGTCATTTTAGCACCTGCGCGACGTGGTGAGCGAATTTCAGATCGATAACATCAACTATCGGTACACAGAAAGGCTAATGGTAAACAACTCAGTGGAAAATCATTAGCCTACGTCAACGGATAAAAAAGTAACGACGATTTTAAATGTGTATACTTTCTTTTGATGGCAAGTATATAAGGGAACAACACAAAACAAACATTGTTAATTTACAGCTTGTGGGGAATATGACCTCAAGGTCATACGGCGACTTGACCCGGAAACAGATCAATGACTCAATGACCCTTGACCTGGAAAAATACGGTGCTAAATTCTACAACGGCCACGAGTCCGGTACCTCCCATACGTCCATTCTTGACCACGAAGGGAACGCTGTGTCAATCACCAGCTCTCTCAATTACTAGTAAGTACACCTCTCTCTCTCTCTCTCTCTCTCTCTCTATTTCTCTCTCTCTCGCTTTCTCTCTCTCTCTCTCTCTCTCTTTCTCTCTCTCTCTCTCTCTTTCTCTCTCTCTTTCTCTCTCTCTCTCTTCTCTCTCTCTTTCTCTCTCTCTCTCTCTCTGTCTCTCATTCTCTCTCTCTATTTCTCTCTCTCTCTCTTTCTCTCTCTCTATTTCTCTCTCTCTCTCTGTCTCTCTCTATCTCTCATTCTCTCTCTCTATCTCTCACACACACACACACACACACACGCACACACACACACACACACAAACTGACTTGCAAAATAGCACAAACAACACACTCTTATATAAAATAAAACTAGCCTACCTGAAACATACTAAAAACTCTAATCACTCCAGCAATTTAATTTTTAAAATGCTTATTTCCTCAGCGCTTGTTGATTTGATTCCACCGACAAAATACGTAAGATTTGAAATCACTCGCTTCCTGTCAATAGAGTAGCAAGCAATTCTTACTGCACGTTACCATTAATAGATTACTCTATACAACTACCTTTATAATACAAATTAATGAGATGATAATGTTACATTGCCTCAGAAGTCTTTAATCCTACAGCTGTCATGGCGGATTTTAAGTTGACTCAATGTATGGCTATTGACAGGATAATATGATGATATGACTATTATTTTCATCACTTTCAATAACAAATTAGTATCTTGACTTACTTGACTTGTGCATCTTGGCTCCTGGCGAAGCATATGACCTCAACAGCACTCTTCCATCTTCGTCTGTCCTTGGCACAGACCTTTGCCTCACTCGAGGAAACATTGGAGACGCACAAATCTTGGTGAAGGCTTCTCCTTCAAGTCTGTTTTGGACGACCCCGTTTCCTCTTACACTGTGGGTTCAATTCGAGAGCCTGCTTGGTTATATTACAGGGCTCTTTCCGCAGGGTATGGCCAACCAACCCATTGCCACTTTCTGCGTCTGACCTGGACATCCATTTGTTCTTGGTTTGTTCGTGTCCAAAGGTCAGCATTTGGCACTTTGTCAAACAATTTCAACTTGAGGATTTTTGAGAAATTAGTAGCTGCGGTGAGACTAACTTCTGGAGGAAATAGATAGCATCACAGGTGTTACTCTCTTTCAAAGAGGAATAGAAAAAGAGTCCTCCAGAGCCATTGGGCACATGGAACCGGAGTTTATCCCGGTTTCTGTAGCGTGAAACAGACAATAGCAATTGCTTGCTATCCTATTGGATAGGACGCTAGTCTATCGCAAAGTACTTTCCTGTCAAAGCTAACAGACTCAGCTACCCGTTCAGAAAAAAAATCTCGACTGCACCCGGGATCGATCTTGGTGTGAAGCGAGTGTTCTACCAACTGAACCATCGGGACTCCCAAAAAGAAAGAAATGGAAACAACTATCAAATACTGTGTAACCGTGAACGTTTATAGACTTATTGATATCAGTTTAGCGAGAAACTGTATAACTAACAGGTTGTTTAAAAATAATATAATAAGAGCTTTGTGATGTCAAATCCATTCCTTATATTGTTGCTATACGTTTAAGTAAAATACTCACAACATCTGCCAGTCGGATATCACGCACCAACACACACAAAACTATGTGTATCCTTTATCGTTTGTTGTCTGATTGATATAATTTAGTGAAAACTAACATCAGATATGTTTTTGAGTGAAATCAGCCCTGTCACCTCTTGGGTTAAACGTGTTGATTATTAAACACGAGACCTTAACTCACTCAACCCTAACACCGACTATGTTGGTAGTATACCCGGATTACTTTTACCTCATTCCTATTTATTACATTTTTATGAGACAAATTATAGGCGTAGTATCAAAGCTAATGTTTTATCGCTTTTACATGTTAATGGTAGTGAATCTAGACTATGTACATGCTCATTTTTAATACATTTTTTTTTCAATTTTGAAAAGTAGCAAAAATCGCTAGGATTGAGTGAGTTAAAGGCGCCGTAAACTCTTTACTATAATATGTCCCTTTTTCCTGTAACTTACCCAGTATATATCTTCTCGGTGTCTCTTATCCCAGTTTTGGTAGTTTGGTGTTGGGAAAACGTACAGGAATCACATTCAACAATGGGATAAGTTGCTTTTCTCACCTATACCAGAATATGCATCACTCATTAACTCCCTCTGAGGTAATGGTTTTACTTATAGGTGTGTTTGTTTGTGTGTGTGTGTGTGTGTGTGTGTGTGTGTGTGTAGTATGTGTGAGAGTGTGTGGGGAGCATTTGTGAGCAATAGAGACTATTTAATTTTCAATTTTATTTTTTCGGCAGAGATAACGCTGCTCAACGACCAGGTACTCATTTTCCACCTGACTACAGTGAGAAAATGTAAGTTAAGAGCATTTTCTAAGGACAATGCGTTGAGTCCTTGGAAAAGTCTCTTAACTCAGATTCTGTCACTGTACTCACGTGTTAAATGAGTACCCGGACTTTAACAACTTTGTCTCTGTCTGAAAAATAAAAGTGTAATATCGCCTAACAGGCCTTATGTCTCGTCCTACATGTCAATGGTTGTTGTTGGTTTGGAACCCTTTGTAAAGTGCTTTGAGCATGTTTAGTGAATGTTGCGCCATACAAATACTCAACTTAATGCTCAACTATCATTTCAATAATTAAAATCATTTTTCAACACCCGCTTCTCTCCGCAATGATACTAGTATGACACGATAGAAGTAGTAGTACTTCAGAGCGTAGCCATCGTTAACATATAGCCTGACACCGTAGCCATCGTTAACATATAGCCTGACACCGTAGCCATCGTTAACATATAGCCTGACACCGTAGCCATCGTTAACATATAGCCTGACACCGTAGCCATCGTTAACATATAGCCTGACTCCGTAGCCATCGTTAACATATAGTCTGACACCGTAGCCATCGTTAACATATAGTCTGACACCGTAGCCATCGTTAACATATAGCCTGACACCGTAGCCATCGTTAACATATAGCCTGACACCGTAGCCATCGTTAACATATAGCCTGACACCGTAGCCATCGTTAACATATAGTCTGACACCGTAGCCATCGTTAACATATAGTCTGACACCGTAGCCATCGTTAACATATAGTCTGACACCGTAGCCATCGTTAACATATAGCCTGACACCGTAGCCATCGTTAACATATAGTCTGACACCGTAGCCATCGTTAACATATCGTCGGACACCGTAGCCATCGTTAACATATAGTCTGACACGTAGCCATCGTTAACATATAGCCTGACACCGTAGCCATCGTTAACATATAGTCTGACACCGTAGCCATCATTAACATATAGTCTGACACCGTAGCCATCGTTAACATATAGCCTGACACCGTAGCCATCGTTAACATATAGCCTGACACCGTAGCCATCGTTAATATATAGTCTTGCACCGTAGCCATCGTTAACATATAGCCTGACACCGTAACCATCGTTAACATATAGCCTGACACCGTAGCCATCGTTAACATATAGTCTGACACCGTAGCCATCGTTAACATATAGTCTGACACGTAGCCATCGTTAACATATAGCCTGACACCGTAGCCATCGTTAACATATAGTCTGACACCGTAGCCATCATTAACATATAGTCTGACACCGTAGCCATCGTTAACATATAGCCTGACACTGTAGCCATCGTTAACATATAGCCTGACACCGTAGCCATCGTTAACATATAGTCTGACACCGTAGCCATCGTTAATATATAGTCTTACACCGTAGCCATCGTTAACATATAGCCTGACACCGTAACCATCGTTAACATATAGCCTGACACCGTAGCCATCGTTAACATATAGTCTGACACCGTAGCCATCGTTAACATATAGCCTGACACCGTAGCCGTCGTTAACATATAGTCTGACACCATAGCCATCGTTAACATATAGATAGTATGCAGATGACGTCACTCAGGCCCTTGTTATTGTTTTTGCCATCCGCGTTTGTGAGTTGTTCTCACTAAACTGTATTAACCAGACTATAAAAGTTCATGGTTACACAGAGTTTGTGTGTTGGTCCGATATACTTCCGGATGGCAATGTTGTGAACTCCTTTGCCAAGCGCATTCTATCTATAGCCTGACACTAGAGCCCTCTAGGACTGGCAGTTTGACGTCATATTTTAGGTTTGTGTAGCGTGTAGTGAGTTGTCGTTA
>NC_088369.1:14674606-14709149 GCF_034508935.2 Berghia stephanieae
CCGTTTCCTCTTGCCCTGTGGGTTCCATTCGAGAGCCTGCTTGGTTATATTACATGGCTCTTTCCGCAGGGTATGGCCAACCCATCGCCACTTTCTCCGTCTGAGCTGGACATCCATTTGTTCTTGGTTTGTTCTCGACCAAAAGGTCAGCATTTGGCACTTTGTCAAAACATTTCAACCTGTATACAACTTGTATATATATATATATATATATATATATATATATATATAATATATATATATATATATATATATATATATCACTTATATTGTATATAAATTGAGCTTTGTATAGCGCAATATCCACTAAATGTGCTCAAAGCGCTTTACAATGGGTTCCTAGTCAACAGCAACATTTAACATGTAGGACGGGACATGACGCCTGTTAGGCGATATTTCAATTTTTCGGACAAAGAGAACGCTGTTAACGGCCAGGTACTCATTTTACACCTGAGTACGGTGAGAGAATGTGAGTAAAGAGCCTTTTCCAATTACTAAACTATGCGCCGAGCGCGAGGCTCGAACTCAGGACCTTCCGATCCGAAAGCGAGTGTCATACCACTAGACCACATAGCCGTACATCTTTCTCACCCTCCCTTTATCGCTCTCCCTCTATTTTTTCCCATCTCTCGATATTCTATTACAACTATATATCTTTTTTCCCTCTTTATTGGATATCTTTCTCACTCTCTCTCTCTCTCTCTCTCTCTCTCTCTCTCTCTCTCTCTCTCTCTCTCTGTCTATCTATCTATCTATCTATCTATCTATCTATCTATCTACGTTTCTCTATATTGTATATATATATATATATATATATATATATATATATATATATAATATATATATATATATATATATATATATATATAACTTACTTGACTTATGTCTCTTGGCTCCTGGCGGAGCATAGGGCCTCAGCAGCACTCTTCCATCTTCTTCTGTCCGTGGCACAGACCTTTGCTCAACCAGGTAAGATTAGAGACGAACAAATCCTGGTGAAGGCTTCTCCTCCAGGTCTGTTTTGGACGACCCCGTTTCCTCTTGCCCTGTGGGTTCCATTCGAGAGCCTGCTTGGTTATATTACAGGGCTCTTTCCGCAGGGTATGGCCAACCAACCCATCGCCACTTTCTGTGCCTGACCTGGTCATCCATTTGTTCTTGGTTTGTTCTTGTCCAAAGGTCAGCATTTGGCACTTTGTCAAAACATTTCAACCTGTATATATATATATATATATATATATATATATATATATATATATATATATATATATATGTATATATATATATATATCACTTATATTGTATATAAATTGAGCTTTATATAGCGCAATATCCACTAAATGTGCTTAAAGCGCTTTACAAGGGGTCCCTAGTCAACAGCAACATTTAACATGTAGGACGGGACATGACGCCTGATAGGCGATATTTCAATTTTTCGGACAAAGAGAACGCTGTTAACGGCCAGGTACTCATTTTACACCTGAGTACGGTGAGATAATGTGAGCAAAGAGCCTTTTCCAATGACTCAACTATGCGCCGAGCGCGAGGCTCGAACCCAGGACCTTCCGATCCGAAAGCGAGTGTCATACCACTAGACCACATAGCCGTACATCATTCTCACCCTCCCTTTATCTCTCTTCCTCTATTTTTTTCCCATCTCTCGATATTCTATTACAACCATATATCTTTTTTCTCTCTTTATTGGATATCTTTCTCACTCTCTCTCTTTCTCTCTCTCTCTCTCTCTCTCTCTCTCTCTCTCTCTCTCTCTCTCTCTCTCTCTCGCTCGCTCGCTCACTCACACGCCCCCTGCTCTCCCTCTTTCCAGCTCTCTATATTCTATTGTACCACAATATGTATTGTATTACAATATGTATATATACGCCCGCCCCCCTTCTCTCTCTCTCTCTCTCTCTCTCTCTCTCTCTCTCTCTCTCTCTCTCTCTCTCTTGTATATATTTCTCTCTTTATCTCTATTTCACTATGAAAGGAGATGACGGGATAGTAAAATCATGGATAGACCTGTAGTTAAAATACCCAAGCAAAAACAAGGCAGAGATGACTGGCTCAAATAGGGAACATAAATGGATCTCTAGACCGTCACTTCATGTGTCCATCAGTTTGAAACAATCTACAAGTCCCATTAAGACACTAGGATAGGAACCCGAGTCGAGGGACACCCTCGAATGTTTACAAATAAACTAAAGATTAAAAAGAAAAAATCACATTAAAAAATATGATTTAAAAGGATACAAAACAGTTAAACATTATAATTTCACCCCCCCCCCCCCCAAATAAACTGAGCTATGACCGTTTCCTTCTCGGCTAATGTTCCCAGTCAGGGCTAGGTAAAAACCGAGTAATCTTCTTCTAAGTCAAGAACAAGTTATGTAGAAAGAGACAATAGATTGAGGAACATAACATTAACATGTAGGACATGACATGACACCTGTAAGGCGATTATACAATTTTTGGATAGAAACGACGCTGTTAGCGACCAGGTACTCATTTTACACCTGAATACGATGAGAGAATATGAGTAAAGAGCCTTTTCCAAGGACTTAACTATGCGCCGAGTGAGGCTAGAACCCAGGACCTTCCGATCCGAAAGCGAGTGTCATATCACTAGACCACATAGCCCCGCAACTCCATGCATAATCAATGTCTCAATCGTTTCTATCTCTGACCCTGCGGTGTTTGGATTTTTTTTTTTGCAAAAAAATATTTCAAAATTTTGCAAAGAAAATGATGAATTTTACAGAAGAAAATAAATAAATTTTGCAAAAATTTTGCAGGTTTCTAAATATGTCGTATCACACCTAACAACTAACTATAGGTAGAGTCACGTTCTTCTCGACCAGGCGGAGTTTTCGTACCAGTACAACTAACTACATGCAACTCATGTCATAAAATATCCCCGCGGAATTACTCAAAATTATGGGACAAAAAATGGCAAATTTTGCCAGGAATTATGCTGATTTGGAAATAGGCACAAAGTTGGGAAAACAAAATTACAATAAAAAATTGCTGTCCATCAAATTGTTAAAATAAAGAAAAATCAAAGCTTTCAGGGTTGCCTGGCTCAAACTTCTCATTCGATTACTTAAAATCATATTGTACATGTTTGTGTTGAGAATACATGTATTGGCTAAAATTATTTAAATGCTGGCCAACTTCCCGACGTTTGTGTGTGTGTTGAACCCGTGACCTCAATAAGTCGGGAAGAGCGGCTCAAGAGAGACATAGAGTTTGAAACCAACTCTCTCTTGGAGTGGTGGATAGCTCATACGGGAGAGTCACGCTCTTCCCGGCCAGGCGGAGTTTTCGTACCAGGCCGCGGGTTCGAGCCACCATCGTCGCCGCGAAAATTTTTATTCTTTATTGTCTTCTGGCACTTTCCTGCTCACTTCATTTCTTGTTATTATCAACATAAGTGCCTGCTTCACTCACTTCTGATTTAGTAAACTGGTTTTGTAAGATTTAACGCGAAATTTTGTAGAGAAGATTTGTAAAAAGTGCTAAAACTACCATATATATGGATTCAAATTAGTGTTGGGCGAGAAAATATGATGATGTCCACCAAGCAATTTTCCTAGAAGACAGGGCCACCCTCCATCTGTCTCCAAACTCAAATTATAGCAACGATCGATTAAATCTCTCAATGCTTTAATTGTATATTGATGAGCCACATCAACAGATGGAACTGCGAGAGATTTTTCATTGCTGAGCGGATATAAGAGGTACGCTTTGTAGGTAAGTACAGACTGGTGAAAAAATTCAAATTGAAGCCTACCCTCTCCATCTTACATCATTATAAATATAAAGCGTTTCTCAAAACGATTTTAATGGTACTAAAATTTTGAAAATCTGATAAGGAGAAGAGTAGTTTTAAAGTCGAAAAATGTACTCCTATTTGCCTTTGTTATTGTTATTTACTGATGAACGTTGTGACCTGAAATTTAGTGAAATGGTTGCCTTTGACTTTGCCTTTCCGGTAGTGACAACAATTTGGATTTCAAAACTGACCTAAAATTAAAATGGCGGCTGACATTTGAGTTTGGATTTTTCTGCAATGAGTCCAGAGGTGCAAAATAAAAATTTGTTCTGAATTTAATTTTATTAAAATAGTTGTATTAAATAGTTGTTAGTTCACAATAATAAAAAAAACATCGATAAGTAGATAAGTTATATAGTTATTCATCTTCAAAGGTGTTATTAATGTTGATTTGGAAAGAAAAAAAAAAGAGAAAAAATAACACACCAAAATGTTGGCTGTTTTTCCAGCTATTTTCCATGGCTGTAGTTCGCATATTAAGTCGACTTAGAAAATGAAACCTGACCTATTTATTGTGGCATATTATCAGAGGACATGATGGACTCATCAGAACAGTTCTAACTTGTATAGTTCTCTAGAGCTGTATGGCTGTGGTCAACCTTTACTTTGTAAAAAATTCATTCAAATTGATCATTTGGAACATCTGCGAAATTGAGCTTTTATATAGCGCAATATCCTCTAAACATTCTCAAAGAGCTTTACAAAGGGTCCCTGGCCAACAGAAACACTTAACATGTAGGACGTGACATGACGCCTGTTCAGCGATAGTACATTTTTTTCGGACAGAGACAACGCTGTTAATGGCCAGGTACTCACTTTACACCTGAGTACGGTGAGAGAATGTGAGTAAAGAGCCTTTTCCAAGGACTCAACTATGTGCCGAACGAGGCTCAAAACCAGGACCTTCCAATCAAAGCGAGTGTCATACCACAAGACCACATAACCGCACAAATGTAATTTTGTGAAAACAAACCATACAAATGATATTAACGTTGGCAGCTCAGTTACTCCCATCCTGATCATTGTCAATCTTGTATAGTAAAACCGGCACTCATTGTATTTTTTTTCCCATTATCTCAACATTTTTATGGTGCTATGTTTCTTTTTTCAGTGTCCCTCTTTACATCCTGTAGAGAGAAGTAAAGATAGAAGGATCTTGTAAAGTTGAAGTGGAAAAAACTGTGACGAATTCGCATGAAGATTTCAGACATTTGATTGAATGTCGGATTGGAAGATGTAAAGACAGAGAATTCCTTCCCATCATTTACTACCCTTGAAGATCTGATGGAAACCGAAACAACAGCAGAGACCTCATGCCAGTCTTCGAATGTCAGTGTTAAACTTGAATTGACAGAGGTGGAAAATATACCAGAGTCTCATCCAAAGTCCATGCATGTCAATGTTAAACTTGAAGATGAAGACATCAAGGCAGAGAACTCTCCCTACACTTGTTCACAATTCACTGATGTCAGTGTTAAACTTGAAGATGAAGATTCTCAGAGCATTGATATTAGGGATAAAGTTAAACTTGAAGACAGAATGTCTACAGAGCTTTCACCTGTGACTTCATCATTTGGAACACTATATCAGGTGAGATGATATTCTCTTCCATTTCTGTGTAATATGATCTCTGATAATGATAATGATGACTGAAACATTGCAAAAGTGACAAAGACAGCAATGATAAAATTCCCTTTATTCATCCTATAAGGGAAATTTATTTCTAGAGTCTATTTCTAAGGGAAGACTGGAATAACCCAGGCGTCAGTCGTAGTGCAGCACCACAATTTGAGCTAGGCGAGGTGACTTGCTCAAGGCCACACAGCACAGCAGCAGGTGATCGAACAGTACCTTTTGGGTACAAAGCAAAGACTGTACCACTGAGCCACGCTGCACCTCATGATGATGATGATGATGATGAAAATAATGATAATTAAGTGAAAATAACAAAGATTGAAAATAATCTTAGAAGACTACAATTCAAATTCAATTCAAAAGTTTATTTTTAGACAATTGCCAATTCAATATAACTCATACAAGAATATATACATTCCAATCAACAAATCAAGTAAGTAAAGTCAATAATGAAGCAAAGCAAACAATGATTATAATAACAATAATAATGATAATAATAACAGTAAAAATGATGATAATAATAATAATTGTGACTTTTCCTTGTCCTAGTCTGCCTGACCAATTGATCACTAGTTTTGAGAATGTGAAATGGAGGAATTGAGTTAACACAGACAAATAGCTAGAGGTGGCTAAATGAGTCAATAAAATGGAGATAAAGATAAAGGGAGTAAATCTGACTCATGAATGAACAACACAAAACAAAACAAACGACGTTTCGGCCTTTGGTCGTTTGTTTTGTTCATTCATGAGTCAGATTTACTCCCTTTATCTTTACTTCCATTAACACAGACAAGTTGTCTTGATTTTGTTTGTAACAAGTTTCGTAGTGCCAGTGGTTGTCCAACATTGTTATAAAATCTATAGCTTTATTGTATCTTTTCATTCCATTCTTTCTTTCTCTTACTTTTTTTTTTCTAGGAACTCTCCATTGTCAACAAAGGTGACCAGAGTTATAAAACAATTAGTGAGGAGCCTGTTCCTTCTAGTGGTGTGAGGTCAAAGGTCGTGTCTATGGTTTTGGAGACTAGACAAGGTATTTTCTTGATGTTTCAAATGACTAGTGAATATTTGTCCATTTTGAGATTGGTTTCTCCTCTCTGATGGGCTGGGTACCTAGTCTTCACCAGCCAATAGAGAAAGTTAATGGGAGAGATGGAGGGTGGTTTAGAGAGAGAGAGAGAGATTTTATCCATAATTCTATCGTAAAAGATATTATGAAATATCAATTTTCTATAACCAAAACCTTGGTAATATCAGGGAATTGACAATTACCGTTACTGTTCCTGTCTTGTCTTTCCCCTCAATTTCCTTTTCACATCATCTCCACCTCATCCTTCCTAGTTCACCAATTTGTTAAAGATGCCAATTCTTCTTCTTCGTTCCCCCTCATATTGTTTTCATGTTTGAATGTTTAGTTGGTGAAGGAATGCCGTTGTCTTCCTCAGCTCTGTCAGGGGCCCATACAATTCGGTCTGCAGAGGTGTGTGGTACCAGGCCAAAAATCCTCTCTTGCTGTTGCATACTTTAGGCGGGTCTGGAGTACTGTGGGCGTCTTCTTCTCCTTCACTACAATCACACATGCCTTTTTCTCCTATTTTGTAAATCTTGTGCTTGCGGTGTTTCAGGAGATTCAAAGTCACTGTATTCTATATAATACAAATAGAATAATATTTGCTAGTAAGTTTTAAATACTACACTTCAGCAGTTTCCTTGAACACACGGTTTCCCTGAACTCATTAGAATGTCCCAAATTTTTCCCTTGTTATTCTTTGTTATCATTCCATTCCTTCCTTGAACACAGTTTCCTCTGAACTAATTTCACCCAGCCAAATCGTATAAAATTAGATTAATTAAAGGTTTTTTTAAACATAATGTTGGTGATCTCGACCACTGGTGATTTACAGTGACATTGGCCGTTACGCATGTATATAACTATCTACACTGCAGGTGTCTGTATTCAGTATGCTATACTCTATCACTGCTTTGCATATACTCTATCTCTACTTTATCTATTACATCGCCATTCTTTCTAATTTTAATTTGGAGCGCAATGATTTGCTAATGGTAGCTATGATGGTAAATGAAACTTGTGGTACTGCAGATCCCCCGCTCATGTAAATAAGTAATAATAAAGTTTCCTTTTTTCATCCTCAAGCGGAGATTTGCCTTAAATCTATTCCAAGGGAAAACACTGGAATAACCCAGGTATCAGCCGCAGCTCAGCGCTGCAAATTGAGCCAGGGAGAGGTGGCTTGCTTAGGGCCACATTACGCGGTGAATATTTGAACTAGGTATCTTTCGAGTGCATTGCAAAGTCCACGCTACCCACCCTCCCCGCCAAGCCATTATAGCAAGGCATGGTTTCCTCGACCTTTTAGCGCATTCTGAGCAGTTCGAGGAAACTGTGCTGGAATGTAGGTGTAAAATAATCGACAACCACAAGTGTGTGAAATAGCAATATTTCAATCTAGAGAGGGATTGCAGTGTCTTGTTGTCCTTTTTTTTCATGGAGAATTGAGAACTCTAAAAATTATGAGATTTTTCATTTGGTCTGCCAGTTATTGTTTCAATCGAGTCTCTTTTTATTTCTCACAACAGCTACACACAATCAGTGACAAAGTTGGGATGTCCCATAATACTGAGGTTACATTTTTATTTTTTTTTAAACTGTTGTCTTGTAAAACCCTCAGTCTTTACACACATCATTCCTCACTCACTCACTCATTCCCATGACCAGGTGGTCATCTGAGGAGGACTCGAGGGATGCAGCCTTTTCTTTTACTATCTCGCTCATTAACCTTTTCTATCAACTTGATTAGCTTCAATTTTGATCATTAAGGTTGTCTTCCTCAACCCCATTGACCTTCTACCCTGCTTTGCATAACTCTTGCAATAACTGTCATGTTCAGTCTTTTTTATACATTCTTGTTTATTTATTCATACATTTATTTTTTTATTTATTCATTTATCTATATCTTTTCTTCTTTTTCATTTCTTCTTTTTCTTCTTCTTATTCTTCTTCTTCTTCTTCTTCTTCTTCTTCTTCTTCTTCTTCTTCTTCTTCTTCTTCTTCTTCTTCTTCTTCTTCTTCTTCTTTTTTTTTATTATTATTATTATTATTATTATTATTATTATTATTATTATTATTATTATTATTATTATTATTATTATTATTTTTAATATTATTCTGCTTCTTCTTCTTCTTCTTATGAATATTATTATCATTATTCCAACAGAATCACAAAATTTGAATGTGGAGAATGAAAATCAGCAACAATCGAGTTTTAGGACCCAAGTGTGGGAGGTTCTTGAGAAAAGTGAGTTAGTTTTAACAGTTAACATAACAGCAAAGAAAAACTACAGAGAGAAACATTTGTTATTTGTTTTTTTTTATTTATTTGTTTTTGTTTTTTGTTTGTTTTTTTTTTTGTTTTTTTTTTTTTGATATATCATTCTTTTTTATCCACGATATTCTGCTTTTTCATTTTTAGCAAATAATTTGTAAGTACATCATGATTATACAATTATTGGAACAGCTGCTTAATTGGAAAGATCTGACTCTGACAGAATTTTTTTCTATATAATTTCTACTAGTTAATAGAACAATTTCAGAGCATCCTCAAAATTATTTTTAGAAATATTAACTAATCACCATCAATAATGTCTCCAGTAAGAGGAATAAGAATGTTTTTATCTCATGGTTCCAAAAGAACACTTTGGTTAACTATTAAATGACATTGAGTCACTAACAATAAAAAGGCATTACATTTAATAATAATAATAATAATAATAATAATAGTGACAAAAGTATCTATGAGAGAAAACATTCTTAACACATGATAAGATATGTAGATATAGCTATGAAATCTAAACAAGATAAACTTCACAACATGATAAGATGGTTAACCATAATTTCAAATATAATCAACTCATGTTTAAAAATATATTAAAGTGACCTTTCTATGACTATTAAGTGTGGCTACAAAGACCCCCCTTGCTTTCTTTGGGTATCAATTTCAGCTGGCTATGCAAGTCTGGCTACAGAATCGATTGTGACTCAAATGATAGAGATGTTGATGAATGGCACACTGGAGACAGAGGAACAGCTAGCAGCTCTTCTGGGAGTCAAACCTGACACACAATCCAATGGTAAAGATTTCACATTTACAATGATATTTATAATTTAATTAAGATATGTGTTAAGTGTTAGAGATCAACTGACCATTTAACTCTCATGACAACTGGATTAACCAGTCATTGAGCTATGAGTAGGTCATACAATTACCTCTCCTCACTGTAGGAAAGGAAGAAAATCACTTAACCCTCTCCTTACCAGCTATTTTTAGAATTTCCCCCGAAATTTCACACCCACCCAGCACAAAATAGACTTTTCTGACTCGAGCAAAAAAGTGACATGTGAGCTCTACAACACAGTGTTTAGTATTCATAGCTGTGATCAAAGCATATCTTTAAATTTTGTGATGTACGAGAGAAATCAGAATGAGAAAATTGTCAATTACATCGTAACAAATGTGACAATTTTCCTATGGGTGGTAAGGAGAGGGTTAAACCTCTTTACGTCCCAAAAAGCATATATTGTCACTCCATTGCGTCCAAATTTGTTTTTTTTTATTTTAAAAAGTCGGGTTACCAGTTTTGTGTAATACAGCGTAATATTTAGGTTCACATTGACGTCTTTACACAACCAGCCAGGACTTTTTGATAAGAAATATCAATATCTTTTTCATGATTTGCTCTATAAATGTCTTGTTCAGACAAAATGAAATAATAGACATACAATGCGTGAACAGGTCGGCTCATATCTGAAAAATTGTGGACAAATATTCTGAGGATGAGTATAGATTTGAGGAGCTCTGCTCTCGACTGTGGAGTTCCCCAGGGTTCAGTGCTGGATCTGTTTTTTTTTTGGTTGTATTTCAGCTGTCTTTCTAAAATCATCAAAAGTTTTGTAGTGTGTATGGTAAGTCTTTTAACTTTGCACTTTTTAGTTACAGTGATTAAGCATATGTATTGTAAGCAGTTTAATCTCATGGTTAAGAATTTTGAAATAGGAAAGCCTATTTTGTTTTTATTTAAAAGACATAAAGCGATTTCAAAATCTCGAAGACATCCTCTTTTTGATGGGACTAATGGCTTTCCATACATCAGTTTTGCTCGATTGTGATGTAGTTTTTTGTTAACGCTGAAAAGAAAAAGAATGAATGACTGACCTAGTTTCCTGAAAATTGATGGTTCCTCCGTGACATTTTGTTGTTATGTCTGTCAAGCTATTCATGGACGAGTCTCAGATTTTTCAATCAACATACATCGCTTCAGGATGATGCACTGTTGAGGGCAATCCGAGATCCGAGATGTCTCTGAGGACAGATTGAACTTCTCAAAAGTCAGTTTTAACCGATGACGTTACTTCGGTTTTGTTACGTCACTTCTGGTCAGACCATGTCCCTTCCAATGTTCACCTCTAGGTCTGTGCCAATTTTAGTGCAAATCGATCAAAGCGTTTGTGCGCCAACCTCAAATAGATGCACACAAACAGACAGACAGTAGCTGCTTATTATACAGAACTGATGACCTACTTCTAACAGTGAATATTCAACTAATAATGACAATAAAAACTTGCCTATTTTTTAAAAAATGCATTCTACACTGTCTCCTGAGTGTTGTATGTATAAAAGGGGTTTGCTTTAACTAAGGGGTCTATTTTTTTAATAAAATTTGTTGCTTAACGCACATACTATTCTGTCCATCTTACCTTCAATGTGCTGATAAAGCACAGTTAACTCACTCAACCCTATCACCGACTATATCTGTAGTTTACCCGGGTTACTTTTACCCCATGCCTATTTATTACATTTTTCTGAGACAAATTATAGGCGTAGCATCAAAGCTAATGTTTTTTAGCCTTTACGTGTTAATGGTTGTTGATTAAAATTATCTTATGTACATGCTCATTTTTAATACATTTTTTCCAGTTTTGAAAAGTAGCAAAAATCTCTAGGATTGAATGAGTTAAACTGAATCTCTGATAAAACAGTGCTGATGGTTTTCCTCGGATCCGCGGAAATCCGCGATTTTTGTGTCAGAGGAGGAATTTCCTCCTTTTTAAAATATGACATTTTCCTCAATCAAATTTTGTGGCCTTGTGAGATTTGATGTGCGGTGGAATAAACTGGTGCAGCTTCCCCACTATCCAGAAGATAGCTAGAGTAGTTTACCATCTCAATGGCTCTAAAAGTGGGGGTTTAGTGAAGAAAACATGTGGCGTAAATAAAACCATTCATAATTTTCCTCCTTTTTCTCTTTTTGTCACCATCAGCACTGATAAAAGAACTTGGTATAGAGTGTCAGACATTAATGAGAAATGCAACGTGTTTAAATTAAACGAATGATTGAGAAGAGACTAAAGTTGATCATTAGCTGACACTTCCATCCAAATGTGTGACCCTTTGCCTCAAAACGGTATTAAGTCGGGTTGATAAAGATGTTGAAAATTGAATTTATAGCCCACAGTGGTTTACCAGCGGATCACCAGAGAGATTGTATAGCTAACGCTTCGAGAGCTCTCTCTAGCCAAAAAGCCCGTATCTGGGTCAACAGCTGATCGTGGAAATAAGCGCGTACAACAATGAGCTAAGATGGCGCCGACGCCGACAACACATAACAAATGCCAGTGGTGTTCCGGTATCAATTGTTCAAATTCTCGACACAAGAGACCAGATTTAGGTTTCTTCCGTTTCCCAAAGGATCCTGAAAGGTGAGAAAATTAAACTTTAATCTATTAACCTTAACAAATAACTATATTTCTATATTAACACGTCTAGATTGTGTTACAAGAGAAAATGAACATTAGATTTCTGATCCAGTTCTAATCTACTGCACCGTGACTGTGACCCTTAAAGGTGGCTCTGTTGGGGGTGAGGCTAGCCATTATCTTCTTCTTCTTCATCTTCTTCTTCTCCTTTTCCATAATAGCAGATGTGGTTGATTTAAAACACAGTAAAGGGTAGGGGGCGACGGTGTAGCTACACGGCATTGAATTTTAGCCATATATGTTGTGCCAGTGGATTTATGCTTAAAATAATTGAGCTTTTATATAGCGCAATATCCAATAAATATGCTCAAAGAGCTTTAGAGGGATGACTAGATAGGATGTACATTGACTAGACTTGTGATGCCTATGTCTAGATTCTAGTACAGTAGTAATCTCAATGAAGTGAGCTTAGTTTTTTAGAAGTTTATCTAAAGAGAAGCATACATCTAGTCTCTCTCGGCCAATTAGTATGTGCTTTTATGTATAAAATTAACTCTTAATCAGACCTAGCTCTCAATTAATTACTAATAATAGATCTAGATCCAATATTGAACTGCGTTAGTTATTGTTTACAGGTCCAGGCGTTGGGTCATCAACTGCAGGCGTGCTGATTTGGATGACAAGTCAGCTGATGCACTGTACAGACGAAATGTTTTATGTGAAGAACCTTTTGATGCTTCCTGTTTCAGTGGCAGTCAAGACACGCCTTCAACAAGATGTTCCACAGGAAATTAGACAGCTGATGTTGCCATCAACTATGCAATCCCTAATACCAAATGAACAGAATGTAACAACTTGCATATCTGGGTATGTTGCAGTCAAATTAATGCCCCATGTGTGTACAGACTGTCAAGATTTATTGAAAGGTGACAAGGACCCTGGCAAAGAGAGTCAAGTATTCCTGCATGCAAAGAACCTTCAGGGTTGTAACCATGGCGGTCTCTGTGCACCAAGTTCAGAACTTCTCTGTATCATAGAAATTATGGAAAAGGAATTCAGAGACGCCATTACTCCCACACTGCACATTACTGGTCTGAGAAATAGGATCATTAGACGGCTTGTGGTAAGCATTCCACCCCACATGGGCCTTGGTTTCAAAAATGGAAAGTGTGATTTACTTTTTTATGTAGCTAATTTGTTCACTAATGCCAGTTAATGAATCAGACACTGTCAGAAAAACAGCCCACCCATAGAAATAGGAAGGCTGCCACATTTAGCCATGTCGTGTAGATTTGATATGTCGCTGATTTGTTTTCTTACCGGTATGCCTGTTGTTGTTGGCTTCCGTCTGTCTCAGGAGAAAATGGATGTATACCGAGGTTATCAATTCTGGTCTGTCACTGTCAATCATCGGTGTTGATGCAGCATTGTCCCCCTTTGTGATTTTACTGAGCCATTTTTCAGTTTATAAAATGTGTTTTAGATTAGATTCTACAATATTTACACGAGAGTACATGTATTTTGTATTTCTCTCCTTCATTATGTTTAATTGTACTTGTGGTCATTAATCTATGCAACGCAACTTGACGTCATCTTAGTCATGCAAACTATTTTTTCATTGTACATATTATTTTGAACTATACGTGTGTTAATTAAACACATACTTACACACACACACACACACACACACACACACACACACAGAGAGAGAGAGAGAGAGAGAGAAGAGAGAGAGAGGGGAGAGAGAGAGAAGAGAGAGAGAGGGGAGAGAGAGAGAAGAGCGAAAGAGAGAGAGAGAGAGAGAAAGAGAGAGAGAGAGAAGAGAGAGAGAGAGAGAAGAGCGAAAGAGAGAGAGAGAAAGAGAGAGAGAGAGTTATGGCTTTGTTGAAAATACAAAGGTCGTTTGTTTCTATTAAGTTTGTTTAAAATAAATCATGATTTTCGCTGTAAAGTTGAGTTAAATTTATTTTTTGTCAAAGTTTATCCCCCCCCCTCACCCCCTCCCACCCGCCTTCTCTCTCTCTTTCTCTCTCTCTCTCTCTCTCTCTCTCTCTCTCTCTCTCTCTCTCTCTCTCTCTCTGTGTGTGTGTGTGTGTGTGTGTGTGTGTGTGTGTGTGTGTCTCACACACACACATCATTATTATTATAAGTAATTTATTTTAGAATCTTACAAAGTTATCGTAACCTGATCTAGAGAATCAAACTAATCTGTACGATTTTGCACATAAAGCCTGAGTCGATAGTAAAGAAAAAGAGCAGCCGATCTCTAGCAGACGAAACACACATTCAGTGATCCGCGCCTATTTCGTGACACACAATTTTTCGGCTGATACGCAATGAAATGCATTGTTGTCATGGAGAGCGGGAGGGAAGAGAGAGCTCTCTAAGCGTTAGCTTCTAAACTCTCTGGGATCACTTAGTTGAGATGCTAGGTCAAGAGGTCACTACTCTCTTTCTCTTTACCTGCGCTCTGGCATGGCACATGCCTGCAGTCAGTGAAGCGAGTAGTCTAATTGGTCTGATAAATAATGGCATAGCCAAGCCACAATTATCTTAAATGTAAATCTATATCACTCATGTTATAGATTGAAATCCCCCTCGCACAGTGGACTAAATATCATAGATATCATCAGTATATTTCTTTCTGAGGAACACAGCAAAGTAGACTCACATTTTCACTACATTGATCGTTTAAATCAAATATTTCTGGAATCCCTACAACAACAATCAGACGTTGCAGTTTATTATTATTCACACTAGTACATAGTACAAACTGTCTACTTTCTGTTGCACTAATGTTAATTCAGTTCAACAAATATGTAACAAGTGTAGGGGTGGGGTATCAAATTTCACTGGGAATATCTAGCAGTCTATGAGATGTCTAGGCTAACGTGGGTGATGAATTTGGACCAGTTACACAATGTAAACAATGTCATAATCATTTCCTGGACTCCCCACTGACCATGGAACACTTTACTACACTGATTCTACAGTTTTGTCATTAAACGTTCCACGAATATGGTAAAGGAGTGAAGAAGTCATACTTATTGTAGTACAGGAACGTATTATATTATATATATATATATATATATATATATTATATATTATATAATTATATATATATATATATATATATATATATATATATATATATATATATATATATATATATATATATATATATATATATAATACCCTCTGCAAGTAGCCCTACAATAATAGTTCTTAATGACACATCTGTTACTGATTTAAGAAATATGAAATGAATGGGTTTGTTTCATTCATGTCTCTGTTGATTGGTGTGGGAAGGTTTTATTCACCAGCTGCACTACTTGTACATTGTGAATATTGAGAATAATGTCTGAATATCTGTTAATTCCTAGGAAGTGCCACTATTATTTTCTCTATCTTGGCTGTGTTTGAGTACCCCCCCCCCCCTCTCCTTATTTTCCCCAGTCAAACTTGCCTTTGTGGAATACTATCTGTAATAACTGTTGATGTTATATCGTTGTTGTCAGTGGTATGAATTAGGTGTAGTGAGAATGTGATGCATTTCTCTTAGCCTGTCTTTCACGTTTGTATGTAATATGTGTGTATATGCAGGATGTATGGGTGTATGTATGTGTGTGTGTGTGTGAGAGAGAGAGAGAGAGAGAGAGAGGAATACCTTTTTCTACCATATTCATTGCTTCTATTATCTACTACGCCACTGTGATGGTGTTGTTGTTTGGTGCAATGACGGTGGTTTTGTTTCTATTTGTAATAGTGAAGTAAAACCTACACACACAATATATTGCTTTATTGTTCTTTAGGAGTGTGTTAAATTGTTTAATCCGCTTATCTCCATATCTTTTAAATACAATACAAAATACAAATGGAGAGAACATACCAGATGTCCAGCCCATTACATTTATGACCATTAAAAACGTAGTTAAAATGTGTTGAATCAGGAACTGAATGTTTTACTGTGTGTAATAATATTAAGACTGGACAAAGCATTAATTAGTTTCGGAATCCAACGTCTGATTTTAAAGATTTGAATTTTTTATTGTCCGCACAACAACAAAAATATTTTAAAATGGTAGGGATTTTAAATTGCTTATAAAACCTATCAGAATAATCACAATAAAACGAAAAAAGAACCAACATAACAATTGAAAGTAGTACTGTCTGTTCCGTAAGTTAATATTATTGTAATGTAAGTGGTCATCTAGATATGGTGTTGTATTACATCACGAAAATGCAATACTTTGCGTCTTAACCCTCAAAAAGGGGAATCCCCGTCCAGGTAGCAACTTTTACAGCATGCAGCTGCTGTTGTCAGTCACTTGCTGGGTTCCAGCAGTATAACTAAGTGATCCGATTTTATGAAGAAATAAACAGCAGTGAGCCAGATATATCAGACTTGCATTGAGTTTATACGATTTATTGAGGAGAACGGATACCATATTTTAGGGTGCAAATGCGAACAATTTATATTTTTGACCCGTTTAACATTGAATTCTGCCTTTAAGCATATGGGTCATTCTGACATAATACCGTTTTGAGACAATGGGTCACAATTGTTGATGGAGCAACAGATTAAAAATGTGTTTAAATCTCTTCTTTATTCTAATTAGAAAAGATTGGATCCATCAGTCATGTGCAAATTGGATGAAATGTCCAAGCAATTGGGTTGTGTCCCTTGTACTTGCAAAGTTAAATGTTACACTCTCCATAACTCAAACATTCATATCTTGGCAATGAGTGGTCAAAATTTTATTAATTTGCTCTCAATTTTTTTATCATCCTCTTCATCATCATCATCATCATCATCATTTTTTAAAAAATATTTATTTATTTATTCTTTTGTTTATATTTATTTATATATTTATTCATTCATTCATTTATATATTTTTGTAAGACCTATTTGTAGTATGAACAGTTAACTAAATATTATGCCAAATTATTTGACAATGGTTTGTGTAATGAAACTAATGAGAAAAAGATTATCTTTATCTTTTGATTTATAAGCTCGAAATTTGATAAATCTCAACATTTGGATGTTTTTAAGCGTAGTTAATCTATAGTTTGGTTCTACGTAGGCTGTGAATATTTTTAAACAGTTAGCTATTTATGCCTTTAATGCATTTTTATCAGTGGGGATGATTTCTTACTTCAATATATGTTATTGTTATTGTTTCCTTAAGCTAAGAATTCTCTTATCAATTTTACAGATAATATCGATATTGACTGCTGTGGCCAGTCTTTGAACAATGAAGACTTTCAAGTTGAAATTGATGTGGATGAAACTACAGACAGTTGTTTGGAATGGCACAAGCCTGGCACTGATGTCCAAACCAATCACGATACATCTTTTGAACAACTTTCTACAAATCACAATGGACCAGAAGCTGATACTGTTGATATAAACGAGTCAGAAATGGATGGGAAATCTCGTGATTCTTGTTACAAAAATGTTTCTACAATTTCAATCTTCAAGTCATCCATTGATGTTCGAAAAAAAGATAAAGCCCGTGAGAAACCTAAAATTATGTGTCGTATTTGTGGGAAAGCATTTGCTAGTAAATCAAACGTTTTAGTACATATGAGAATCCACACCGGGGAAAAACCATTCAAATGTTTAACATGTGGAAAGGCGTTTACTCAGGTTGCTCCTTTAAAACTACACATCAGAATTCATACAGGTGAAAAGCCATTCAAATGTTTGACCTGTGGAAAGGCATTTAGTCGGGTTTCTCATTTAAAACAACACGTCAAAACTCATACAGGTGAGAAGCCATTCAAGTGTGTGACCTGTGGAAAGGCATTTATCACAATAAAAGCTTTACAAATACACATCAGATTTCATACAGGAGAAAGACCATTCAAATGTTTGACCTGTGAAAAGGCATTTTACACGAACCACGATTTACAAAAACACATCAGAGCGCATACGGGAGAAAGGCCATTTAAATGTCTTACATGCGGAAAGGCATTTATCTCAAAACTAGATTTAAAAACACACATCAGAACACATACGGGGGAAAGACCATTCAAATGTCCAACCTGTGGAAAGGCGTTTACCATGAGTCAAGATTTACGAAAACACATCAGATTTCATACAGGTGAAAGACCATTTGAATGTCTTACCTGTGGTAAGGCATTTTTCACAAAACAAAGTTTACGAATACACATCAGATCTCATACTGGAGAAAAACCATTCAAATGTCCAACCTGTGGAAATGCATTTCAGACGAAACAAAATTTACAAAAACACATCAGAACTCATACAGAAAAAAAGCCATTCAGATGTCCTACCTGTGGAAATGCATTTCAGACGAAAAAAGTTTTACAAGAACACATCAGGACTCGTAAAGAAGAAAAACCATTCAAATGTCTGACCTGTGGAAATGCATTTCAGACGAAACAAGTTTTAGAAAAACACATCAGAACTCATACAGAAAAAAGACCATTCAAATGCACGACATGTGAAATGGCATTTACTCATCACACACATTTAAAACAACACAGCATAACTCATATGAGAGAGAAACCATTTAAATGTCTGACCTGTGGCAAGGCATTTACAAGGAACGCACGGTTAAAACTACACATTGTAACTCATACGGATGAAAGACCATTCAAATGTCCGAGTTGTGAAAAGGCATTTACTCATAGTACATATTTAAAACTGCACATCAAAACTCATATGGGAGAAAAACCATTTAAATGTCTGGCCTGTGGCAAGGCATATACCAGAAATACACGGTTACAACAACACATCAGAACTCATTCGGGTGAATAACCATTTCAATGGCCAACCTGTGGAATGGCAATTGCAAGCAAAATAGACTTACGAAGACATATTAGAACTAATATGGGTGAAGACCCTTTCAAATTGCTGACCTCTGGATAGGCATTTATCAAGAGTATAGATTTACAATGATATATCACCACGGCTAGGGCAATTGGTCAGTACTGACGATGTGCCTTAGCCCGTGTTCCTCAGTGTTAACAAGTATGGAAAAATGTATTAATCAAACAATTTCCAAGTCTTTCTTTCCAAATGCAAATTTTATTCAAAGTCAACTCTCAAGGTGAACTTCGTGGTTCCTAAACAAAACGAAAACTAACTTGTAAAAAAAAAAACATCTACCGTAACATAACTTAAACATTACACAATGAAAAGAGTTTTAATTATGACTCATTGGGAACCTCATGGGAAGTAATTCAAGTAATAAAATACAACAAAGGTATCTACACAGTTAGATTCCTCAATTATCCAACATACTCCCCATCTGGACTTTGGAAACAAATGTCCACATATATCGTAAGCTAAATTTCTCAGAATTCCATGGGCAATCCCATCGTGTACCGATTATCATTCATTGAAATCCCAGAACAAAAGTTATCAAATACCACTGAACCCTTCAAACTTGATGTGCCCTCCCCATCAATCCCTATTGCATCAAGTTCTCAGCATTGCTTTACGGTGGCCTCTGAAGGCTCTTGCACACAGAAAAGGGATGTCTTAGATAGGGTTGTAACAGTAGAATCAGCATAGCTTCCCGACGCCATCCATCCCAACTTTCGTAACTTTGTCTTTTGAGCTACCAACCCCTCAGAAATGTCAATAGGAGAAATACTCCTGTCAACCAATGACCATATAAAAGTCAAGACAGACAAGAATGTCCACCCTAATCAAATTATCCCTATCCAATCTTCCATAAATAGGAATATTTCTCAAATCCTTCATAATTTCTATTCTTCAGGAACCTGGAACCTCAACATAGGTTTACAGATATTGTCAATCCCCAAAAGGCTCAATTTCTACACTCCCAACAGAGGGTTTAAACAAAGTACATTCTTTCTGACTTTCATTGGCAGCAAAACCGTGAAAACTAAGCGATTCTTTTCTTAAGGGCGTCAACCCCAGATTCGTAGCTGTTGCTGATTTTATTATAAGTTCGGGCACTGCCAGAATCAAACAATACAAATATATGTCCTGTCCCTTAAAAGGCACCTTTAAACATTGCATTAATGTGGTTTGGCCACTGTTATTATTGTACATAACTGGGTGAGAAGAATCAGCCGTTCTCTCAGACACCCCTGAAAATATAACATCCCCCTTAGTACAATGAGAAGAATGAGTCATACTCTCACTCTCAGTCACACTTATACATGACAATGTAACACCACTCTCATTATCATTCTTCTTATTGTCTCTGTTAATGTGGAGCATGCTGGGGTGGCTCCCCTTGCAGTGATAACACCTCCTATCACATTTGTCAGCTTTGTACTGTTTAGACAAACACCTAAAACTAAAACACAAATTCAAAGACACTATGTCAGGGCACTTATCTGAATAATGATCCCCATCACAGAAAGCATAAGATTTTTTTCGGGAGCTGAACCACGGATATGTTTCGACCTATCTTCTTTAGCAACACAACTGTGACCCTTCGCCTCAAAACGGTATTAAGTCAGGTTGGTTAAGATGTTGAAAATTGAATTTATAGCCAGAAATATCAGACTTGTGTTGAGTTTATATGATTTATTGAAGAAAAGGGATACCATATTTTATGGTGCTAATGCCAACAATTTATATTTTTGACCAGTTTAACATTTAATTTGGCTTTTAAGCATCTGGTTCGTTCCGACATAATACCGTTTTGAGATGAAGGGTCACAATTGTCCTTCAGTGGCTGGTCTGGTTTGCCAAATGTCTGTGATCTGTGACGCTGCCGAATCTCCTCATTAAGAAAAGACAGAAGGGAATCCAAATTCCCGTCTTGTTCTTCCCTGATACGGGCCCACTCCATGCGGATCATTGCTGGGTGGGGATCCTGACCTTCCATAGCGGGCAGGGAGGTACATACTGCGTCTTCTATCCCCTTATATCTGTTTTCCAACATGCTTTTTATCTTTGTCTTGGAATGAGATTACTTGGTTTTTTCCTGGCCCTGGTCGGAGTCCTAGCTGGGAGGGAAACAGTCAAATGCATAGTTATTGTTTTGGGAGATGATATTTTTTTCCTTGTAAATCATCTCTCTGTTATGTATTAGTATATTTGTTATTTTAAATGTATAATGTAAGTATTTGAGTGTATTCCTCTTTGTTGGATTTTGTGCTTGTGTCCGGATAAGACTTATAGGTGATCTCAAACTAAGTACATTGGTGGTATGCTCTTGGAATCTACATCTGATCCCTATTTGTACCCAGTTCCCCTTTGTCTTACTTTCTCTTGAGTGCTTTAATTGTAATTCTAGAACTTTTTACTATCCCATTTTCTTCCTTTTTACTGGCGCTGATATAACCTAAATGTGTTGCAAGCGCCGTAAAACCCTTAAAAACAAAAACAAAGTCAGGTTGTGTTCTTGGAGTAATTTCCTTTGAATCGTTTCATCGTTGATGCCCATTACAAAACGATCTAGCAGTCTTTCTGTGAGGTTTTCACCAAATTGACAAAATTCTGATAGTTTCTTTAATGAAACGACGTAATCTTGTATTGATTCATGTGACAGACGTATTCCTTCTTCGAATTTCTTTCATTGAACATATTTGGCAGGAGCAGGATCAAAGTGTTGTTTCAGAAGCTCACAACATTCGTCACAAGTTCTATCTTTCACAGCACTGGGAAAGCACAGGTCTTTTAGTAATCGGAATACAGTTGATCCAACAGAAGTAAGTAGAATGGTTCTTTTCTTGTTGTCACTTTTTGGACATTCATTCCAATAAAACGAAAACTTATTTGAATTCGAAAATTATTTTTATACCATTTAATTAACAATATATTTGGTAAAATAGGAAACATTTTTCAAACGGATCAAAGAATATTGAGGTTAATTAAAAGTGGTCAGAAAGTGACTTTTTACCCCGAGTCGGGGTAAAATGTCATTTAGCTGAAGAAAAAAGTCACTACAGAAAAGTATATTCTTTGTCCTCGATAACACATGTTTTAAAGTTGAAAATGTTCCCAGTGCGTTTTGTGCCTCCACTGGATGGATTAGGCAGCTTGTAAAGAACATCTGTCAATGGTACTTCTGATGCATCAACTTTTTCTGGGAAATAAAGCAGGAATTGTTCTTGTTTTGATGGTTTTCATTTCAAAAATCGGAGGAAAACCTGCGTTCATCTATTTAATCTTATCTTTAATGTTGCTCCCAAATAACTTGTCACTAACAGGATAGGAAGCGGTACAGAGAGCGTTGAGGTCATCTCTAATTTCACCGCGAAATGACTGTCTTCTATACTATAAATATCCAAACTATGAGAGGCATTGGTGAGCAAAGCGACTCCATCCGAGTATTTTCCAGTACTTCTTTGTTATCTCCTTTCACCATCTCCATAGCCCTGCAAACAGCAGTAATGCCTTTCATAAGCGATACCTGCACTTTCTGCAAGGATGCATCCCTAATTATAGAGGCAGGGGTTATCTGCTTAAAAAGCTCGCCATTACATTGGACAACCTCTAGTCTAGAGCAATTGGCTGGCACTGGATATTTTTCAGAGAGAGCAGTAACCGTATCCTTGGGCAGACCGTCACATAAAACCTGTGTAACACAAGTTGAAACATTCTCTGCCAACACCTTCCCTTTCACTTCTGTCCTGCCTACCACACTCTCGAAATATGAGAATGCCTGCTCCATCATCCCTGTATCTCTACTACTGCCTGGCACCACATCAACTGACCGCGAAAGGTCAGCATTGCATACATCTTTACTGCATGATCGCGAAAGATCAGACTCAATGTCATCATTACGTATTGGCCGCGAAAGGCCAATATTGACATTAGCATCTTCCTCCTCCATTTCATTAAAACGGTCAAAGGCCTCCTTCATTTGGCTCACCACTGGCACCAATCCCATCAACACACTGAGTTGTTGTTTTATTTCATTAAAGTCCAGTTCACTGCTACCAACGCTACTACTACCAGCACCGTAACTGCTCCCCTCCGTTTTCTTTCCTTTACCTTTCCCCTTCACACCTCTTACACTTCCTTTCCCAACACATTCCTTCTCACTCGCCCCGTCTTTCACTTCACCACCTCCTTTCCCTTTCTTATCGTCTGCTCGGCTACTCTCGATTGTTTCTTTCTCCATCACTGTCTCGGAACCAAAGATGGCTTTCATTGTAATTGTAAACAAAGGGACCGAGATGGCAGGCGATAAATAGGCTATTGTTTAAAATTGCACAATTTTTACGAATATATACACTATCCAGATGAATGAATTCACAACATATGAATTTAACACAATTCCGTTTGAAAATATAGAATAATAATAATATAGAATTTAAATCAAATTGAAGTTGGTGGGATCAAGTGATCAACGCTAAATGTCGGTCAAATTAACTCGGTAATCCACAGCCTCCTCCTCCAGCTCCTCGGGTTGCCCTCTACACCCTTTGAGGATGCGTCCCATAATATACCTCACATCCTCTCTCTCTTCTGACCAGGTGTGCTCGAGGTATACTCCAACTAAAAGAGGATCCAGGTTAAGAATCAAGGCGACTTTCTCCTGTGCAGAAACTGATAGACTGTCGAACAAGGGATTGTCCAATGATTGTATGTTAGCCACATCTTTGGCCATCTTATTTCGATTGGACATATCCCTCTTTTGAATTTTTTGTCCTTGTCGTCTTGCCTGGACTTCCTCCTTCAGTTTCTTCCTCTCTTTCCCCTGTTTTCTAACGAGAGCTCCTCTATGAATTGCAAAGGTAATGATATTTTCTTGCTCCTTTGCACTCTTTTTGTCAAGCCATGCCATGGTGTGATTGAAATTTACTTTAACCTTTGAATCAAGGAAGGTTAAATCGGCATTAGGAGCCCTCCTGACTTGAGAATACAGAACACCAAGAGCACGCTCTGCCCAAATGTTGTGAAGTGGTGCAGAGAGGGTTGATCTCCTTAGTTCTCCGGATACATTTGACAGAGGACCTGTCAGATATCTGCCTAGCTGGCAGTCCATAACCTCCCTTGTAGCCCGAGCAATTGTGGCTATTGTTGGAATCAAGCTTTGTTCAGCCAGATATGCAGGGTCTTGAAGGCAAACAAGGACGGTATCATTATCATCATTCAGAAATGGCCTTCCAAATGCATCGCGTTGAAGAGAGAGAGAGCAATGTGAGGTTTCCTTTCAATTTTCTGAACATCTCGACAGGCAGCAAGATGATCGACCATCCCAAGATGACCACGTTTAGCCTCCCATGAATAGAACAGAGCCATCCATGGACCAGTGACGATTTTCCCCCACAAACCAAGAGCTTGGAGATGGCTTAAAATCATTGGATTTTGGAGGTCAGCAAGAGTGGCAGAGGTGAGGGTAGTCTTTACACTACAGAACTTGTTGAGATAATCGATGAGAACATCTCTATGAAGAACAACGATACCAGCAAGGTGAAATAGCACATGGAGTCTATTCCCTACATAACGAGTGAATGTTCCACTTGTGAGACCATGGTGTTTCAAGCTGGGTCTCCTTTAGCCTTGTACCTGTGGAGAGAAGAATTTTTTAAAATACTTATGAAACAACTAATACAAACAATTGACGGATACAATATATATATATATATAGCAGTCAGTGTTGTTTCTTTGGTAGCAAATTGAATTTGGTTGATATGTTCACCAATATTGGAAGTTGCATCCCAACCAAGCATGGCCCCATTAGCTTGTAACAGGGTCTCTGCAACCTGTATGTCTGCTATCACTCCCATTTCCCTTGCCATCTGTGCAACTGTTGATGAGGATGGCAGTGGTCAAGATGTATGGCCTAAAGTTTTCAGGACATATGACAGAATAGTCCTTGTGGTTTCAACTGATATATTATGCGCCAGGCAAGTGTAGACACATTTCCATTACCTTTGTGGTGTAAGTGTTGTTATTTGTCTGTGTGGTCAAATATTTCATTTCTGCCTGTGCCTCATCTTTTTTTACAATCTCATTTTCTAAAAATTCTACTTCTGTCTTTAATGTCTTTATTTTGTCCATAAATTTGACCTTAGATTCACATTCAATCATTTTGATTTTTTTTGCTAACACAATATTGGCTCTACGAAGTTTTAAAATTTCTGAATCCCTTCGATCTTACACGGGACCGCAATTCAGTAATTGAAATGGAGCGCGGCTTTCTCCACTAATTTACCTTTCTAACTTCAAAGTCAGATTTAATTGACAAGATCTCTCTTTTAAAAACATTTATCTTCTCTTTAAAAGAGATCGCACTGGCCTTGTAGCTACCACGCACAGCATTACATTATTGTGTACAGTGTAGTCGAAGACACTTACTATCAATATCCTCAAAGCTGCTAACAGACCTTTACGAGAGGCCCCAAAACCAGTAGTAAAACTTAGCATGTAGGACTAGTTATGAGGCTTGTGAGGCTAGATATTACAGGCCCGAAGCTGAGTATCACACTACAAGACTTAGTATCAAGAAAAATACTCACCTAAGCTTTGAAATGCTGTGTAGAAGATTTGCAGCCCTGCAATCATTTCTATATAGGGAACTGTTTACATCGCCATTGGCCTTCTTAAGTGATTTGCAGACTTCTCTGGCAATTCCATCTAGGGGTGGTGACATTGTAGCTCTACTAATACCTTTGAGAATTTATGCTGTAACATTGTCACTGATGCCCGGTTTGCAGAGGCCCTGTCAGTCAGTGTACAAAGTATAGTTCAACAGATCAAACTCATAACAGATTCTGGAGGTAGCTTCATATAAGCCGCATATGAGGATTCCAGGTCAGACAGAGTATCCTCTATACGTTTCATGTAATCCTCAGCACAGCCACAAGGAAGAGCTTGAATAGAAGCAGTCAGTGTTGTTTCTTTGGTAGCGAAGTGAATTTGGTTGATATGTTCACCAATATTGGAAGTTGCATCCCAACCAAGCATAGCCCCATTAGCTTGTAACAGGGTCTCTGCAACCTGTATGTCTGCTATCACTCCCATTTCCCTTGCCATCTGTGCAACTGTTGATGAGGATGGCAGTGGTCAAGGTGTATGGCCTAAAGCTTTCAGGACATATGACAGAATAGTATTTATGGTTTCAACTGATATATTATGCGCCAGGCAAGTGTAGATACATTTCCATTACCTTTGTGGTGTAAGTGTTGTTATTTGTCTGTGTGGTCAAATATTTCATTTCTGCCAGTGCCTCATCTTATTTTACAATCTCATTTTCTAAAAATTCTACTTGTGTCTTTAATGTCTTTATTTTGTCCATAAATTTGACCTTAGATTCACATTCAATCATTTTAATTTTTTTTGCTAACACAATATTGGCTCTACGAAGTTTTAAAATTTCTGAATCCCTTCGATCTTACACGGGACCGCAATTCAGTAATTGAAATGGAGCGCGGCTTTCTCCACTAATTTACCTTTCTAACTTCAAAGTCAGATTTAATTGACAAGATCTCTCTTTTAAAAACATTTATCTTCTATTTAAAAGAGATCGCACTGGCCTTGTAGCTATCACGCACAGCATTACATTGTTGTGTACAGTGTAGTCGAAGACACTTACTATCAATATCCTCAAAGCTGCTAACAGACCTTTACGAGAGGCCCCAAAACCAGTAGTAAAACTTAGCATGTAGGACTAGTTATGAGGCTTGTGAGGCTAGATATTACAGGCCCGAAGCTGAGTATCACACTACAAGACTTAGTATCAAGAAAAATACTCACCTAAGCTTTGAAATGCTGTGTAGAAGATTTGCAGCCCTGCAATCATTTCCATATAGGGAACTGTTTACATCGCCATTGGCCTTCTTAAGTGATTTGCAGACTTCTCTGGCAATTCCATCTAGGGGGTGGTGACATTGTAGCTCTACTAATACCTTTGAGAATTTATGCTGTAACATTGTCACTGATGCCCGGTTTGCAGAGGCCCTGTCAGTCAGTGTACAAAGTATAGCTCCACAGATCAAACTCATAACAGATTCTGGAGGTAGCTTCATATAAGCCGCATTTGAGGATTCCAGGTCAGACAGAGTATCCTCTATACGTTTCATGTAATCCTCAGCACAGCCACCAGGAAGAGCTTGAATAGAAGCAGTCAGTGTTGTTTCTTTGGTAGCGAAGTGAATTTGGTTGATATGTTCACCAATATTGGAAGTTGCATCCCAACCAAGCATGGCCCCATTAGCTCCCAGTCAAATGACGAAGTTTGGATTTCTTGTAGGGCATTTCTTTTATATTTCTTTAATTCTAATCGCCTAATTTTGTTGGCATTAAATTTTAAACGACAATACTTATGCCACTTAGCATAATTTTGTTTTAAGTTTTCAATAATCTCATTTCTTTCTGATGAATTTGAACAAATAGATGCATCCAACTTGTTTTCATCACAAACCAAAGAATTGAATTGTGTTAAATATTCAAAAAGGGTTTCATAACCTTGCCTTTTGTCATACCTCCTCGACTTAGAGGGACATTCTAAACGGTCTGTGTTATCTTGTTGGCATATCAAACACTTGTCCCAGTCTCTGGGACCAGTTCTTTTTGCCATTGTATGTGTATCTGAAATCATGCAAACGCATTCCTTTATTAGACATATGCAATATTCTTTCATCTCTCTCTCTCTCTCTCTCTCTCTCTCTCTCTCTCTCTCTCTCTCTCTCTCTCTCTCTCTCTCTCTTTCTCTTTCTTACTTTCGTTCTTTCTGTTAAAGACCCATCATCAGAAGGCAAAATGTGTGCAGTGCGCCTTACATAAGGACACAACAGTACAAATAAAACATTCTCCCATTGTCACCATGCGGTACATAACGTAAAGTAAATAACAATACAGCATCATAGTGGTTGATGATGATGATGTAATGATGATGATGATAATTATAGCATTCTTATATAATTTAAGTAGTATGCCGACTCTTTACTGTCATCAAGTTTGACCGAAATCGGTTTTTATCTCACGTAAAATGATTATAGCAGTATTTTTGGAAAGAAAAGAAAACAGGAGGGGGGAGAAGGAGCACTGTCTTTTGTCAACACCGGTTATTGGCATTTATTGAGCTGTGTTTTGCTAATCTGTTTTGTCTACCCCTCTGCTCGTCCGTTTTAGAGCAATTGATTATACTTATTAAATCAGATGCAGAAAAATCTCATATTATAGAATATTGCTCGCTAGACATCCTTTAAAAGAAGTAAAATTGAATAATTTTTACGATTAAATAATTTGTATGGTTCGTGAATCGAAAGTAAAGGAAAAGGAAAACATCCGCTTCGACGCTAAAAATAATCACCAATGGGAATCCAAAGGATGGCGTAAAACAACCTTGAGTCGGCCTGCCCGTAACCTTCGTTACTCTAATGGCCTTTTCCTTTATCAGCTGATTGATCAAAACGATTCCAAAATAGGAATTTCCTACATTTAATTTAGTTCAAACCATGCAATGAATGGGGAACTCACAATTCAAATAACCCTAAGCCCTTTTTAACAATAACCCTTTAATCCTTTCTACTCTATGTCATTTAATCTAACACTAGATTATGACTTATTTGGCAGTGTTTGCCCTCTTTGGAAATCCTCATTTATTATAATCAATGTATTTTTAACTTTTACCACTGCTTTGATTAAAAACGAATACTAAATCTCAAGATTTTTTTCATGTTGAGAATATGAAAACATCCTATCATTTGAGGCAAAATATGAAAAAAATTCCATGTAGTTTGTAATGGTTGGTAAGTCTGCTAACAATAGAAACATAAGGGAGAAAAAAGCATCAGTAAGCGAGAACAGAAAAAGCAACAATCAACAACCTTCTATGTTCTTTTTGTCAGGGTTTTCAATTTTCTGGCTGATGTTGCTGTCGTTGCCTTGTCGCGGAAGTTTTTGCTGTAATTGTTCAAGAAAACGTTGATTGTTGGCTTTATTCTCCTTATGATTAAATTTTTATAGTTGTTGTCGCAGTCACTGCAGCATCCTTCAATGAGCCCAGTGTCATCTAGCTGTTGCATAGATATATTGATGAGAGTCTTTCTTTGGTTGCGGCAAGCTAGAAATTTCTAGCTCGATTCCTTTGTTTTTGATGAGAACTTGAAACATTTTGAATATTTCAAATGTAACAGTCAGTGATCGGTCTGAAGGCCGAGTCAGTCCTCCTCTGTCCAAAGCAGCTATATATGAATAAGTGTCCGCAGTCGTTTCAACGTGTAGTGTCTTTTCCAGTCTAAGTTCATTTTTGCATTCCGCACATGATGTGTGTGGCAACAACTTTGACACAGCATAGCCAGACACAAACACTAGCGCTTTCTTCTGTCTATCAGTCAAGTGAATTGTATCGCAGTCGGGAAGAAGGTGGAGGAAGCCTTTGTATTCGTCATCTACAGTTGCAGCCAGCTGGCATTTCATCTCCTCCAATGGCTCTGCTATGTCGTTAAGCTTCACTGTGCCTTTGCAGGCAGAGACCAGTTTGAGGACACTCTACAGCTTCAACTTTTTCTCCCCCTCAAACCACTGCTGCACTGAAACATGGTAGCTGCAGCCACTCAGTTGCCGATACTGGCCGAACCGGAATTCCAGGTTGTCGGTCTGGAACTTACCGAAAAGGATATACCGGTACTTTTTGTCAGTCAGGTGTAAGAAAGCCTTCAGTGTATGCTCAAAGGCATCCATTGTTTCCTTTGACAGTGTTCCTTCTCTGGGCTTCAGATTAAGTTTTCTCCATTGCTGAAGCCAATCAATAGCCTGACGGAGAAAGTTGATGTTCTGGTCTTCCTCTGATTGGACAACACTGCAGTCATCATTTCGAAGTCTTTTTTGTTTCATGGGATGTTTGACATTCAAAATGTTCCACAATTTGACGATGAGTGAGATGAATGATTGTGTACCTGACGTATCAATGCTCCATTTCTCTCCAAAGTGTTGAAGGGCGACATTGTTTGTGGTGTTGAAGACTTTCAGCATGAGGATTATATTTTGCTTCTCAGCTGATGTTGGATATAATGCCTTCTGGTTTAAAGCTGGAGCCAATTTGACGACAGATGATTTCTCCTCAGCATATACTTTCCTCAGATAAGACAAAGAAGCACTGTAACGTTGATCTTCAGAAGTAGTACTTGAAATTGAAAATCTGGGAAAGCAAAAGGTTTTCTCTGCATCTTGCTGGGCTAACCAATTGTTCTGAATACATTTAAAAATGTGTACAGTGTCAAACAAGAAAAATAGCCGCTCATTTGGGTTGAAGGGATTGGGGATGAAAGTTTGAAGAGTTCCTCCACAAACCGTTGAAAATGCATTTCTATTAATACGATTATTATCAGATATAACACAGATAACAGAAAATCCAATGTCATGCAGAAATTTAAAAACTTTGACAAGCATGTCATGAAGGACTTGGGCATTTACATTTTTTACTGGAACAATAGCCACAACATCTCTTTTCTTTGATAATATGGAAGAAATCATAAACACTTGTGCAGTGCTTGCTTCACATATACGTAGTTTCGTTGTGTACAGAAGACCCCTCCAGCTTTCCTCCTGTATAAGACATTTTGTTTGAAACATGAATTTCATCCTGCATCAGAATTACTTGACGCTCGTTCTCTTCCATCATTTCACGTTGTTTACGAAGATATTCCTCGTGAAGAGAAGACTTTTCAATGCCACTTTCAACATTAACCCTCCAGGACCCAAGCATAGAATGGCTTGGTGAAAAAAAATCAAAATTTGCAGTAAAGGCTCCAAATGTGATATTAAAAATGAAACTTTAATTGTTTTTAGCAAAAAATCATTGTGGTCATTGAAAACAATTGTATGACATATCTGTCATACTGGGACACAGCAATTTAACGTTTATGATAAACTGTGATGCAATTCCTGTCTTTGTTTATACAGAGATGGACTCCACACTCGCTGCACATGATGAAGCTTTTTTGCTTGCATCCTTGACGCTTAAAGATCTGCCTTTTCTCATATTCCTGCCAGTGTCCAACAGTGTCAAGTCGAACATCGGACACTGGATGAACTCCAAATGGCAATTGTCTTGGACGCATTATGTTCTCTGCCTGGAGAGAGGGTCAACCACGAACTCTTTTAGCATTGACCAGGGCATCTGCAAAATCTTCTACAAAGTCAGAAAGTTTCATTTCTTTCGATTTTAGCATACGACAATGACGACGATAGCACAACCAGCTTGTTACAAGGGCCATATTGATCGAATGATAAAAAATGTATATGTACCAGCGACGGGTTTTCACTTTGGCTTTGTACAAAGATGTCAAGGAATCCAGCAAGTCTACTCCCCCCATGTTTTCATTGAATTTGCTACTTACTGCAGGGCATGGAACAGCGATCATTTGTTTTTGTTTTTTTGTCATATCTTTTAACAGGGGCAATGGGCTCAATCCCTACGTAGGATGAAATCACATCAACTTTACGATTGTCAAACCACCTCACACTGATCACATTCGAATCATACTCCACCATAATATCCATTGCTCCTCGTTGCTCTTTTTTCATTGTTTTTTCGGGTTTTAGGTTGCATCCTTTGAGTCGATTTTCTCTCACCGTACCAAAGTACCAAATGCCTTTATCTTTCAACTGTTTCACCAACTCTAAACTAGAGAACAAGTTATCGGCAAATAATTTGAAATTTTTCCCTTCTGGTAGCTTTCTGGCCATCTCCATAACCACCTCCCCAGACAATCCAAGATTTGATTTCGCTGCTCTAGTATGCAATGTTGACCCATGATACACGTCAAAATCATGCAAAATTCCCTCGCTTCCCGTTCTTTCCCACATCTTTATGCCCCATTTGTGGGGTTTATTCCTGATGTATTGTTTTACGACTCATTTTCCCTTGAATGCCACCATGATCTCATCGACGATCCTGGAGTCGAGATGTACATAACAAATTAAAACAAATTAAAAGTGACCTCGGCCCCAGACCCAACTCGGGGCTAAAAAGAAGAGATGAGGTCAAAATAACTAGACTCCGGATCGGACATACTGCCCTCACTCACCGTTTCCTTCTGGAGAGGGATGAAAAACCCCTCTGCAGAAGATGTAACTGTGACCTGACAGTTCAACACATTTTAATTGAATGTACAGAATTAGAACAGATAAGGTCACAACATTATGATAACAGAGACTTGAAGTCTCTGTTCCAGTCGGTCGATCCGCTTACAATTTTAAAGTATCTGCAGGAATGTGAACTCCTGCAGAAATTGTAAATAGATATTATTATAAAACAAACATGTAACTATTATGATTTTATAAAGATTTTATTACAACAGTACACGTTTTGAGCAGCTATGGCCCCTCAAGGCCGATAAAAAAATTGATATAAGACAGAAATGGGCGCTTAAATGACCTAAATAGTGTCGAAAGCGCCATTAAACACCTAAAAACAAAACAAACAAGTTTATCAGAAGTTCATTGAATATACTTTAGGCGCAGCCGCTAATACTTGAAAAGCCCATAGAAGAGTTTCAGTAGAATAGCGCTTCACGGGTAATGTCAGTAGTCTCAATTGCTCCACCAAAAAGGAAAATTTGTCATTGTCATTAAGTGGATTGTCATCCTTTGTACAGTAATCATGATCACCAAATGTGTTGTTGCTTATTGTGCTCAAGCCATCAGCGTATGCCTGAAGTTGTTCTTTCACATTGACATCTGTAGGCACAAAGTTATCATTAGAAGAAAAATGGGAAAATAGAGAGTCAAACTGTGACCACCTTGTGAGAGTAGATGTAGACTGTTTCCCAAACAGCCATCTTAATGAAGTATTAGGAACTTGAATAATTACAGACGAGGATAGTGTGAAAGCGTGCACACTCAAATCACTGAATATTTTAATAGCAGCAACAAGAGAAGGTTTTGAAGTGGCAACAAATTGGACGAAATACTGAATTGCTTGTAATTAGCTCACTGTAGTATTCAGTCCATCTTTTAGTTACTTCATCTTTGTTTGTCAGCAAGTTGCCATTTTTGTCTTCGATTGCGCTGGTTTTTGGTTTTACAGATTTTGTAATTAGCCTCAGTGTATTATAGGCATTGTTTCTGTCTCTCCGTTCCATTCCTTGTTCGATGTTACGGCATTTCTCCATCACCCATTTTTCTTTTGTGTTACGTACTTTTTTTCCTCACCTCTGTGTTTACTTTATTACAACTCGATAACAAGACAGACTTCGTCAATCAGAAGTCAACATGAAAACCCCACAGAAGAAGAACTCGTCCCCCGTGGAACATATAATAATATTATAATTGATGTGTGATACATCCATACATCAAAACTAGAAACAATGTTAATGTTATTACAGATCCGGTCTTCCGAAACGATCGAGAAGTATCCTCTTTGCTGTCTGATAGTTATCACTTGTAAGTGACAACCCGCTTATTGAAACGGCTGCCTCTCCATTAAGAACCGATTGAAGGTATTTCATTTATTTACACAAGGAATATTTGAAGCATCCACCACTTCAGTAGATTTGTCCCAAAATGGTTGCCAGTTCACGTAATCATCCGAAAATGTTGGTAGCTCCAAGCTTGGCAGCTTTGTGTTAATTGTATTTACACAATGACCAGGGATAGGATGTGAATGGACTGATGAAGAATCCTCATTGTTTTCTTGCTGCAATTTATTTAGACATTCTTTTGCTTTTAAAAGCACTACACGTTTCTGTTCTCTAAATAACGAAGCACTTTCGATATACGCTTCGAGTTCTTGAATTTCTATGACTGTCTCCACCCCACATTGCACTTCTAAAATTCTTAGTCTATTTTGAAATCCTTCAATTGAGACCAAAAGTTCCAAGTTCCGACACATTTTGTTTGTCTAAAAGTTCTTCTAACATGTTACAAACTCTAGTCAATCAACCTTTTGCTGCAATTCTTTTGACGTCATCCATGATGACTCACTCCAAAGTTCAAATTATGAGAAATAAAGAGGAATTTAAATAAACAAACTGGAGCCCATTGTTTCAAAGTCCAAATATAACAGACTCACGAAATCAGTATCAATCAAATACAAATCAAACAGTGTTTTCAATGAAGCAAACGGTGAATAGTAATATAGATATCAACAAACTAGCATTCTCATCCGATACGGATTCTTCTCAGTCAAAGAAACAAAGTAGAACGTCCAAGGCAATGGTTTTTCTCAAACTCAAACGTCGAATAACAATCTGTAGACGATCCAAACTTGTCATTCAACGTCCCAGGGTTTCGGCACCATATAGAAAAATGTAATAATCAAACAATTTCCAAGTCTTTCTTTCCAAATACAAATTTTATTCAAAGTCAACTCTCAAGGTGAACTTCGTGGTTCCTAAACAAAACGAAAACTAACTTGTTAAGAAAAACATCTACTGTAACGTAA
>NC_088369.1:14709249-14742336 GCF_034508935.2 Berghia stephanieae
GGAGGCGGGACGTCCCCCAACTCCACCCCTCGAGTCCTTTTTTTTTTTTTTTTTTCCCAAGGACCATGGAAGGACAAGAGGAGGCCAGACTTGAGGAGTATAGCTTCGGTGAGTGCCTTACCCCCCAAGTGTGGGACTGAGCCGTGCTAGTGGGCACAATATAGCCGGGTTGAATAAAAACTTATAAATATCATGGCCAAAAATAGCAAAAACTCTCCCCTTAAAGCCCCACCCCAGACAGGAAAGAAAAGAAGATTACAGCCCCGATGACTCTTGATGACTTACCAGGAATGGCAACCCCAAAATTCTCGCCGTTCCTGGTAATTCAACCGAATGAGGAAAACATAAAACTGAACACTTTGAGTATCTTCACCATCAGCAAGGCACTCAAAGCAAATGGCGCCGGTACACCAAAGGCAGTGAACAGGAACAACTCTGGCACTTTAATGATACAAGTGCAGGGTCGACAAGAGAGTGAGAACCTCTTGAAATGTACCAGATTCTCTGACATCCCAGTCACCGTTGAGGCTCACAGGAGCCTCAATAGGTCAAAAGGTGTCATAAGAAGCAGAGATCTGGTAGGCTTTTCGGAGCAGGAGATGGTTGAGGAACTGGAGGGTGTTGTCGAAGCTCGGCGGGTTAGCATCCGCCACGGCGACAGCACAATCCAGACCAACACCTGGATCCTGACTTTTGACAGCCCGAGACCCCCGTCGAGAATAAGAATTGAATACCTCGACTTGGAGGTTCGGCCTTACGTCCCGAACCCCATGAGATGTTTTAACTGCCACCGGTACGGCCATACTAAAACAAACTGCCGCCGTAAAGCTACATGCCCCCGCTGCGGCAAAGAAGACCACAATGAGGAAAACTGCAAAGTGGACCCTTGTTGTCTGAACTGCCAAGGCAAGCATGCAGCACATTCGAAAGATTGTCCTAAGTGGCAAGAAGAAAAGGCAATCTTGACATACAGAGCCACTTACGGCGGTACGTTTGCTCAGGCAAAAGCAGTGATCTGCCCCCCTCGGCAGGTCGCTGCTTCTGCCAAGAGTTATGCAGAAGTTGCCAGGGCTGCTGGTAATAACCAAAACAGCCATGGCAAAATCGCACAGACTAGAAAAGACAGTCCTCAAAAGAAAAAGCCATCAAGACCTAAAAACAAGGTCGCAAATGTGTCAAAAAATCTTTTTGACACATTGGAGGTTCAAGATGTGGAACCTGCAGCCCCCTCCACATCCACCTCCAAGGCGACCTCCACCCCCCCTCCTTCCCCAAACAAAAAAATTCTCCCCCTCATGGGCGTGGATGTTGGACCCACCCCCCATCTCCATTCCCGTGAGCCCTCTCTATCCCCCCAAAAACAAAACTCCACCCCTTCCCAGAATATGGAGCCACCAACACCAGTCGGGGGATCCACAAATCCCCCTGAGGGGCCTCAAAGCCCCAAAAAATCTAAGAACCCAGAGGGACCTAAAAATCCCAAGGGTTCAAAAAAACTCAGCCCTAAAAAAACCGAGAGGCCCTCCACAGGGCCTCCTTCTCCTATGGAAGTCTCTCCTCCTAGGAGAATAAAAGTAAAAGGGTTGAAGGCAGGCATACTGCCTAACCTCCCCACAAAAAATTAGGATACCTAGTCAGACAAGATTAATTTCCTGGAACATCAGAGGGATCAGATCAAATAGAACAGAATTGGACCTCCTCCTCCAGAGGAATCCTGATGTAGTCTGTCTGCAGGAAACAAAATTACCAGCAGACGACTACACAGTAAAAGGATATACGGCCAATCATCTGATTCACTCTGATGGCCAGATAGCGTGTGGGGGAGTTTCAATTCTCACGAAGAAGAGCACCCCCCACCGCTTGATACCAATGAAAACAAATCTACAGGCAATAGCAGTGAGAGTGACATTGCACAGACCAATCACCATCTGCTTTGTGTACATCCCACCAGATCATCGCCTCCAGTCTGCCGAGCTAGAGGGAGTTCTAAACCAACTCCCCCCTCCCTATGTGATAACGGGAGATTTCAATGCTCACAGTCCTCTCTGGGGAAACACAGACACAAACCAGAGGGGAAAGGCAGTGGAGGCTTTCATAATGAAAACGGATGTATACTTGGCAAACGGTCTCGAGGCAACACGGGTAAATATTCACAATCTTACCACGTCTGCCATCGATCTCACTTTCTGTGATCCTACATTAGCTCCAGATCTCTCCTGGACTGTGATCGATGACGATCACGGTTCTGACCATTTTCCAGTCTGCCTCGACGTCACCCCGACTTCAAGGGCCCCACAGCCCAAACGTTGGAGTGTACGGCGAGCAGATTGGGAAACTTTCTCACAGGAGTGTCACAGACTCCTTACGACAGAGGTGGACAGCTATGACAAATTCAAAAATATTTTAACAAATATCTGCAGCTCGACAATACCAACAACCTCTGGTAGACCGAGAAAACACAATCCCTGGTTTTCAGAGGAATGTCGAGCGGCCCTACGGGAGAAGAAAAAAGCATACAGGAAAGCGATGAGATTCCCAATCCCTGAGAATTTCGCAACATTTAGGAAACTACGAGCAAAGTGTAGGAAGATCTTCCGAGAAAACAAACGGAGATCCTTCCAAAACTTTGTCTCAAAAATAAATAGCCAGACACCCCTGAATAGGGTGTGGAAGATGTTACGGAAACTGAAGGGATCCGATAGTGATTCACTAAATCACTTGACACGTCCCGATGGATCCGTGGCTGAAACAGAACAAGAAATTGCCAACACTCTGGCCGAGAGGCTGGCGCACAGCTCCTCGTCTGCACACCACACACCACAATTTATGCGCCATAAACAAAACGCAGAAAACACACCAATAAACTTTACATCTACAAACACTGAAGACTACAACAAACCATTTACACTTGAGGAGTTGGGTGCCTGCCTCCGTGACACAAATGTCACAGCACCGGGTCCTGACAACATCAGTTATGAAATACTCCGACATCTTCCACAAGATAGTCTGGTTGTCCTTTTGAATATCTATAACAAGATATGGACAACACAGACTTTTCCACCTAGTTGGAATCTGGCCACCGTGATTCCAATCCCAAAACCTGGGAAAGACCATTCGGACGCTTCAAACTACCGACCAATCTCCCTCACCAGCTGCCTATGCAAGCTGATGGAGAAAATGGTCAACAAGCGTCTGATGTTCTACTTGGAACACAACAACTCCCTCTCCGATCTCCAATGTGGCTTTCGAAAGAACAGATCAACTGTTGATCACCTTGTTCGACTAGAGAGCTTCATTCGTGAGGCCTTTGCCAAAGGTGAGCACTTGGTAGCAATCTTCTTTGACCTTGAGAAGGCCTTTGACACAACTTGGAAATTCGGAATCCTCAAAGATCTGCACAATCTTGGTCTACGAGGAAACCTTCCAATGTTTGTCAGAGCATTTTTAAACAACAGATCCTTTCAGGTCAAAGCAGGATCCACCTTTTCTGATCCATTTGATCAGGAAGAGGGAGTTCCACAGGGTAGCATTCTGTCTCCCATTCTGTTTGAGATTAAAATAAACTCAATAGTGAATGCAATGAGACAGAATGTTGACTGTTCCTTATATGTTGATGACTTTCTTGTATGCTATCGAAGTAAATCGAGTATGGACACCATTAAGAGACAGTTACAACTCCAACTAAATAAACTGTCGGAGTGGGCAAATCTCAATGGTTTCTCCTTCTCCCCATCAAAAACAGTAGCTGTCCACTTCTGCCGAAAACGCACCTGCATTAGACAGCCTGACCTTTATCTCAACAATTCCAGAATTGAGGTAAAGGACGAAGCCCGATTCCTGGGTTTGATCTTTGATAGGAAACTAAATTTCCTCGCCCATATCAAGATCTCAGACTGCGATGCATGAAAGCAATGAGAATAATGAGAGTTCTGTCGAGCATGGAATGGGGTTCGGACACAAACACTCTTCTAAAGATATACCGAACCCTTATTCGATCAAAACTGGACTACGCATCTTTTGTATACGGCTCTGCAAAACCATCCTACTTAGGCATGCTGGACCCAATTCATCATCAGGGACTGCGCTTGGCACTCGGGGCTTTCCGCACTTCTCCAGTGGCAAGCCTTTATGCTGAGGCAGATGAGCCACCTCTCCATCTCAGGAGGAAAAAACTGGCTCTCCAGTATGTTACTAAGGTCACATCGCTGCACGACAACCCAGCACACAAACATGTACACTACACGGATAGGACACTAGAAGAAAAATTTCGCAAGCACCCAAAAATGACACCACCATTAGGTTGCAGAATAAAAAAAGACATCGCAGACATGAACATCAGTCTAGATAGGATACATCCATACGTCCAGGCAAAGACACCACCATGGTCCATACATAGACCAAACATAAATTTGGACCTAACAAAACTGGAAAAATCACAAACAGACCCACATATTTACAAACAGACACTAAAAGCAATATTACAAACATACAAAAACCATACTCACATATTTACGGATGGTTCAAAGAGCGCAGATGCAGTAGGATGTGCCTATCACTCATCGGAAGGCACAGGATCACTTCGCCTGGATAGAAATGTTTCGATCTTTACAGCGGAATCGAGAGCAATTCTAAATGCTCTCCGTTTGGCTGAGAGATCGAATAAAAATAAATTCTTGATCTTGTCTGACTCGCTGTCCGTACTTAAGGGGATCTCAAATTTTTATTGCACCGATCCAAGACTCATAAGTATCTTGGAAGGTGCAAATAAATTATTTATTAAGAAAAAGAAAGTTTGTTTTCTCTGGGTACCTAGTCATGTGGGTATCCAGGGGAACGAAGAAGCGGATCGACTGGCAAAAGAGGCGGTGAGCCAAGAATTACAAGAGGGCAGTAAAATCCCACACGCGGATTTAAAGATCAATATAAAAAAACATGTCCGAAAGGAATGGGAACGATCCTGGAGTCGAGATGTACATAACAAATTAAAACAAATTAAAAGTAACCTCGGCCCCAGACCCAACTCGGGGCTAAAAAGAAGAGACGAGGTAAAAATAACTCGACTCCGGATCGGACATACTGCCCTCACTCACCGTTTCCTTCTGGAGAGGGATGAAAAACCCCTCTGCAGAACATGTAACTGTGACCTGACAGTTCAACACATTTTAATTGAATGTACAGAATTAGAACAGATAAGGTCACAACATTATGATAACAGAGACTTGAAGTCTCTGTTCCAGTCGGTCGATCCGCTTACAATTTTAAAGTATCTGCAGGAATGTGAACTCCTGCAGAAATTGTAAATAGATATTTTTATTTAACAAACATGTAACTATTATGATTTTATAAAGATTTTATTACAACAGTACACGTTTTGATCAGCTATGGCCCCTCAGGGCCGATAAAAGATTGATAAAAGACAGAAACGGGCGCTTAAATGACCTAAATAGTGTCGAAAGCGCCGTTAAACACCTAAAAACAAAACAAACAAACAACATCAGTTATGAAATACTCCGACATCTTCCACAAGATAGTCTGGTTGTCCTTTTGAATATCTATAACAAGATATGGACAACACAGACTTTTCCACCTAGTTGGAATCTGGCCACTGTGATTCCAATCCCAAAACCTGGGAAAGACCATTCGGACGCTTCAAACTACCGACCAATCTCCCTCACCAGCTGCCTATGCAAGCTGATGGAGAAAATGGTCAACAAGCGTCTGATGTTCTACTTGGAACACAACAACTCCCTCTCCGACCTCCAATGTGGCTTTCGAAAGAACAGATCAACTGTTGATCACCTTGTTCGACTAGAGAGCTTCATTCGTGAGGCCTTTGCCAAAGGTGAGCACTTGGTAGCAATCTTCTTTGACCTTGAGAAGGCCTTTGACACAACTTGGAAATTCGGAATCCTCAAAGATCTACACAATCTTGGTCTGCGAGGAAACCTTCCAATGTTTGTCAGAGCATTTTTAAACAATAGATCCTTTCAGGTCAAAGCAGGATCCACCTTTTCTGATCCATTTGATCAGGAAGAGGGAGTTCCACAGGGTAGCATTCTGTCTCCCATTCTGTTTGAGATTAAAATAAACTCAATAGTGAATGCAATGAGACAGAATGTTGACTGTTCCTTATATGTTGATGACTTTCTTGTATGCTATCGAAGTAAATCGAGTACGGACACCATTGAGAGACAGTTACAACTCCAACTAAACAAACTGTCGGAGTGGGCAAATCTCAATGGTTTCTCCTTCTCCCCATCAAAAACAGTAGCTGTCCACTTCTGCCGAAAACGCACCTGCATTAGACAGCCTGACCTTTATCTCAACAATTCCAGAATTGAGGTAAAGGACGAAGCCCGATTCCTGGGTTTGATCTTTGATAGGAAACTAAATTTCCTCGCCCATATCAAAGATCTCAGACTGCGATGCATGAAAGCAATGAGAATAATGAGAGTTCTGTCGAGCATGGAATGGGGTTCGGACACAAACACTCTTCTAAAGATATACCGAACCCTTATTCGATCAAAACTGGACTACGCATCTTTTGTATACGGCTCTGCAAAACCATCCTACTTAGGCATGCTGGACCCAATTCATCATCAGGGACTGCGCTTGGCACTCGGGGCTTTCCGCACTTCTCCAGTGGCAAGCCTTTATGCTGAGGCAGATGAGCCACCTCTCCATCTCAGGAGGAAAAAACTGGCTCTCCAGTATGTTACTAAGGTCACATCGCTGCACGACAACCCAGCACATAAACATGTACACTACATGGATAGGACACTAGAAGAAAAATTTCGCAAGCACCCAAAAATGACACCACCATTAGGTTGCAGAATAAAAAAAGACATCGCAGACATGAACATCAGTCTAGATAGGATACATCCATACGTCCAGGCAAAGACACCACCATGGTCCATACATAGACCAAACATAAATTTGGACCTAACAAAACTGGAAAAATCACAAACAGACCCACATATTTACAAACAGACACTAAAAGCAATATTACAAACATACAAAAACCATACTCACATATTTACGGATGGTTCAAAGAGCGCAGATGCAGTAGGATGTGCCTATCACTCATCGGAAGGCACAGGATCACTTCGCCTGGATAGAAATGTTTCGATCTTTACAGCGGAATCGAGAGCAATCCTAAATGCTCTCCGTTTGGCTGAGAGATCGAATAAAAATAAATTCTTGATCTTGTCTGACTCGCTGTCCGTACTTAAGGGGATCTCAAATTTTTATTGCACCGATCCAAGACTCATAAGTATCTTGGAAGGTGCAAATAAATTATTTATTAAGAAAAAGAAAGTTTGTTTTCTCTGGGTACCTAGTCATGTGGGTATCCAGGGGAACGAAGAAGCGGATCGACTGGCAAAAGAGGCGGTGAACCAAGAATTACAAGAGGGCAGTAAAATCCCACACGCGGATTTAAAGATCAATATAAAAAAACATGTCCGAAAGGAATGGGAACGATCCTGGAGTCGAGATGTACATAACAAATTAAAACAAATTAAAAGTGACCTCGGCCCCAGACCCAACTCGGGGCTAAAAAGAAGAGACGAGGTAAAAATAACTCGACTCCGGATCGGACATACTGCCCTCACTCACCGTTTCCTTCTGGAGAGGGATGAAAAACCCCTCTGCAGAAGATGTAACTGTGACCTGACAGTTCAACACATTTTAATTGAATGTACAGAATTAGAACATAACCCCGTGTGGTCTCCGGGGTCCCTCAACTGAGAGGGAAAAGAATTGAGCCACCGTAAGCTCATGCGTGTCGTAGAAGGCGACTAAAAGAGCCATTCTGGTTTGGTGGTAACCAACGAAAAACCACCCGACTGGTGAGAGAGACATGGTGGCTCCACAGACCCCCATACCCCAGCCCTTTTTATGAGAAGGCTTCATTACACCATTTTGCTATTTTTCTTGTCCTGGCAATCATCCCCAAACTTTTTCTCCCCCCAAATCCCAAGAACGTAGTATATAAAAGATGTTTTGAGGAATGACGGTTTCAGTTTAAAGAGAGCAAGGGAAGGCGATGGCATAGCACAAATCCACCCCCTTTTACCATATTTGAGCTATGATTTCCATTCCATACCCCATTTCCCCAATGATTCCAAATTTCCCTTCCTTATCAAAATTGAGTTGCCAGGACAGAGAGAGAGAGAGAACCGAGGAAAACAAGCCTTCTTAACTGTCTTCTATCCCCCAGTATCTCTATACCCTGTACCGTTGAAATAGGTTCAACGAGGAGATATTCCTTTCCAAATCCTGCACAGCAGGCACCTTTCTGCTGAGGGTGCGCAGTTCCGAGAGGACCCCGATAAGGAGGAGCTATTGATCCTGGAGGCTGAGGGGGGTTCACCTTGCGAGGTGATTCTACCCCAACACTCCTCTTTGGCTTGACGCTTCTCTAAAGACGGGTGGGTAGCCTACCTTGTAGATGGCCCGAGCTACCCAACGCAGAGATGCCAAATCTATTTTTTGGCACTCCCCTCCATTTAGGCAAAGAGATTGGAAGGACTAGATTTAAAACCATATCTAGTTCCTGTCCCCCATGAAATTTCTTTTTAATCATGGTTTGTCATCTCTGAATCAGCAGTCAGTCTTTGTGCAACGCAAAGATTAGGGTCAATCCGAGAGAAAGGCCTGGAGGCGGGACGTCCCCCAACTCCACCCCCCGGGTCCTTTTTTTTTTTTTTTTTTTTTTTTTTTTTCCCCAAGGACCATGGAAGGACAAGAGGAGGCCAGACTCGAGGAGTATAGCTTCGGTGAGTGCCTTACCCCCCAAGTGTGGGACTGAGCCGTGCTAGTGGGCACAATATAGCCGGGTTGAATAAAAATTTATATATATCATGGCCAAAAATATGAAAAACTCTCCCCTCAAAGCCCCACCCCAGACAGGTAAAAAAAGAAAAATTACAGCCCCGATGACTCTTGATGACTTACCAGGAATGGCAACCCCAAAATTCTCGCCGTTCCTGGTAATTCAACCGAATGAGGAAAACATCAAACTAAACACTTTGAGTATCTTCACCATCAGCAAGGCACTCAAAGCAAATGGCGCCGGTACACCAAAGGCAGTGAACAGGAACAACTCTGGCACTTTAATGATACAAGTGCAGGGTCGACAAGAGAGTGAGAACCTCTTGAAATGTACCAGATTCTCTGACATCCCAGTCACCGTTGAGGCTCACAGGAGCCTCAATAGGTCAAAAGGTGTCATAAGAAGCAGAGATCTGGTAGGCTGTTCGGAGCAGGAGATGGTTGAGGAACTGGAGGGTGTTGTCGAAGCTCGGCGGGTTAGCATCCGCCGCGGCGACAGCACAATCCAGACCAACACCTGGATCCTGACTTTTGACAGCCGAGACCCCCGTCGAGAATAAGAATTGAATACCTCGACTTGGAGGTTCGGCCTTACGTCCCGAACCCCATGAGATGTTTTAACTGCCACCGGTACGGCCATACAAAACAAACTGCCGCCGTAAAGCTACATGCCCCCGCTGCGGCAAAGAAGACCACAATGAGGAAAACTGCAAAGTGGACCTTGTTGTCTGAACTGCCAAGGCAAGCATGCAGCACATTCGAAAGATTGTCCTAAGTGGCAAGAAGAAAAGGCAATCTTGACATACAGAGCCACTTACGGCGGTACGTTTGCTCAGGCAAAAGCAGTGATCTGCCCCCCTCGGCAGGTCGCTGCTTCTGCCAAGAGTTATGCAGAAGTTGCCAGGGCTGCTGGTAATAACCAAAACAGCCATGGCAAAATCGCACAGACTAGAAAAGACAGTCCTCAAAAGAAAAAGCCATCAAGACCTAAAAACAAGGTCGCAAATGTGTCAAAAAATCTTTTTGACACATTGGAGGTTCAAGATGTGGAACCTGCAGCCCCCTCCACATCCACCTCCAAGGCGACCTCCACCCCCCCTCCTTCCCCAAACAAAAAAATTCTCCCCCTCATGGGCGTGGATGTTGGACCCACCCCCCATCTCCATTCCCGTGAGCCCTCTCTATCCCCCCAAAAACAAAACTCCACCCCTTCCCAGAATATGGAGCCACCAACACCAGTCGGGGGATCCACAAATCCCCCTGAGGGGCCTCAAAGCCCCAAAAAATCTAAGAACCCAGAGGGACCTAAAAATCCCAAGGGTTCAAAAAAACTCAGCCCTAAAAAAACGAGAGGCCCTCCACAGGGCCTCCTTCTCCTATGGAAGTCTCTCCTCCTAGGAGAATAAAAGTAAAAGGGTTGAAGGCAGGCATACTGCCTAACCTCCCCACAAAAAATTAGGATACCTAGTCAGACAAGATTAATTTCCTGGAACATCAGAGGGATCAGATCAAATAGAACAGAATTGGACCTCCTCCTCCAGAGGAATCCTGATGTAGTCTGTCTGCAGGAAACAAAATTACCAGCAGACGACTACACAGTAAAAGGATATACGGCCAATCATCTGATTCACTCTGATGGCCAGATAGCGTGTGGGGGAGTTTCATTCTCACGAAGAAGAGCACCCCCCACCGCTTGATACCAATGAAAACAAATCTACAGGCAATAGCAGTGAGAGTGACATTGCACAGACCAATCACCATCTGCTCTGTGTACATCCCACCAGATCATCGCCTCCAGTCTGCCGAGCTAGAGGGAGTTCTAAACCAACTCCCCCTCCCTATGTGATAATGGGAGATTTCAATGCTCACAGTCCTCTCTGGGGAAACACAGACACAAACCAGAGGGGAAAGGCAGTGGAGGCTTTCATAATGAAAATGGATGTATACTTGGCAAACGGTCTCGAGGCAACACGGGTAAATATTCACAATCTTACCACGTCTGCCATCGATCTCACTTTCTGTGATCCTACATTAGCTCCAGATCTCTCCTGGACTGTGATCGATGACGATCACGGTTCTGACCATTTTCCAGTCTGCCTCGACATCACCCCGACTTCAAGGGCCCCACAGCCCAAACGTTGGAGTGTACGGCGAGCAGATTGGGAAACTTTCTCACAGGAGTGTCACAGACTCCTTACGACAGAGGTGGACAGCTATGACAAATTCAAAAATATTTTAACAAATATCTGCAGCTCGACAATACCAACAACCTCTGGTAGACCGAGAAAACACAATCCCTGGTTTTCAGAGGAATGTCGAGCGGCCCTACGGGAGAAGAAAAAAGCATACAGGAAAGCGATGAGATTCCCAATCCCTGAGAATTTCGCAACATTTAGGAAACTACGAGCAAAGTGTAGGAAGATCTTCCGAGAAAACAAACGGAGATCCTTCCAAAACTTTGTCTCAAAAATAAATAGCCAGACACCCCTGAATAGGGTGTGGAAGATGTTACGGAAACTGAAGGGATCCGATAGTGATTCACTAAATCACTTGACACGTCCCGATGGATCCGTGGCTGAAACAGAACAAGAAATTGCCAACACTCTGGCCGAGAGGCTGGCGCACAACTCCTCGTCTGCACACCACACACCACAATTTCTGCGCCATAAACAAAACGCAGAAAACACACCAATAAACTTTACATCTACAAACACTGAAGACTACAACAAACCATTTACACTTGAGGAGTTGGGTGCCTGCCTCCGTGACACAAATGTCACAGCACCGGGTCCTGACAACATCAGTTATGAAATACTCCGACATCTTCCACAAGATAGTCTGGTTGTCCTTTTGAATATCTATAACAAGATATGGACAACACAGACTTTTCCACCTAGTTGGAATCTGGCCACCGTGATTCCAATCCCAAAACCTGGGAAAGACCATTCGGACGCTTCAAACTACCGACCAATCTCCCTCACCAGCTGCCTATGCAAGCTGATGGAGAAAATGGTCAACAAGCGTCTGATGTTCTACTTGGAACACAACAACTCCCTCTCCGACCTCCAATGTGGCTTTCGAAAGAACAGATCAACTGTTGATCACCTTGTTCGACTAGAGAGCTTCATTCGTGAGGCCTTTGCCAAAGGTGAGCACTTGGTAGCAATCTTCTTTGACCTTGAGAAGGCCTTTGACACAACTTGGAAATTCGGAATCCTCAAAGATCTGCACAATCTTGGTCTACGAGGAAACCTTCCAATGTTTGTCAGAGCATTTTTAAACAACAGATCCTTTCAGGTCAAAGCAGGATCCACCTTTTCTGATCCATTTGATCAGGAAGAGGGAGTTCCACAGGGTAGCATTCTGTCTCCCATTCTGTTTGAGATTAAAATAAACTCAATAGTGAATGCAATGAGACAAAATGTTGACTGTTCCTTATATGTTGATGACTTTCTTGTATGCTATCGAAGTAAATCGAGTATGGACACCATTGAGAGACAGTTACAACTCCAACTAAACAAACTGTCGGAGTGGGCAAATCTCAATGGTTTCTCCTTCTCCCCATCAAAAACAGTAGCTGTCCACTTCTGCCGAAAACGCACCTGCATTAGACAGCCTGACCTTTATCTCAACAATTCCAGAATTGAGGTAAAGGACGAAGCCCGATTCCTGGGTTTGATCTTTGATAGGAAACTAAATTTCCTCGCCCATATCAAAGATCTCAGACTGCGATGCATGAAAGCAATGAGAATAATGAGAGTTCTGTCGAGCATGGAATGGGGTTCGGACACAAACACTCTTCTAAAGATATACCGAACCCTTATTCGATCAAAACTGGACTACGCATCTTTTGTATACGGCTCTGCAAAACCATCCTACTTAGGCATGCTGGACCCAATTCATCATCAGGGACTGCGCTTGGCACTCGGGGCTTTCCGCACTTCTCCAGTGGCAAGCCTTTATGCTGAGGCAGATGAGCCACCTCTCCATCTCAGGAGGAAAAAACTGGCTCTCCAGTATGTTACTAAGGTCACATCGCTGCACGACAACCCAGCACACAAACATGTACACTACACGAATAGGACACTAGAAGAAAAATTTCGCAAGCACCCAAAAATGACACCACCATTAGGTTGCAGAATAAAAAAAGACATCGCAGACATGAACATCAGTCTAGATAGGATACATCCATACGTCCAGGCAAAGACACCACCATGGTCCATACATAGACCAAACATAAATTTGGACCTAACAAAACTGGAAAAATCACAAACAGACCCACATATTTACAAACAGACACTAAAAGCAATATTACAAACATACAAAAACCATACTCACATATTTACGGATGGTTCAAAGAGCGCAGATGCAGTAGGATGTGCCTATCACTCATCGGAAGGCACAGGATCACTTCGCCTGGATAGAAATGTTTCGATCTTTACAGCGGAATCGAGAGCAATCCTAAATGCTCTCCGTTTGGCTGAGAGATCGAATAAAAATAAATTCTTGATCTTGTCTGACTCGCTGTCCGTACTTAAGGGGATCTCAAATTTTTATTGCACCGATCCAAGACTCATAAGTATCTTGGAAGGTGCAAATAAATTATTTATTAAGAAAAAGAAAGTTTGTTTTCTCTGGGTACCTAGTCATGTGGGTATCCAGGGGAACGAAGAAGCGGATCGACTGGCAAAAGAGGCGGTGAGCCAAGAATTACAAGAGGGCAGTAAAATCCCACACGCGGATTTAAAGATCAATATAAAAAAACATGTCCGAAAGGAATGGGAACGATCCTGGAGTCGAGATGTACATAACAAATTAAAACAAATTAAAAGTAACCTCGGCCCCAGACCCAACTCGGGGCTAAAAAGAAGAGACGAGGTAAAAATAACTCGACTCCGGATCGGACATACTGCCCTCACTCACCGTTTCCTTCTGGAGAGGGATGAAAAACCCCTCTGCAGAACATGTAACTGTGACCTGACAGTTCAACACATTTTAATTGAATGTACAGAATTAGAACAGATAAGGTCACAACATTATGATAACAGAGACTTGAAGTCTCTGTTCCAGTCGGTCGATCCGCTTACAATTTTAAAGTATCTGCAGGAATGTGAACTCCTGCAGAAATTGTAAATAGATATTTTTATTTAACAAACATGTAACTATTATGATTTTATAAAGATTTTATTACAACAGTACACGTTTTGATCAGCTATGGCCCCTCAGGGCCGATAAAAGATTGATGAAAGACAGAAACGGGCGCTTAAATGACCTAAATAGTGTCGAAAGCGCCGTTAAACACCTAAAAACAAAAAAACAAAACAAATTAGAACAGATAAGGTCACAACATTATGATAACAGAGACTTGAAGTCTCTGTTCCAGTCGGTCGATCCGCTTACAATTTTAAAGTATCTGCAGGAATGTGAACTCCTGCAGAAATTGTAAATAGATATTTTTACTTAACAAACATGTAACTATTATGATTTTATAAAGATTTTATTACAACAGTACACGTTTTGATCAGCTGTGGCCCCTCGGGGCCGATAAAAGATTGATGAAAGACAGAAACGGGCGCTTAAATGACCTAAATAGTGTCGAAAGCGCCGTTAAACACCTAAAAACAAAACAAACATGGTAGCTGCAGCCACTCAGTTGCCGATACTGGCCGAACCGGAATTCCAGGTTGTCGGTCTGGAACTTACCGAAAAGGATATACCGGTACTTTTTGTCAGTCAGGTGTAAGAAAGCCTTCAGTGTATGCTCAAAGTCAAAGGCATCCATTGTTTCCTTTGACAGTGTTCCTTCTCTGGGCTTCAGATTAAGTTTTCTCCATTGCTGAAGCCAATCAATAGCCTGACGGAGAAAGTTGATGTTCTGGTCTTCCTCTGATTGGACAACACTGCAGTCATCATTTCGAAGTCTTTTTTGTTTCATGGGATGTTTGACATTCAAAATGTTCCACAATTTGACGATGAGTGAGATGAATGATTGTGTACCTGACGTATCAATGCTCGGGGCTAAAAAGAAGAGACGAGGTAAAAATAACTCGACTCCGGATCGGACATACTGCCCTCACTCACCGTTTCCTTCTGGAGAGGGATGAAAAACCCCTCTGCAGAACATGTAACTGTGACCTGACAGTTCAACACATTTTAATTGAATGTACAGAATTAGAACAGATAAGGTCACAACATTATGATAACAGAGACTTGAAGTCTCTGTTCCAGTCGGTCGATCCGCTTTCAATTTTAAAGTATCTGCAGGAATGTGAACTCCTGCAGAAATTGTAAATAGATATTTTTACTTAACAAACATGTAACTATTATGATTTTATAAAGATTTTATTACAACAGTACACGTTTTGATCAGCTGTGGCCCCTCGGGGCCGATAAAAGATTGATGAAAGACAGAAACGGGCGCTTAAATGACCTAAATAGTGTCGAAAGCGCCGTTAAACACCTAAAAACAAACTCTCAAGGTGAACTTCGTGGTTCCTAAACAAAACGAAAACTAACTTGTAAAAAAAAAAACATCTACTGTAACGTAACTTAAACATTACACAATGAAAATAGTTCCAATTATGACTCATTGGGAACCTCATGGGAAGTAATTCAAGTAATAAAATAAAACAAAGGTATCTACGCAGCTAGATTCCTCAATTATCCAACAACAAGTATCCTTTTAGATGAAGAGGATTCATGGCTATGAGAAGATATGTTCGTTTTCTTCTCTTGAAAATGTCAGTAAGCAGGGGGGCTCATACGTTCATACGGGACCCCCATAATTTATTTTTTTTCAATTCATTTTTTTTGTCAAAGGCTTTAGTTGAAGGATAAGTTTACTAAAACGACCTAAACAGGAGGTACAAAATAAAGGAAACATTATTAATTGTTTGTCTGATTTTTATGATCTGAGAGAGAGAGAGAGAGAGAGAGAGAGAGAGAGAGAGAGAGAGAGAGAGAGAGTTTATAACATGTGATTGTGTGTGTTTCAATTTTACCACATTCTGCTCGTTAATTCTACCAATTATTTTATTTCTAAATGTTTTATTTCTGTAGAATTTTTAAAATCCATTAATAAAGTCTCTTACAAAGTCCCTGGTGGTGTCATAAACTGTAATTTAATACGAAGCCTGTCCATTTTCACTCTTTAGTTAGTATTTTACGATCACCGGCTTTAGGCAGCCCTTGCCGTTTTCTAGGTTTTATTTCAGATTATTTGTTCTTATATGTTACACTTGTAACACTTGTGTAAAAATGAACCAGTTCACTGTCACTCAGGAAAAACACGGATTTAAAAATTTGACCAGAAAACTCGTCCTTCAAATCTCGATTGATTTAACTGAACCTCATCTTGACAAAACTCTCAAACCTGGGACTTCTCAAAGTCGTCCTTAAAATCCCAGGGTTGAGAATGTTTTCCAAGGAGGGTCATAAATTTAATTCGATCGATATTTGAAGGACGAGTTTTCTGGCCAATTTTAATACAAGTTATTCCAGAGTTATTCCACCTGCCAGAAATGTCAGGCAGCCCCAGAGACCAGCGATCACATCGTCCTCCAGTGTCCAGTCACTAAACTTGAAGGTGGCTATGAAACCGTCCTTAGGGCGGAGAAAGACTTTAGAAGCTGGGATGACGAAATATATTTGGAGGTGTAGCCATACGCTACTACTACTACTATTCCAGAGTTTGGCGTTCGATCGGCATGAATGATACGGTCGTTCTCTGAAATATTTGATTTCTAGCATTTTGGCCAAAAAAGTCATGACACTCATCTTGTCAAAAAATCTCAAACCTGGGAATTCCTTGGTATCTGAAGGAGTAGTTTTCTGGCCAAATGTTTGGGTTTTCTTTTTCAGAAGAGGACAGTATATCATATCTATTGCAATAATACGTAGACCGAAGTGTACTCATTTGCAGGTCTGATAACTCATATTGTTTTGGGCCGATGTGTATTTATTTGCAGGTCCGATAGTCCAAATTGTTAGTATCCATTACAACAATTTTTAAATCTGGTCCGTAGTTCTGATCGGTTATCAGACCTGCAAGTATGTGCATTTTGTTATAGGCTTATTATTGTAATTGAAATATTCTCAAACCATCACAAAATATTGTCTAAAATCTATAAATAATAATAATAATAATAATGAAATTTATTTATACTGCGCCCACTCCTCTACACAATAAAGCTCTAGGCGCATAACAATAACTTCAATCCATTCAAATCTCTCTCTCTCTCTCTCTCTCTCCTCTCTCTCTCTCTCTCTCTCTCTCTCTCTCTCTCTCTCTCTCTCTCGTAGTAGTAGTAGTAGTAGTAGTAGTAGTAGTAGTAGTAGCAGCAGCAGTAGCAATTGTAGTAGTAGTAGTAGTAGTAGTAAGTAGCAGTAGTAGTAGTAGTAGTAGTAGTAGTAGTAGTAGTAGTAGTAGTAGTAGTAGTAGTAGTAGTAGTAAGCCTCGCAGTCCGAGTGACGCTTGCTGAGCATTGTTTGATTCAGTCATAGTAGATGAGTTTATCTGCTCTCTCCATCCATGTTGTTACGTAATTGTTTCCTTTGGTCGCGGTCCTGGGCAAGAGTTTTGAGGCTGTCGAGATCTTTTTGTGACTTTATAGTACAGAGGGCACTGCAATATTTCTTAGTTCTTCAGTGCTAATTCGGCCTCATCTGAATCCAGAAATTTCTGATATGTAGAGAGATCCTGGTTCAGGGTAGTTACTTTTGACGTTGGTGGTCTCCCTACATATTTGTTACCATGAGGGAAATATTCTGTGATTGCAGTTTGGCAGGGATATTATCTTCTCGACGTAAGATGTGACCAAATAGCCTCCATCGCTGTTCTTTTATTAATGTTGGACCCTGATTTTTTTCATAGAGATCAGTATTTGTAATTGTCTCTGGCCAATAGATTCCGATTACGCGACGTAATTGTTTGCGGTGGTATGAATCGAGACTTTCTAAGTTCTTTTTTGTGAGGCCCCAGGCTCCACAATTATATGTCAATATCGGAATAATCAGTGCCTCGTAAATCTGTATTAGTTTCTTCTCACTGATTATGTTATTTCTATTCCATAAATTTTGGAGTTGGTTGAATGCATTGGTGGCCAGATGCGTTCGTTTTCTGATGTCTTCATTTTCGTTGATCAAATTGCCTAGTTTACGTACACTTATACATTCATTTAAATTTCCGTTGACTTTTGCATATATATATATATATATATATATATATATATATATATATATATATATATATATATAATATATATATTATGTTTTGGACTGATTCACTTTAAGATTCCATGCTTCTAGGGTAGTTGATATTATTGGCGTGTATATTTTCGCTTGATGTTCTGATTCAAAGATTTCAGGGATTTAGGAACCAGAAGAGTCGGTGTGACGTGGCGAATTTTCTTCCCTACTCATTGACTCATGGATTATTCGAGTAAACCGGAAAACAGTCGATACAGGGTTAAAGTGTAAATTTCTCTTTCAATCTGTCTCTGTCTCTGTCTTGTACAATACAAAGGCATAGACACACAAACAGACAACTGTAGCATGAAACAACAACAAAGTAAAATGGCTGATATTTCTCAAAACTATCAAATCGATACTTACTTTACTTACTTAGATGCCTTTCGCGTCTCGACCGAAAGATCGGGTCGCCTTGGCTGTTTCCAGTATTTCCTGTGTGAGGTGTCTCCAATATTGCCGGTCCTCTGCTAGGGTTCTCAGATTTTCAAGGTCCCCTGCCATAATGAGACTAATGCTTTGTCCAAGTGTTGTGAGGTTTTTGTTTAGGATCACAGGGAGTGTTGTGATCGGTCTTCCTCTGAAAAGGTTCCCGTGTTTTTGGAAGTATCCCGACATGGCTTGGTTAGCTGGTATGTTTTTGTCCCTGCGTAGTATGTGACCGAAAAGTTGCCATCGTTGTTGTAAACTGTCAAGGGAGATTGGTCTTTCTTTTGTGATCTTATAGAGTGATTCATTTGAGATCTTTTTTGGGTATTTGATGTCCAGTACCCTTCTTAGCTGTGTGCGATGGAAGGCATCCAGATGTTCTTCTTCGGATTTTGTCAACGCCCAAGTGCCGCAGTTATACAGAAGTACCGGTTTTACAAGAGCACGGTACAGTTTCAGTTTGGTTTTTCTCTTTATTTTGTCACCTCTAATCCATACATTGGTGAGTTTACTGAGTGCGGCGTTTGATAGCTGTTTTCTTCTTTGTACATCCTCGGTGTCTCCAATTAGTGAGCCGACCTTCTTTGTTCTTTTCCATTCCTCTTTGTTCCTCGATATTGTTGTAAATTCGGTTTTATTGGCATTGACTTGGAGGTTATATTTCATGAGGGTATTTTGTATGATGTCTATATTTGCTGGTGTTGATCCAATAAAATCGACATCATCTGCATAGGCGATTTCTCTGGGGATTGCATTCTCAATATGAGTCGTTGGTTTTGGAATTACTTTTCGAACTTCTTTCAGAGCGTGTTCTAAGTATATTGTGAACAGAATCGGGCTCAGACTATCTCCTTGGGGGGTCCCGATGTTACTTTCGAACTGCGTCTGTTTTGTGGCCCCGTGAAAACGGAACGAAACAAAATACTGCATTCAATTCGATCACTTACAATAAAACACAGAAACGAGGAATTAGACAAAAAAGTGGAAGAAATAGAAAAGTCCAAAAATAACGCATCGTCTATGTTCAAAGCGACGAAATCTCTGAACCGAAAACCATTCGAGAACCCAAAACTACAGGATAAATTTGGCAAACAGACAACAAATCCCAACGATATCCTTGACATTGTAACTGACCACTTCCAGCAGAAATTTCACAAACAAGTCTCACAAATATCGCCCTTCTCAGGAAACCCTAGAGACCTAAACAACCGCATCACAACAACTGAAGTTAGAAATATGTAGCATAAAGTGCCTAAACAATAACAGATCCCCAGGCGAAGATGAAATTCCCGCTGAATTGCTGAAATGCGGTACCTTCTCCCTGGATCTGAGCATTGCAAACATAATGAACAAAACATTTTCAACACACAAAGACTGGGACATAAACAGCGGTGTCCTAATTACAATACAAAAACCAGGAAAAACGAAAGGACCCGTAAACAACCTGCGCCCAATAACATTACTGAATACCATAAGAAAAACACTGTCAACTATTGTCCTCAACAGAATTAGACCGAAATAGAAAAATATCTATCACATAGCCAAAGCGGGTTTCGCCAAGACCGAAGCACATCGGACGTTGTATGGACACATAAATGGTTGGCAGCAAAGGCACTCAAAGAAAACATATCCATAACAATAACCGGAATCGATATGTCCGCAGCCTTTGATACGATCGACAGAGGAAAACATTTGGAGATATTAACAGACATAGTAGACGAAGACGAGCTCCGAATAATCCGATTTCTCCTCAAATCGATGGATATCAATAATTTCATATAAATCAAATAAAGGGTTTTAAGCGACGTGTACATATTTGCAGGTCTGTTAACCAGTGTGTCGTAGTGGGAATAGTCTTAATCCAACGTAAAACACTGTACATTTTATGTTTTAAATTGTAGTAACTACCGTGATTGCCAGAACTCTGTATTCTGGCTGTAGGACTCCATGGCTCGGATGGGTCCAGATGGCCGGTGATCACGGAATTACTAAGTTAAAACTAGATATTAAATAGATAAAGTTAAAGTAATAAAAATATAGCTTACCCTGAATCTAGGAGTATTTGATTGGAAGAAATGTAAAGTGTGTTTTATGTCTGTAGTATGAGAGTAGTCTGTTGTCTGTCGAATAGGAGTAAATGCTGACGTGCACATATTAACAAGTCTGAAAAGTGAGTGGAGCAGGCACTTATGTTGGTAACAACAAGATATGAAGTGAGTAGAAAAGTGCCAGAAGACAATAGAGAATAAAAAAAAATTTTCCGCGGCGGTGGTGGGGTTTGAACCTGCGACCTTATTGGTACGACAACTCCGCCTGGCAGGTGAGAGCGTGGCTCTACCGTGTGAGCTATCCACGAACACAAAAATATTCGTTTCAAACCCAAAGTCATTTCTAGATCCCTCTCTCACCCACTTCTTGAGACCGCCGATTCGTTCACCACCATCGCGAAGTAATTTTGACCAGCAGTTAAGCTTAATAGCCAATATTCTCATCACAAACATATAACATAGAAACGATTGAGACATTGAGTATGCTCCGGTGTATGGGGTGAATTTTTAATTCAGAAAAGTGAGTGGAGCAGGCACTTATGTTGGTAACAACAAGATATGAAGTGAGTAGAAAAGTGCCAGAAGACAATAGAGAATAAAAAAAAAATTTTTTTCGCGGCGGTGGTGGGGTTTGAACCTGCGACCTTATTGGTACGACAACTCCGCCTGGCAGGTGAGAGCGTGGCTCTACCGTGTGAGCTATCCACGAACACAAAAATATTCGTTTCAAACCCAAAGTCATTTCTAGATCCCTCTCTCACCCACTTCTTGAGACCGCCGATTCGTTCACCACCATCGCGAAGTAATTTTGACCAGCAGTTAAGCTTAATAGCCAATATTCTCATCACAAACATATAACATAGAAACGATTGAGACATTGAGTATGCTCCGGTGTATGGGGTGAATTTTTAATTCAGAAAAGTGAGTGGAGCAGGCACTTATGTTGGTAACAACAAGATATGAAGTGAGTAGAAAAGTGCCAGAAGACAATAGAGAATAAAAAATTTTTTTTTCGCGGCGGTGGTGGGGTTTGAACCTGCGACCTTATTGGTACGACAACTCCGCCTGGCAGGTGAGAGCGTGGCTCTACCGTGTGAGCTATCCACGAACACAAAAATATTCGTTTCAACCCCAAAGTCATTTCTAGATCCCTCTCTCGCCCACTTCTTGAGACCGCCGATTCGTTCACCACCATCGCGAAGTAATTTTGACCAGCAGTTAAGCTTAATAGCCAATATTCTCATCACAAACATATAACATAGAAACGATTGAGACATTGAGTATGCTCCGGTGTATGGGGTGAATTTTTAATTCAGAAAAGTGAGTGGAGCAGGCACTTATGTTGGTAACAACAAGATATGAAGTGAGTAGAAAAGTGCCAGAAGACAATAGAGAATAAAAATATTTTTTTTCGCGGCGGTGGTGGGGTTTGAACCTGCGACCTTATTGGTACGACAACTCCGCCTGGCAGGTGAGAGCGTGGCTCTACCGTGTGAGCTATCCACGAACACAAAAATATTCGTTTCAAACCCAAAGTCATTTCTAGATCCCTCTCTCACCCACTTCTTGAGACCGCCGATTCGTTCACCACCATCGCGAAGTAATTTTGACCAGCAGTTAAGCTTAATAGCCAATATTCTCATCACAAACATATAACATAGAAACGATTGAGACATTGAGTATGCTCCGGTGTATGGGGTGAATTTTTAATTCAGAAAAGTGAGTGGAGCACTTCACTTCATATCTTGTTGTTACCAACATAAGTGCCTGCTCCACTCACTTAGCATGGAAGGCATGATATTTTTTTTTAGCCCTATTTGTACTACGACTGCGAATAGCGCTGGAGCCTATTTGTACTCCTACTAATAATAGAAGGCTATTTTCACTCTCTCTATAATAAAAGAGTTCCTTATGGATACTGAATAGTGGCAAAGCACTATTCAGTATCTGATACTGAATAACCACTTCCATAATAGAATTTACGTAATTACTATAAATAGAACATTTTATACTGATAATAATAAATAATAATAATAATGCTGAAAACTTATATAGCGCTATAACTCCGAGACACCAGACTCTAAGCGCTTAAATTACAAATTACTTTGGCTGAAACATACTCATTCACACACACAAGCACACACACACACACATACACACACACAACACAACACACAACACAAACCAAACCTATCTTGCTTCTCATACCATCTACTAAAATCGAAACAAATATGTTTTAAGCGAACGTTTAAAAATAGACAAAGATTCTTTTTCACGAATGCTCTGCGGTAAGGCGTTCCAAATAGAGGGTCCGAAATGAGAAAAGGATCTCATTCCAGCATTTTTCCGAATTCGAGGGACAACTAGTTTTGTGGAATCACTGGCCGAACGTAAGGGGCGGGGTTTTGAATATCTTTCAATTAGTTCTGAAAGGTAGGAAGGGGCAGTACCTTCAAGACAACGATACACTAAAACACAAGCTTTGAATTTAATTCTTTTCTCAACAGGCAGCCAATGCAGGTCATGAAGTAGAGGTCCGGCAGAGTCGCACCTACGCTTCATAAATACTAGTCTGGCAGCGCTGTTTTGGACAATCTGAAGACGTTTCAGATTGTATTGCGAAACGCCAAACAACAGAGCATTACAATAATCCAATTTCGATAGTACGAGGGACACAACCAGGTGCTTGGTCACATCCTCAGATATGAACCGTCTAATGGAAGCAATCTTTTTTAGTTGGAAAAAGAGAGATCTAACCAAATTATTAACCTGATGCTCCATCGACAGTCCAGAGTCTAAGAATGTGCCAAGGTTTTTCACTTTGTCAACAATTTGAATAGAGGCATCCCCCAACTTCAAATCTGTTTCACTTTTCCACTTCCTGTTCCCCACATACAGCACCTCCGTCTTATCATCATTCAGTTTCAGTCTGTTCTCATTCATCCATTTCTTAACACTTTGGATACAATTTTTACTATTGGCTGATACTTCTTGTAAATTTCTCATATTGGAAACGCAGTACAATTGCGTATCATCAGCGTATTGATGGTAAGACAGACCAAAACTTCTGATGATTTTAGACAGAGGGCCAACGTACAAAACAAAAAGAACGGGTCCAAGTACTGAACCCTGGGGAACCCCACAATCAAGAAAGATTTCCTCCGATCTATATTCATCCACCGTAATAATCTGTTTACGATTAAACAAATATGACCTAAACCAATCAAGCGCTGCACCAGACACGCCATAAGTAATTTCAAGACGTTTGAGAAGAAGATTGTGATCAATAGTATCAAAAGCAGACGATAGGTCAAGCAAATTCAGCAAAGAACATGAACCATTGTCTATAACAGAGAGGAGATCATTAACAACCCTAACAAGTGCGGTTTCCGTCGAATGATGTTGCCTATAAGCAGACTGAAATTTTTCTTCAAGACAATTATTTTTAAGATGAGACAGTAATTGTTTCAAAACAAGCACCGCTCTCTTCTGTTCAGTGAGGGGGACAAGAAAAGAGTTGCCAAAGGAAAGAAATTGTCGTATCTAGTTTACTTACCTTTTTGTGGACTTTTAATGGAAAGTACATCGTTCTCTTCTTCAAAAGTCAATGAAAGAAGAGAGTCTCGTTTACCTTAAGGGCCTTTACCGAAAGCGCCAATTTGTTCACGAATGAAAGCTTCAGAAAGTACAGAAGGCTCACAACCTCCAACACATAAGAGTGCTGGGAGTACAGATAGGGAAAAGTGGTTGTTTCCACTGTAAATCGTCTCCTTGTATGTTATCAGGAGGGTATTAGGCTTTTAACGAAATCGGGTCGAACGAGACGCCGAACGCCGAACCCGAACGGATATAGCCTTCTCACGTGACCATGAACGAGATCTGGATAGTGAAGACTCTCAAGCGGTATGCAGCATCGGATCTAAGGTCAGGTGATAGAGGATAGCTTGGGTTGCTGTTGGCTTGTGTTAGGGGAGGGGCAAGGTCAGTGTCATTCAATAGTATATAATTGTGCACGTGGCGCTCTATACAGAGAGAAAATTATAAATTGATTACGGGCGAAGGTGGGGGGAGGGGGAGGGGGGGGGGTTGACCCACAAACGATCGAGGTGTTGGGCTTCGGGTAGACCATGATACGAAAAGGCCGCTGGTACTTGGATGGTGGAAATGGTTGGGGGGTAGCGACAATCAGCATGGGATGTATATATTAACATTAATAATATAGGCAATAGATGACCAGGGATGTGTATTGTTTGTGTATTGTTTGTATATGTTTGTGTGTGTGTGCGCGCACGTGTGTGTGAAAGAGATTACACAAAAATACCTTTCTCGGGAGCTTCCAAATGATTACGTATACGATAAATTTGAAAACCACATTGTTGCAAAAAGCTTGCAAAAAGGAGAACATTTATCTTTGTTTCACAAAAATAGGTTTAGAAATAAAAAAATTTTCTAGTAGATTGATTTTGAAAAAAAATTGCTCAATTTTTTAAATTTAATGATAGTTTCTTTATTTTCCGGTCGGTTTTCTTGATTTATATCTCATTTTTCAATTCTCAATGCGACGAGCACACTGATGTATCTCGTGTGATTCAAAAGCGTTGTTTGTTTTTTTAATATATATATAGTGAGAGTCCTCCTGAGCGTTGATATGGTGACGTAACTATTACATACAAGACCTTGCAGTCGAGTCGGCAGGGCTTTTGGGTTACACAACCACTATTTACCCATCGGTCAGCGGTACTCTTTGATGTATACAACACTCACCGCCTTTACGCAAAGCCGCCTGCCCATAAATCAAGAGATGGTCTCCTAACTGTTCACAAGCGAACTGTCAAACGAGCAATCGATGATTGGATAAGAATCTCAAGATCTCATATAATAAGGTAAGTTTTGGAGAGGTGATATCCCCCCACCCGTCATTGGACAGAACTTTCATTGCGTTATATCATATAAGCTCCGCCTCCTCTTTCTATTCCGGAGTGACGAGATTAGACGAGAGGACGCGAGAAAAAACTGATCACGTGATCGGTAAGTCGTTCGTTTGGTGTCCGTTCGGTGAGCAACTATAACTCGGTATTATTATATACTTTGGCAGTAGAGTGCTTTCCTCTTATGCAGGATCATGCGCTTGTGCCCAGCAGGTGTCTTTTGTGCCCTCAACTCCCTACCACCCCAAAGTCTTCTTGCGCCTTAAGGTCTATGACGCGTGACTGTATCCTGATTTCTGTGTTACTGAATGAACTGCTACCCTTTATATGAGACGCTAGTCTGAAATAAAGTACTTTCCGCCACTCACACCCTAAAGACCTAGCCACCCGATTATTTATGATTAACCTCCCTTTGCTTGAGAGGCGAGTATTGTACGAATTGAGGTATCGCAAATCTCACCAAAACCAAAACTGAAAAAAGATCTCTCTTTATTTGCTTCTTTTCTCGTCTTAAATTTACATCTCTTCCAGATTAAAAAAAAAAAATACAAACAATAACAAATAAATACACGTCATCCTATTACCCATTTTATCCAGTTTTAATGGCATAAAGAATGATTATTACTTCTACAGATATATTGCTTCATTATCCACTAGTACTAGTAACTCGTATTGTTCCTATTCATAGTCTATCACTATACTATCAAGAAAGCATCAGGAAAAAAAAAACTGTTAGAAAACGAAGTGACACTTCTAAGTCTTATTTCCCCAATCTTATAACTATTACAAGTACCTACCACTTTTCCCAAATAAAATATACAATAACAATGCTTTTTCAATTTTCTAACACATTGGGACGAATCATTGTGTGTCTTTTGTATATTTATAAACTACAAGTAGTGGGTATTCCTATGCAATTGTTTTAAAAACGACATTACACCTTCGACCATAAAAATCTACTTCAGTTCTAACGAGGTCAAACAATCATTTTGTCATAGCAACAGCATGGCGCCATGAGTGGAAAGTGTGTGTATAAATTCGTCCCTTGTTTTTTGTTTAGCAATAAATAAACATCGAGAGACAAACGAGATATGAAAAAAATTACATGTATAAATTGATAAAAAAAAAAAAAACGTCGTTCAATGACAATCAAAGCTAGAAAGTCATCCAAAAAAGATTACAGGTTAATAAAAACCTGAAAAATGAGGGATTTATTTACGCTGTTCCATCATCAAAACATACCCACTGATCGACCCGAGTTATCAATTGAAATAACAATATTTATCGTATTCATTTTGTTTTAAACTATCTAAAACATAAACTATGAAAGTACTTCAATAAAATATTCATGTGGTTTTCGTGAACTCTATTTTTTTTATTTTTTTTTTTTTGGTCAATGATTTGAGATCTCATTCTCACGGCATTTTGAGTGATGTTACAAACTACAATGAGGTGTAAAAAAAAAACTGACAACACCCAAACCTGAAAACAAGGCTTTTAAAAATTGCGATACCTCGGCCAACCCTAACACTGACTACATCCGTAGTTTACCCGGGTTGCTTTTACCCCATGCCTATTTATTTCATATTTATGAGACAAATTATAGGCGTAGTATCAAAGCTAATGTTTTTAGTTTTTGCACGTTAATGGTAGGAATAAAACTATCAATGCACAAGCTAATTTTTAATACTTTTTTTTTCCAATTTTGAAAAGTAGCAAAAATCTCTAGCCATTGATAAGATAGGCAGTCCTCGCTGGATTCCTGTACGCTCTTAGGAGAAGCCAAAAAGTGTGCTATAATCCGAGAGTGCCGAAATCCAATGCTCATGTAGGGAGGTAGAGACGTATTATATAGATACCATAAAATTTGGTCACCCAGCTCCAGGTTACCATAATGGTATTAGCATCTGCATTTCACGTCATCTCTTTGCCCAAAAGTTGCCCCAAAAAATGACAAAAGTTGCCATAAATCTTTAAGCCTTCAACTCACTGTGACGGCATATAAGTGTGGCATGAAAAGAAATTAGATCTAATCAAAATAGATTGGATCACATAATATATCATCTTATATATATCATATCATGTACAGGATTATTTCGGCCAAGGGCCTTACTTTTGAATACCTGGTGCATATAAAAATATTGTATTATTAAAACACAAAAACAACAAAGTTTTCAAGTTATGAGTCTCATTGTGACATTTTTGTAACAGCATTTGGAAAGACAAAGATTGAAAGACGTCGAAAGAATAATATATATATCAAATAATACTTCTTATAATAACAGGTATAATAATAATAATAATAATAATAATAATAATAATAATAATAATAATAATAATAATAATAATAATAATAATAATAATAATAATAATAATAATAATAATAATAATAAATTGTTTTGAGTCAGTATTCCCACAGGTCAGATATTTAAATTTGTTTTGTTTTTTTTTTATCCAAAGGAGTAGTATTATGGCATTGTAAATCTATATTCTTGATAAATGTCTTTCCACAGGTCAGATATCTGACAGGTTTTTCATCCATATGAGATCTGTATATGTCTTTGGAAAACTATTTTGCCGGTACATAAATGCCTTCCCACAGGTCAGACATTAAAATGGCTTTTCGCCTGAATGAGTTCTGATGAGTCTTTTAAAATTTTTACCTTAAGTAAATGCCTTTCCACGGGTACAGTACGACATTTAAATGGTCTTTCACCCGTATGCGTTGTTTTAAACTTGCAACCTGAGCAAATGCTTTGCCACAGATTAGACACTTGAATGGTTCCTCTCTCATAGGAGTTCTGATGTGCAGTCATAACTGCATTCGTGGTAAATGTCTTGCCATTTAAATAAATGGTTATTCGCTTATATGATTTCTGTTGTGTTCTTCTAACTGTCCACTCTGAGTAAATCTTTTCCACAGGTCACACAATCGTATATTTTTTTCTCCAGTATGAGCAGTGATGTATTGTTGTCATTGAGTGTTCTTGGCAATTGCAGTTTCACAGGTCACGCATTGTTTGTTTTTGTTTTTAGGTGTTTAACGGCGCTTTCGACACTATTTAGGTCATTTAAGCGCCCGTTTCTGTCTTTTATCAATTTTTATCGGCCTTGAGGGGCCATAGCTGCTCAAAACGTGTACTGTTGTAATAAAATCTTTATAAAATCATAATAGTTACATGTTTGTTATATAAAAATATCTATTTACAATTTCTGCAGGAGTTCACATTCCTGCAGATACTTTAAAATTGTAAGCGGATCGACCGACTGGAACAGAGACTTCAAGTCCCTGTTTTCATAATGTTGTGACCTTATCTGTTCTAATTCTGTACATTCAATTAAAATGTGTTGAACTGTGAGGTCACAGTTACATCTTCTGCAGAGGGGTTTTTCATCCCTCTCCAGAAGGAAACGGTGAGTGAGGGCAGTATGTCCGATCCGGAGTCGAGTTATTTTTACCTCGCCTCTTCTTTTTAGCCCCGAGTTGGGTCTTGGCCGAGGTCACTTTTAATTTGTTTTAATTTGTTATGTACATCTCGACTCCAGGATCGTTCCCATTCCTTTCGGACATGTTTTTTTATATTGATCTTTAAATCCGCGTGTGGGATTTTACTGCCCTCTTGTAATTCTTGGCTCACCGCCTCTTTTGCCAGTCGATCCGCTTCTTCGTTCCCCTGGATACCCACATGACAAGGTAGGTACCCAGAGAAAACAAACTTTCTTTTTTTTAATAAATAATTTATTTGCACCTTCCAAGATACTTGTGATTCTTGGATCGGTGCAATAAAAATTTGAGATCCCCTTAAGTACGGACAGCGAGTCAGACAAGATCAAGAATTTGTTTTTATTCGATCTCTCAGCCAAATGGAGAGCATTTAGGATTGCTCTCGATTCCGCTGTAAAGATCGAAACATTTTTATCCAGGCGAAGTGATCCTGTGCCTTCCGATGAGTGATAGGCACATCCTACTGCATCTGCGCTCTTTGAACCATCCGTGAAGATGTGAGTATAGTTTTTGTATGTTTGTAATATTGCTTTTAGTGTCTGTTTGTAAATATGTGGGTCTATTTGTGATTTTTCGAGTTTTGTTAGATCCAAATTTATGTTTGGTCTATGTATGGACCATGGTGGTGTCTTTGCCTGGACGTATGGATGTATCCTATCTAGACTGATGTTCATGTCTGCGATGTCTTTTTTTATTCTGCAACCTAATGGTGGTGTCATTTTTGGGTGCTTGCGAAATTTTTCTTCTAGTGTCCTATCCGTGTAGTGTACGTGTTTGTGTGCTGGGTTGTCGTGCAGCGATGTGACCTTAGTAACATACTGGAGAGCCAGTTTTTTCCTCCTGAGATGGAGAGGTGGCTCATCTGCCTCAGCATAAAGGCTTGCCACTGGAGAAGTGCGGAAAGCCCCGAGTGCCAAGCGCAGTCCCTGATGATGAATTGGGTCCAGCATGCCTAAGTAGGATGGTTTTGCAGAGCCGTATACAAAAGATGCGTAGTCCAATTTTGATCGAATAAGGGTTCGGTATATCTTTAGAAGAGTGTTTGTGTCCGAACCCCATTCCATGCTCGACAGAACTCTCATTATTCTCATTGCTTTCATGCATCGCAGTCTGAGATCTTTGATATGGGCAAGGAAATTTAGTTTCCTATCAAAGATCAAACCCAGGAATCGGCTTCGTCCTTTACCTCAATTCTGGAATTGTTGAGATAAAGGTCAGGCTGTCTAATGCAGGTGCATTTTCGGCAGAAGTGGACAGCTACTGTTTTTGATGGGGAGAAGGAGAAACCATTGAGATTTGCCCACTCCGACAGTTTGTTTAGTTGGAGTTGTAACTGTCTCTCAATGGTGTCCATACTCGATTTACTTCGATAGCATACAAGAAAGTCATCAACATATAAGGAACAGTCAACATTCTGTCTCATTGCATTCACTATTGAGTTTATTTTAATCTCAAACAGAATGGGAGACAGAATGCTACCCTGTGGAACTCCCTCTTCCTGATCAAACGGATCAGAAAAGGTGGATCCCGCTTTGACCTGAAAGGATCTGTTGTTTAAAAATGCTCTGACAAACATTGGAAGGTTTCCTCGTAGACCAAGATTGTGTAGATCTTTGAGGATTCCGAATTTCCAAGTTTTGTCAAAGGCCTTCTCGAGGTCAAAGAAGATTGCTACCAAGTGCTCACCTTTGGCAAAGGCCTCACGCATGAAGCTCTCTAGTCGAACAAGGTGATCAACAGTTGATCTGTTCTTTCGAAAGCCACATTGGAGGTCGGAGAGGGAGTTGTTGTGTTCCAAGTAGAACATCAGACGCTTGTTGACCATTTTCTCCATCAGCTTGCATAGGCAGCTGGTGAGGGAGATTGGTCGGTAGTTTGAAGCGTCCGAATGGTCTTTCCCAGGTTTTGGGATTGGAATCACGGTGGCCAGATTCCAACTAGGTGGAAAAGTCTGTGTTGTCCATATCTTGTTATAGATATTCAAAAGGACAACCAGACTATCTTGTGGAAGATGTCGGAGTATTTCATAACTGATGTTGTCAGGACCCGGTGCTGTGACATTTGTGTCACGGAGGCAGGCACCCAACTCCTCAAGTGTAAATGGTTTGTTGTAGTCTTCAGTGTTTGTAGATGTAAAGTTTATTGGTGTGTTTTCTGCGTTTCTCAAGAGGTTCTCACTCTCTTTTCTGTCCCCGTCGTTTTTCACGGCCGCGATTTTAGCTGTTACCCGCAACTTTCAGCGATTTTTGCGATTTACCTGAATATTTTTTTTTTTTTGGTGGACTTTTCCCTTAACTAACTGGATACTGAGCTTTTTTTGACCGCACAACTCTTGGAGACTGGGCTTCGAGTTCGATAACTGTTGACGAGGAGGTGAACCATTGCGGCAAACAAGCGCCAGATTCGTTGATCTCTTTACAAGACACCTTAGCTAGCAGTTCTATGACATCTATCCTGAAGGCTGAAATGAGCTTTGTGGTTCATCACTGTGATGCTTTTGTGAAGGCTACAGACGTGTTTCAAAGCCAGGAACAGAATGCTGTGAAGGTAGGTTGATTATTTCCATAATTTAAAGAAAATGAACATGTTAAGTTCATAAAAATCCATTACTTGTCTAATATAAAATTATGAATATCCATTTTCCATTTGAAGGGTCTTGTAGTTGAATATAGAATGAAAGATTCAACATTTCTTACATCACAATACATGTACCGAGGTGACATCTATGCATTCCAAATAAAGATTTGTAAGTTTGTTAGATTTTTTTTTTCAAATACTAAAAATCATATTTGGTTGTAAAAGAAGTTGTTTTTTTAAAGGCAAGTCTATAATGCATGTTCAGGTGTTGTAGTTACAGGGATTGCATTACTTATAATAAACAAAAATTGGGTATGTAGTGGGGTCATTGGTACTGGTAGGGTCTAAATCTTTCCTCTTATCTTTTTGTCTAAAGGTTACATGTATTATAAGTGTTAATAAAGAATTATTTAAGAGGATTTTATTACTAAGAACACTAAAGTAAAAATGTTGTATTTGGGAAAGATGTCCATACACAAAAATGTTGATCTGTCAATAGAAGCGGATCATACTGTAGTTATGATTGACTTGGGTATACAAGTGAACTAAGTAATTGCATTAAAAAATTGTTTCTTCTTTCTCTATGTGTATGTATTTGTAGGCATGGTCAAGACTGGAGGACTTGAAACTTAAATTTGATGCGTGTGGCATGTCATTGCCTGAGACAGAGCGTTTTTTTCCCTGAAGGCATGGACCAGCGTGAAAAACTGGAGATGCAGGACAAGTTCTGCCAGGCCTTTTCTGCTGCCAGTCAAAAGTTGGACAAGTATATGTCCACAGAAGGCCAACCAGGGATTCAATTTATTAAACAGTTGCCTTTTTTTTTATCCAAGCAGACTTATTATGTTTGATGACACTGATCTTTCATCTCTGCCTGGAATGAAAGAGGTGCCTGCTACAGAAATCAGGAGATACAAAGAATCTCTTCGTCCAAGGGCCTTAAAGGTGTCTGGAGGTATTCCAGTCAACCTCACGGTCTTTTGGAACAGCGTCAGTTCGGACGTTCCAGAGCTGGCAGGATGTGCTAGAAAGTACATCTATGCCTGCCTGAACTCCGCAGACGCAGAGAGGAGTTGTTCTATTTATAATCTTGTTTTTTCTGAGAGGAGAAGAAGCCTCAATGAAGAAAACTTGAAGGAGTTAGTATTTTTATACTATAACAACTTCATTGCATATGGCACTCTATTATAAGTGGCATACTCCTTGCTTACAAGTAGCTAGGTTGCACCACACCTGATTTTATTGATCTTGGCTGGACTTCACTCCTCATAGTGATGTTCATGAGTTTCAATTAGTACAGTGTCCTTTTATTTTATGTTTATGATTTTATTTTGTTACGATATTATACTTATGTATGTATTTAGTTTAAGTTTTTTGATGGATAATATATTTTTTTTCTGGAAATCATCTGTCAGTTATGATGATTATGATGTTTTGTGGTTTGATTTGTGCTTTTTGTTTCAGCGATCTGGTGTATGATCTAATGCGGTCGATTGGATCTAAAACTAACGAAAGAAAC
>NC_088369.1:14742435-14884935 GCF_034508935.2 Berghia stephanieae
AACCCGACTAAACGCCTTTCCACAGGTCAAACATATGAATGATTTTGGAGCATGAGTTGTCATGTGTTGTTTTAAACTTGAACTGTTGATAAATGTTTTTCCACAGGTCAAACATTTGAATGGTCTTTCTTCTGTATGATTTCTCATGTGTCTTTTTAAATTTGAAACCAGACTAAACGCCTTTCCACAGGTCATACATAAAAATGGTTTTTCACCAGTATGAGTTGTCATGTGTTCTTTTAATCTTGAACTGCTGATAAATGCTTTTCCACAGGTCAAACATTTGAATGGTTTTTCTCCGGTGTGGCTTCGTGTATGTATTAAAAGTTTTGATCTACAAGTACATACTTTCCCACAAATATGACATTTATGAGACATATTTTTAGGTTTCTCATGGGCTTTATCTTCTTTTTGAACATCAATGGATGACTTGAAGATTGAAATTGTATCGTGATTGGTTTGGACATCAGTGCCAGGCTTGTGCCATTCCACACAACTGTCCGTAGTTTCATCGACATCAATTTCAACTTTTAAGTCTTCATGAAGTCCATCATTCAAATACTGATCACAGCCATCAACATCGTTGTTATCTGTAAATTGATAAGAGAATTCTTAGCTCAAGGAAACAATTAACTTAAACATTTATTGAAGTGAGAAATCAACCCCACTGATAGAAATGCATGATAGGCATAATTAACATAGATTGTTGACTGGGAGATGTCTGCAGCAACAGAAGAACTAAACTATATCCTAACTATGAATGAGAACATCCAAATGTTGAGATTTCTCAAATTTCGAGCTTACAAATCAAAAGATAAACTTTCACATCTTTTTCTCATTAGTTTCATTACACAAACCATTGTCAAATAATTTGACACCATAATAAATAATATTTAGTTAACTGTTCAAACTACGAAATAGGCCTTACAAAAATAAATTAATGAATAAATGAATGAATAAATATATAAACAAATAAATACATTTTTCAAAATTATGATAACGATGACGAACAATGATGAAGGTGATGGTGATGATGATACAGTGGAACCTCCCGATTACGACACCTCCGAATAACGACAACCTCCTGATAACGACATTGACCCGTGGTCCCGATTTTTTTTCTATATAAGATCAGTAAAAATAGCCTCCAAATAACGACGCACTTTTTGATAAAACCTCCGAATAACGACATCATTTTGGCGATTTTCGGCAGGTTTCGTAGATATCTGATACTAAAGATACCGAGTATGAGTACTCAAAGTTTATAAAAACGATTCCTGCTTGAACCAATGAGAACGCAGCTTTTTTTTTTTTTTGACGAATCTTGGCTGATATGCATTAATAAAAACCAAGGTATAAATGTAAGTGTAAGCAAGTAAACACAAAATCTTGGAAAATGTGATATTATGTGGTGATAGAAGTAGTAGTAGTAGTAGTAGTAGTAGTAGTAGTAGTAGTAGTAGTTGTAGTAGTAGTAGTAGAAGTAGTAATAATAATAATAGTAGTAGTAGTAGTATAGTAGTAGAGTAGTAGCAGTAGTAGTGTAGTAGTGTTTTTGTGGGAGGAGGAGGAGGAATTTTGTTTGTTTTAAAGGGTTTTACAGCGCCTGTGACACATCTGTCATATCAGCGCCAGTAAAGAGGAAGAAAATTGGATAGTAAAAAACATTCTAGATTTACAATTGAAATGACATAAGAAAAAGTAAGACAAAGGGGAATGGTTTACATAGGGAACAGATGTAGATTCCAGGAGCACACTATCAGTGTACTCAGTTCAGATCACCTAAAAGTCTCATCCAGACACACGCACAAGAACCCTCTTAGAGGAATACACTACAATGTTTTGTTTGTTTTGTCAATGTTAATAAAAACTGGTCCCGCGGGCCTTACCACGCCAACAATTATTGCAAATTCCTCCAAAGTTACAACATGTGATGCCGTCATTTTTTGCATGTAGGCTTATATTTTAAGTGACATTACGAATTTTGAATACCGATAATGATTGACCAAACAGTTATCTCAGAATGCAGATTTTCTTTGATCTCTTCATTGTTTGCAATAAAATATGACTCAAACTTTAAAATAAATACAGTAATGGTGTGTTAATTCTTTTTCCAAAACAGTCCAACAAAAAACAGGACTGAGACAATTTTGGAGCTCTTCGTAAGGAAAGAAACACACAACTTAAGAGAGAGCATGACCAATACGTCACTGACATGATCAAAGCTGAGTCCAATTCTAATATAAACCTGAACGGTGGCATAACAAATCTCTTCTGGAAATACATCAAATTTAAACGCAGGGATACATCAGGCATAGCTGTTTTACAAAAACCGGATGGTACAGAAAATATTCTCGAGCCCTAGGTCTGGAAGGATACTTGGAATCTAATCAAAGGGTAGCAGGCAATTGTTACTGTTCATCACTATGAAAAAATTTGGACGCAATGGGTTGACAATATGCTTTTGGGATGTAAACAGTAAATTTTTTTCATTTCCTCCAGTGAAGAGAGGTAATTTTATGACCCACTCATAGCTCAATGACTGGTTAATCAAGTTGTCGTGAGTGTTAAATGGTCAGTTGATCTCTTACACTTAACACATAACTTGATTAAATTATCAAATAAATATCATTGTAAATGTGAAATCTTTACCATTGGATTGTGTGTCAGGTTTGACTCCCAGAAGAGCTGCTAGCTGTTCCTCTGTCTCCAGTGTGTCATTCATCAACATCTCTATCATTTGAGTCACAATCGATTCTGTAGCAAGACTTGCATAGCCAGCTGAAATTGATACACAAAGAAAGCAAGGGAGGTCTTTCCATACATAAGCTGATTATATTTGAAATTATGATTAACTATCTCATCATGATGTGAAGTTTATCTTGTTTAGATTTAATAGCTATATCTACACATCTTATCATGTGTTAAGAATGTTTTCTCTCATAGATACTTTTGTCACTCGTTCTTAATCTCTATGGAAAAGTTGATGTCTATTGGCTGATGTGTATCACAAACAATTTCATCAAAAGAGATTCAAGGGTTATCCCCATATTTGTCGACAGCTGAATAATAAGCAAAACTACAGTGGAGGGTAGATATACAGGCGACTCCGCTTAATCGCACACCCTCTGGAGTTCGGGTTAGTGCGTCATTAAGCAGAGTGTACGATGTAGCAAAGAATCTAAAAATAGTATCTAACACCAGCTTTCATGTGCCATTTAAGTAGGACCTTCTGCTCTGAGTATTCTATGGACTTGGGACTGTCATGTTCAAGACATGGCATCATAAAAAGGTTTTTGTTTTTTTTTCTTTGTTGTTTTTGATTATTGCAGAATATTGTGAAGAAATATTTCCTTCACTCTTCTGTATATGTTAAAATCAACTCACTTTTCTCTAGAATCTCCCATACTTGGGTCCTTAATCTCGATTGTTGATGAGTCTCATTCTCTGCCTTCAAATGTTGTGATTCTGTTAGAATAATGATAGCAAAATTCATAAGAAGAAGACAGAGAAGAAGAAGTAAGAAGAAGAAGAAGAAGAAGAGAAGAAGAAGAAGAAGAAAGAAGAAGAAGAAGAAGAAGAAGAAGAAGAAGAAGAAGAAGAAGAAGAAGAAGAAAAAAAGAAGAAGAAGAAGAAGAAGAAGAAGAAGAAGAAGAAGAAGAAGAAGAAGAGAAGAAAGAGAAGAAGAAGAAGAAGAAGAAGAAGAAGAAGAAGAAGAAGAAGAAGAAGAAGAAGAAGAAGAAGAAGAAAAGAAGAAGAAGAAGAAAAGAAGAAGAAGAAGAAGAAGAAGAAAAGAAGAAGAAGAAGAAGAAGAAGAAGAAGAAGAAGAAGAAGAAGAAGAAGAAGAAGAAGAGAAAGAAAGAAGAAGAAGAAGAAGAAGAGAAGAAGAAGAAGAAGAAGAAAAGAAGAAGAAGAAGAAGAAGAAGAAGAAGAAGAAGAAGAAGAAGAAGAAGAAGAAGAAGAAGAAGAAGAAGAAGAAGAAGAAGAAGAAGAAGAAGAAGAAGAAGAAGAAGAAGAGAGAAGAAGAAGAAGAAGAAGAAGAAGAAAGAAGAAGAAGAAGAAGAAGAAAGAAGAAGAAGAAGAAAAGAAGAAAGAAAAGAAGAAGAAGAAGAAGAAGAAGAAGAAGAAGAAGAAGAAGAAGAAGAAGAAGAAGAAGAAGAAGAAAAAGAAGAAGAAGAAGAAGAAGAAATAAATAAATAAATAAGAATGCACCCAAAAAGACTGAACATGACAGTTCTTGCAAGAGTTATGCAATGCAAGGCGGAAAGTCAACAGAGAGGAGGAAGACAAAGGAAAATGTGGCAGAAAAACATCAAGGATTGGACAAGACTGATGCTAAACGAGTTGATAGAAAAGGTAAATGGTTGAAATGAGTGGCACTGGATTGTAAAGGCTGCATCCCTGGAGTCCTCCTCAGATGACCCCTGGTCATGGAAATGAGTGAGTGAGGAATGATGTTTGTAAAGACTCAGGGTTTTACAAGACAACAGTTTAAAAAAAAATAAAAATGTAACCTCAGTATTATGGGACATCCCAACTCTGTCACTGATTTTGTGTAGCTGTTGGGGAAAATAAAAAGAGACTCGATTGAAACAATAACTGGCAGACCAAATGAGAAATCTCATTATTTTTAGAGTTCTCAATTATTCATGAAAAAAGTCAAGAAGAAACTACAATCCATCTCTAGATTGAAATATTGCTGTTCCATACACTTGTAGCTGACAATAATTTACATCTAGTACTTGAAAACAGATAAGCAAATATTATTTTATTTGTATGTAAAATATAGTGATTTTGAATTGGCACCTTTAAGGTGAAATGGGAGGGATGAGGTGGAAATGATGTGAAAAGGATATTGAGGGGAAAGACAAGACAGTAACAGTAATAGTAATTGTCAACTCCCTGATATTACCAAGGCTTTGGTCGTAGAAAATTGTTATTCGAAGGTATCTCTTGTGATAGAATTATGGATGAAATCGCTCTCTCCCCCCCCCCCCCCCCCTCCCCCTTCCAACTCTCCATCCATTGTCTCTCTATTGACTGGGAAAACTAGGCACCCTACACATCAGAGAAGAGAAAGCCCATACTCAAAATGGACAAATATTCACAAGTCATTTACAATATCACAAAATTACCTTGTCTAGTCTCCAAAACCATAGACGTGATCTCTGAACCAAAACCACTGGAAGGAACAGGCTCCTCACTAATAGTTCTATAACTCTGGTCATCTTTGTTGACATTGGAGGGTTCCTGGGGAATACAGGAAGAGAATGAAAAAATACAATAAAGCTATAGATTTTATAACAATGTTGGACAACCACTGGCACTACAAAACTTGTTACAAACAAAATCAAGACATCTTGTCTGTGTTAATGGAAGTAAAGATAAAGGGAGTAAATCTGACTCATGAATGAACAAAACAAACGACCAAAGGCCAAAACGTCATTTGTTTTGTTTTGTGTTGTTCATTCATGAGTCAGATTTACTCCCTTTATCTTTATCTCCATTTTATTGACTCATTTAGCCACCTCTAGCTATTTGTCTGTGTTAACTCAATTCCTCCATTTCACATTTTCAAAACTAGTGATCAATTGGTCAGACAGACTAGGACAACGAAAAGTCACAAAGTGTTTTGGAGACTCCTGTATTCTTCTAAGATAACGAATGGTTTTTAATCTCTGTTATTTTTACTTAATAATCATCATTATCTTCAACATCATCATCATTATTATTATCGCCTTTGCCACTGTTACAGTTATTACTATTACCATCATCACATCATCTTCATTATCATCATCATCATCAGAGACTATACTACGAAAATGAAAAAGAATATCTCACCTGACATTGTGTCCCATGTGATGATGTCACAGAAAAAAGCTCTGTTGATATTTTGTCTTCAAGTTTAACTTCATCCCTAATATCAATGCTCTGTGAATCTTCATCTTCAAGTTTAACATTGACATCAGTGAATTGTGAACAAGTGTAGAAAGAGTTTTCATCTTCAGGTCTTACACTGACATCACTTATATGGGAAGAGTTCTCGGCCTTGATATCTTCATCTTCAGGTTTTACATTGACATTTGTGTTATGGGAAGAGTTCTCTGCCTTAATAATGTCTTCATCATCAAGTTTAATATTGAAATCTGTGTTATGGGAAGAGTTCTCTGCCTTGATGTCTTCATCTTCAGGTTTTACATTGACATCTGTGTTATGGGAAGAGTTCTCTGCCTTAAAAATGTCTTCATCATCAAGTCTAACATTGACATCTGTGTCATGGGAAGAGTTCTCTGCCTTGATGTCTTCATCTTCAAGTTTAACATTGACATTCATGGACTTTGGATGAGACTCTGGTATATTTTCCACCTCTATCAATTCAAGTTTAACACTGACATCAGAAGATTGGTATGCAGTCTCTGCTGTTGTTTCGGTTTCCATTAGATCTTCAAGGGTAGTAAATGATGGGAAGGAATTCTCTGTTTTTACATCTTCCAATCCGACATTCAAATGTCTGAAATCTTCATGTGAATTCGTCACAGTTTTTTCCACTTCAGCTTTACAAGACCCTTCCATCTTTACTTCTCTCAACAGGATGTAAAGAGGGACACTGAAAAAAGAAACATAGCACCACAAGAAATGTTGAGATAATGGGAAAAAAATGACAATGAGTGTCAGTTTTACTATACAAGATTGACAATGATCAGGATGAGAGTAACTGAGCTGCCAACGTTCATATCATTTGTGTGGTTTGTTTTCACATTACACTTCGCAGATGTTCCAAATGATCAATTTGAATTAATTTTTTCCAAAGTTATGGTTGACCTTAGCCATGAAGGTGTTTATGTATGAATCTTCAAAATTCAAAAAGAAATATACTCAATGGAGATAGGGTTTTAATTGTTGCACAGCATTTCCCAAAAATAGATAGAAAAAAATTATTGTTCACAGTCGTTGCTAAGTTTTCAATCAAAATGGTAATATATATAATATAAGAAACACTTCCATTTTATATCATAAAAGTTCTAGAGCCAGAGCGAACTCTAACTCTGTCTCTGACCCTCTTTTTTTTTTTCTATTTGGCAAAGAACAGCCAGGTGATAACCCACTCTCATGTGAATAAGAGCCTCAATTTCCCTTAAGATTTCAGGTACCGATTTCCGGATTGAATATGTAGCTGGCATCTACTTGATATTCATGAATACTACTGAGCAAAAAATCAAATTAACTTTAAAGGCGACTGAAATACAGAATAATTTTGCAATCGAACATAAATTTAACATTAATCGACAACAAACACCAGATCTATAACATTAAAGCACAACACCAATTCTACATGTATTCATACACTGAGTAGAACTCGAAGAAGAACTCGAAGAAGAAGAAGAAGAAGAAGAAGAAGAAGAAGAACAACAACAACAACAACAACAACAACAACAACAACAACAACAACAACAACAACAACAACAACAACAACAACAACAACAACAACAAACAGGAGTAGTGTAGAGGAAGAAGAAAAAGAGAATCAATGAATCAAGGAGAAAGGAAGAAGGGTGAATCAGTGAATGAAAAATTGATAACTGTTAAAAACAAGGAAAAGAAAAGAATGTAGACCTATTTACTTTTATCAATCAAGGCAAGGAATAATCAAGAGGTAGTAAGAGTAGAAGTAGTAGTATTAGTAGTAGTAGTAGTAGTAGTAGTAGTAGTAGTAGTAGTAGTAGTAGTAGTAGTAGTAGTAGAAGAAAAAGAAGAAGAAGAAGAAGAAGAAGAAGAAGAAGAAGAAGAAGAAGAAGAAGAAGAAGAAGAAGAAGAAGAAGAAGAAGAAGAAGAAGAAGAAGAAGAAGAAGAAATTATAAAAGTGTCTAGGGAGACCAAAATATTGGTCTCCCTAGTCATATTGAAGAAGTCGGGGGTAGCAGCTCAAGATAGACATAGAGATTGAAATCACTATTTCTCGAGTTGTGAATAGCCCGTACTCATACAGTAGAGCCACGCCCTCCCCGGCCAGGTGTTATTGTTGTACTAGAAAGGTTGCGGGTTTGAGACCCCATCACCGCCACGAAATTGGAAAGCTTCATCGGTAACTGTAACCAATTCTGAATCCGCCATCCCGCCTGTATTATTATAAATTATAGCTTTGGGAGGCCTTCCGAAAGCTCATCATGCCAAATATTCGCTCCTAAGATAGAATACCTTTACCCCTAATAGGAAAAACAAACAACCTCTAACTATCCCTAATAGAAAAAACAAAACAAAAAAAAACCCTGGGACTGCTTTGCACTGCCTTTCAATAATTCACAAACCAAAATGGCGGCCGAGAATCAAAACAATGGTCAAATTAGGAAATTTTTAACTTTCACAAATCTATTAAGGTTTGTTCTGTATGATGACAAATTGAATAAATAAACGTCAGGCTACTATCACCGTACGGTGAAAATAGTCCCCAAAAAAAAAAGAAAAGAAGAAAGAACAGCAACAAAAACAAACAGGCAAGCAATGAATAAACAGACGAAAAAACTCGCCTCTTTAACATAAAGAAACAGTTCCATAAACGAAAATACAGTTTTACGCCGGTGGGGGGGGGGGGGGGGAGGGGGTGGCAAAGCGAGCTATTTTGGCTAGGGAGACTAAGATTTTGGTCTCCCTAGCCAAAATCGACCAATTTGGCTAGGGAGACCTAAATCTACCATAAATTATTATATTTGTAATAACTTGCGATGAAGTTGAAATAAAATTCCCACGTTCAAAAATACAACCACAGGAGATATAAGCCAAACGTATCACAACTTTGGGAATCGATAAAAAGGAGGTAAGTTACAGTTGTAACCGTGGGAGTTTAAATTTGGTTAGCAACTGCCGCAAGAAGCCTTCTTCTCCTCCCTCTTCTTCGATTCACACACAATCCATTCTCCGCCTCCACTCCTCTCCTATTCATTCAGTAGCGAAACATCTCACGCAGTTCCTGCTGTTCATGTGGCTCACCAATATCCAATCAAAATATCCAGAAATTTAATCAATCGTTGCTATTTGAGTTCAGAACCAGTAGTCGAAGAAAATTGCTGGGGAGACTTGCTGCACTTGCTGCCTCAGTCAAACCATAAATATGGTAGTTTTAGCACTTTTATTTTTATCTTATCATCTTTCCAAAATACAAGTATCGCACAAATTCGCATTAAAACTATTTTAATTCTCTCTCTCTCTCTCTCTCTCTCTCTCTCTCTCTCTCTCTCTCTCTCTCTCTCTCTCTCTCTCTCTCTCTCTCTCTCTTTCTCTCTCTTTCTCTCTCTTACTTAATTGTCCTTACAAATTCACATTACAATAGTAGTAGTAGTAGTAGTAGTAGTAGTAGTAGTAGTAATAGTAGTAGTAGTAGTAGTAGTAGTAGTAGTAGTAGTAGTAGTAGTAGTAGTAGTAGAGTGGTAGTAGTAGTAGTAGTAGTAGTAGTAGTAGTAGTAGTAGTAGTAGTAGTAGTAGTAGTAGTAGTATCTGTATGGTTGGCGCTGAAGAAAACAATGGTCTGGTTGTATTTCAGCGGCGTCTCATTGGGCGCGGGCCATGTCAGTCGGGCCTTGAAATCGTTTAGGTGTGGTGCCATGATGACCAGTTCATCCAGCCCATTCCACTCCGAGATAGTTCTAATGAAGAAAGAATTTCTGTAGTTTTGTGTTCTTGTCTGTGGGATTTTGAAGCAGCTCGAATTGTTTGTGGCGTATCTCTCAATGGGGTTTTCGGTTATGTGGTTGGCAAAAGTGAGTGCTCGGATTTTTCTTTTGTTTGGTCGTGGCGTGAAAAAGGAGTCTGCCTTTATTGGTGGTATTTGATCTGTTATAATCTTGAATGTGAATGACAGACGGGTTTCTTTTCTTCTTTGTTGGAGGCTGATGAGATTTCTTTCTTCTAACATTTTTGTCATGCATCCTGGGGTTCTGCTCTTATAGTTCCCAGTTATGAACCGGGCACTTTGTCTCTGGACCCTCTCAAGTTTTTGAATATCCTCTTTCAGGTAGGGATCCCAAACAACTGCTCCGTATTCCAATTGTGATCTCACAAGTGCGAGGTAGGCATTTTGTTTGCATGACGTTGGGGCGTGGCTAAGATTTCGGCGGAGAAACGCGAGGGGGCAGCTTGCCTTTTAGGCTATTTTGTTAATGCGTTTCCCCCATTTCAAGTCCTTTGAGAAGGTGATGCCAAGGTATGGGTTATCGTCGACTTGTTTCAGGACGGTGTTGTTTAACTTGTAGGTCTCATTGTACTTTTTAGCTGTGCTGAGGATGTAGCATTTGTTTGCGTTAAATATCATTCCCCAATCATTAGCCCACTGTTCGAGACTATTCAAGTCCTTTTGTAGCAATTTTTGATCATCTGCAGATTTTATTGGTCGGTATATTAGACTCATCAGCGAATAACCTAATCTGAGATTTTACTCGTAGATGTAGGTCATTGATGAAACAAAGAAATAGTATGGGTCCTAGCACCGTTCCCTGTGGTACTCCTGATATGACTGGACATTCATCCGATGACGTGCAGCCTAGGACTACTTTCATGGTCCGTTTTGTGGGGAAATTACAAAGCCATGTGTGAAGAGAGCCACGAATTCCATAATTTTCTAGTTTCTGCAGGAGTTTTTAGTCGGGCACAGTATCAAATGCTTTGGAAAAGTCGAGGATGCCGATGTCTGCCTGAGTGTTGGTATTCTGGAGTCTCAACAGGTCGTTTACAGTTATTAGGAGTTGGCTATCCTTTGCGAAACCCGTGGTTCAGGTCAGTTAGGATGTCATTGTTCTCAAAGTGGTTCATCATGTTCTTACAGATTATATGTTCTAATAGTTTGGATATTACAGATGTCAGTGAGATTGGACGGTAGTTCTCTGCTTTATTTTTGTTGCCTTTTTTAGTCATTAGGGAGCATCCCGATGTCGACCGATTTTTGGAAAATCATGCATAGTGAGGGGGCCAAACTCTCAGCACACTCCTCTAGTACTGTGTTGGAGATGTTATCTGGACCTGACGCCTTAGATGGGTCGACGTTTTTCAGCAACTTTTCAACTCCTGAGATGTTTATGTTGATATTAGTAAGAGATTGGTTACACCTCTGTGATGTCGGTGGGGTGGTTGTATCGTGTGGATCATGGGGGGTAAAGACAGATTTAAATTGATCCAAGAAGATCGTTGCTTTATCCTTCCTCTCAATGTACAGGGTTTCATTTTCTTTCAATGGGGCTACGCCAATGGAATCGTTTTTCTTGCTTTTTATGTAGTTCCAAAATGGCTTGGTATTGTTTGTTACAATTACAAGTCCTTTTTCTATAACATTGTTAATGTGCGTCCATTCTGCTTGCCTTATTTCACTACTTTGACGCTGCAACGATTTGTATGACTAGATGGTGGGATAAGGTAAAGGATGATATGAAAGAACTGGGCCTGGAGGAAGATGATGAGCTGAACCGAGATACATGGAGATGGGGCATTCATTATGGCAACCCTGCAAAATGCGGGATAAGCTGAAAGAAGAAGAACAACAACAACAAGCTGGAAGAAAGAGATGAATATGAAGACTGTGACCATTTCTACTGGAAGGAACTTTGATAAGGGTCCTACGATATCAGTATTTATGGACTGAAATCCTGACTAAAGTCCCGGTTTGTCCGATTGATTGGTCCTTCATGGACTGTCATAGACTGAGCTGTGGCCATAAAAAGCTGAAGTTATGTAGGTTAAGACATACAGTGGAACCCATGTATAACAGGTCCGGATATAACAAGGACCGGGTTATAACGAGTTTTTAAAATCCCTGTTATGTTTTGTTTTTCGTTGGTTTTTTTTTGTCTTTTTTTTTTTTTTTTGGGGGGGGGGGGGGGGGGGGGTTTACCTCACTTTGTCATTGGTAAAATTCACCAGCTATGGCAGTGCCTTTTTAGTAGCGTGGGGGCGGTCCTAGGCAAGCTTAAGGTCCACGGTTCTACGGTTCCTGGGAAATGAGACCCGCAAGGACCGGTTCCGGTTCATAGAACTGGTCCTTTTCGACATTGAACATTCTTGAGGGACCGGTGGGACCGTTACACGATGAAAACCGTGGTCTTCAGTGTGTGCTGTGCAGATAGCGCTATTACACAGGAGTGACAAGAATTATGTGAGTGTGTGTGTGTCTGCGAAGATTGATGGGGTAGGGAGTTGAAAGGAAAAGGGATTGTTAATATTTTGTGTCTGTGGCATGCTGGACCAAAAGTATAGGAAGAGCTTGTTTTTATTTTATTTTTTTATTTTGGGAGGTGGGGGGGGTTGTCTCCATTCTTTTTTTTCTCTTTTTGTGCGGCTATGTGGTATGACACTCGCTTTCGGATCGGAAGGTCCTGGGTTCGAGCCTCGCTCGGCGCCTAGTTGAGTCCTTGAAAGACTCTTTACTCACATCCTATCACCGTACTCAGGTGTAAAATGAGTACCTGGTCGTCAACAGTGTTGTCTCTGTCGGAAAAAAAATGGTAACATCGCCTAACAGGCGTCATGTCTCGTTCTACATGTTACGTGTTGCTATTAGTCAAGGACCATTTGTAAAGCGCTTTGAGCACATTTAGTGGATATTGCGCTATATAAAAGCTCAATTTTTATTTTTGGGATTTTTATTTTTTTAAAAATATTTCTACCTTTGGATAGGACGCTAGTCTATCCCAAAGTACTTTTCGCCAGATCTAACAAACCCAGCTACCCATTCACTGCTGAGTAGACAGGGAGTTCAGAAAAAAAAAGCTCGACTGCACCCGGGATTGATCTCTGGCCCTTTGCGTATAAAGAGAGTGCTCTATCAACGGAGCTAATGCGGCCCCCAAATATTCTATTGGGCTTTTTAAAAATACAGACGTTATAACTCTTATTTTGGAAGGAAGATATAATATGTATGTGAAACTCGTATTATTTGATTAGTTAAAACACCAAACGAAATTTTAATATTATTGTATTATTTTTAATGACAACAATGCGATAGAAAGGAGTGGTGACAAAAGATAGACAAAAGAAAACAAAAAAATCGGACTTGCTAGGTTCGAAACACACACACACACACACACACACACACACACACACACACATACTTTAGTAGTCACATTCATTTCAAACAATAACCCATTAGAGAAGAGGGGTGCTGCCTTCATCATAGATCATTGTCATTGCGATCATTATGGTGTAGTTAATTTTGAAATTTACCCTGTATAATGGAATCGTTCAAGGCGTTGATGATTGTCATGCGATTCCTGCCCCCCCCCCCCCCCCCCCCCCCATCCCACACACGAGAGGGCGGTTTGCGGAGTGGAGGGAGATGGTCGTCTGTGTCGTTTAGTGTATAGCAAAGGGGGTGGGTACGATTAATTAAGTGGGATGGATGGTGATTGGTGGAAGATGTGCGGCTATGTGGTCTAGTGGTATGACACTCGCTTTCGGATCGGAAGGTCCTGGGTTCGAGCCTCGCTCGGCGCATAGTTGAGTCCTTGGAGAAGGCTCTTTACTCACATTCCCTCACCGTACTCAGGTGTAAAATGAGTACCTGGCCGTTAACAGCGTTGTCTCTGTCCGAAAAAATTGTAATATCGCCTAACAGGCGTCATGTACCGCCCTACATGTTAAATGTTGCTGTTGGACAGGGACCCCCTTTAAAGCGCTTTGAGCACGTTTAGTGGATATTGCGCTATATAAAACCTCATTTAAAAAAAGATAGGCAAAGAACTGAGGCAAAGAATCGCTGGGGCAGTAGTATGGCGCGAGAATCGCTGGGACCGTTGAAAGGAGATAAGAAGTTAGGACCGCCAACGGTTCTCCACTTTAGGACCGGTCCCGGTCTCAGCTAAAGGACCGTGGGACCGGTCCCACGGACTGGTTCTCAGCGCAGCACTTTTTTTTTAGAGCCTAAACGGTTATGAAATGGGCGCGGAACCGCACTTAATATCTCCAATACAATGCATTAGCCCACATCATACTCGTGTAAGCCTACAGCAAAAGGTAACCGAGGGGTAGGCTAGTACAAGAATACTCCTCCCCCTCCCCTCTTTCTGTTAATGTAGGCTTATTACTAAGTTACTACAGTGTAACATGGGCACAACTGGCACTGAAGGTAAAGGTACCCAGAAAAAGAAAGATAAAGGGGACTCTTTGAGGTCACCAAAAAGTCTCATCAAGACACCAGCACATAATCCCCCTGAGATGAATACATTCAATGTTCACAGAATATAGCCAAAAAGAAAATACATCAATACATAACAGAGGAAAAAAATCATCTCCCAAAACTAATATATACAAATACTAAACATTTGATTGTTTCCCTCTCAGTTAAGGACTCCGGAAAGGGCCAAGAAAAAAAAACAAGCAATCCCATTCCAAGACGAGCAACTCGGAAAACAGATATTATTATAAGGTGATAGAAGACACAGAGGGTGACGTCCTGTCCACCATGTGAGGTCAAAGGACCTCACCCACGCCTTCATCCCGACCGCCTAAAGAAATTCGTCATACCGGTACTCTATACTTTATGGGTTTCTTGTCCTATTCGTCATACCGGTACTCTATACTTTATGGGTTTCTTGTCCTATTCATCCTACCGGTACTCTATACTTTATGGGTTTCTTGTCCTATTCATCATACCGGTACTCTGTACTTGATGGGTTTCTTGTCCTATTCATCATACCGGTACTCTATACTTTATGGGTTTCTTGTCCTATTCGCCATACCGGTACTCTATACTTTATGGGTTTCTTGTCCTATTCGCCATACCGGTACTCTATACTTTATGGGTTTCTTGTCCTATTCATCATACCGGTACTTGTCCTATTCGTCATACCGGTACTCTATACTTTATGGGTTTCTTGTCCTATTCGTCATACCGGTACTCTATACTTTATGGGTTTCTTGTCCTATTCGCCATACCGGTACTCTATACTTTATGGGTTTCTTGTCCTATTCATCATACCGGTACTCTATACTTTATGGGTTTCTTGTCCTATTCAACATACCGGTACTCTGTACTTGATGGGTTTCTTGTCCTATTCATCATACCGGTACTCTGTACTTGATGGGTTTCTTGCCCTATTCATCATACCGGTACTCTATACTTTATGGGTTTCTTGTCCTATTCGCCATACCGGTACTCTATACTTTATGGGTTTCTTGTCCTATTCGCCATACCGGTACTCTATACTTTATGGGTTTCTTGTCCTATTCATCATACCGGTACTTGTCCTATTCGTCATACCGTACTCTATACTTTATGGGTTTCTTGTCCTATTCGTCATACCGGTACTCTATACTTTATGGGTTTCTTGTCCTATTCGTCATACCGGTACTCTATACTTTATGGGTTTCTTGTCCTATTCATCATATTGGTACTTGTCCTATTCGCCATACCGGTACTCTATACTTTATGGGTTTCTTGTCCTATTCATCATACCGGTACTCTATACTTTATGGGTTTCTTGTCCTATTCATCATACCGGTAATCTATACTTTATGGGTTTCTTGTCCTATTTGTCATACCGGTACTTTATACTTTATGGGTTTCTTGTCCTATTCATCATACCGGTACTCTATACTTTATGGGTTTCTTGTCCTATTCATCATACCGGTACTCTATACTTTATGGGTTTCTTGTCCTATTCGTCATACCAGTACTCTATACTTTATGGGTTTCTTGTCCTATTCGTCATACCGGTACTCTATACTTTATGGGTTTCTTGTCCTATTCATCATACCGGTACTCTATACTTTATGGGTTTCTTGTCCTATTCATCATACCGGTACTCTATACTTTATGGGTTTCTTGTCCAATTCATCATACCGGTACTCTATACTTTATGGGTTTCTTGTCCTATTCGTCATACCGGTACTCTATACTTTATGGGTTTCTTGTCCTTTGGTCGGGACTGGTGCAGGGGTGCAATAATCAACAATCTTTGCAACCAAAGTGGCTGGATGGAAGAAGAGAACTTGAAAAGTCTGAAGCATTTTGCCACTCATGCACGGTGTGCCACTGAGAATGAGAAACAATCTCTCCTGGCCTGGACAACCACTCCTCCCACCTGCTCTCTATTGCAGCTCTTGATTGTGGTAAAAAGAATGTGATAACAAAGCTGACATTCCTTCCCCCATTTGTACATCGTCTTCAGTCCCTGACGAAAACTATTTTGCCGGTAAATGCCTTTATTGTCAGACAATAAAATGGTTTTTCGCCTGTATGATGAGTTCTGATGAGTCTTTTTAAATTTGTACCTTGAGTAAATGCCTTTCCACGGGTACAGTACGACATTTAACCCATAGAGGCCCGCTTCCCCTGGAGTCGCCCGCGACTGTTGAGGCCCGCATCGCCCGTCATCGCCCGCGGCCCCCGAGAAAAAATGGATCATGTTTACTTTGTTATTGCAACGAATCACTTCGTTTTATTCTAAACCGGAAACATTGTAAACGTAATGCGATCGTTCTATTTCCGTTTCCTTTATACCGCACGTTTATATAGTTGATAGCAAGTGAGTAATCGAATTCAGAAAAATGGCATTCCCGTACCTCACTAGTTTGTTGCGTGGCGCTAGAAATGATGTTTTGGAGAGTGGTGTAGACGATGAAGAGGATTTTGGAAATGAAAGCAATATCGAACTAGAAAAAGAAGATGTAAACGATGGTGGGGATGGACAAGACGAGGCGTTAGCACCCGATCAAGGTGATTCGAACACTGAATCGGAGTCCGAGATTGACGAAAATGACGGGGATGGGGTGCGGGGAACAAGTTTTTTTTTTAAATATTTTTTTTTCCCAATTTATTGAAATCAAAACATGTCATGTTATACATCATTCGAAAGCAAATTTATCTGGCTATAAAAAGGAATTAAAATTATAATTTTATGTCATTTGGTTCTCGTTTAATAATTTTTTAACTTTGTGTTGGTATTTTTTTGTTAAGAGTTATGCCCCTTACACTGGGCCTCAGCGGAATTTTTTTTAGTAAACACCGGGCCTCTATGGGTTAAATTGTTTTGCACCCGTATGTGTTGTTTTAAACTTGCAACCTGAGTAAATGCTTTGCCACAGATCAGACACTTGAATGGTTCCTCTCTCATAGGAGTTCTGATGTGCAGTCATAACTGCAATCGTGGTAAATGACTTGCCATTTAAATATATGGTTTTTCACTTGTATGAGTTCTGATGTGTTCTTCTAAATGTCCACTCGGAGTAAATCTTTTCCACAGGTCACACAATCATATATTTTTTTCTCCAGTATGAGCAGTGATGTATCATTGTAATTGAGTGTTCTTGGCACTTGCGGTTTCACAGGTCACGCATTAGAACGGCTTTTTTTCCAGTATGAGTCCTGACGTGTTTTTTTAAATGTGCACCCTGTCTAAATGCCTTTCCACAAGTAGGACATTTAAATAGTTTTTCTCCTGTATGAGTTTTGGTGTGTACTAGAAAACTGTATTTTCTGATAAATGCTTTCCCGCAGGTAAGACATTTGAATGGTCTTTCTCCCGTATGAGTTCTGGCATGTACTTGCAATGTTTTTTTTGTGATGAATGCCTTTTCACAGGTCAGACATTTGAATGGTTTTTCTCCCGTATGAGTTCTGATGTGATCTTGAAGATGTTGTTTCTGGGAAAACGCTTTTCCACAGGTCAGACAATTGAATGGTCTTTCTCCCGTATGAGTTCTGACATGTATTTGCAACACTTGCTTTGTGATAAATGCCTTTCCACAGGTCAGACATTTGAATGGTTTTTCTCCCTTATGAGTTTTAATGTGTACTTGTAATTTTTGTTTTGTGATAAATGCCTTTCTACAGGTCAGACATTTGAATGCTTTGTCTTCCGTATGAGTCCTGATGTGTACTTGTAATTTTTGTTTTGTGATAAATGCCTTTCTACAGGTCAGACATTTGAATGGTTTTTCTCCCGTATGAGTTTTAATGTGTCTTTTCAATTCTTGTTTTGTTTTAAATGCCTTTCCACAGGTCAGACATTTGAATGCTTTTTCTCCCGTATGAGTTTTGATGTGTAGTTTTAATTGTATAGCAGTGATAAATGTCTTTCCACAGGTCGAACATTTGAATGGATGTTCTCCTGTATGAATTCTTATGTGTACTTTTAAATATGAATTGGTGACAAACGCTTTTCCACAGGTCGGACAATCGAATGGTTTTTCTCCCGTATGAATTCTGATGTGTGCTTGTAATTCTCCTTTTGTGAAAAATGCCTTTTGACAGGTCAGACATTTGAATGGTCTTTCTCCTGTATGAGTTCTCATGTGTCTTTTTAAATTTCCAACGTGATTAAATGCCTTTCCACAGGTCAAACATATGAATGATTTTTTATCATGAGTTGTCATGTGTTGTTTTAAACTTGAACTGTTGATAAATGCTTTTTCACAGGTCAAACATTTGAATGGTCTTTCTTCTGTATGATTTCTCATGTGTCTTTTTAAATTTGAAACCAGACTAAACGCCTTTCCACAGGTCATACATATGAATGGTTTTTCACCAGTATGAGTTGTCATGTGTTCTTTTAATCTTGAACTTCTGATAAAAGCTTTTCCACAGGTCAAACATTTGAATGGTTTTTCTCCGGTGTGGATTCGTGTATGTATTAAAAGTTTTGATCTACAAGTATATACTTTCCCACAAATATGACATTTAAGAGACATATTTTTAGGTTTCTCATGGGCTTTATCTTCTTTTTGAACATCAATGGATGACTTGAAGATTGAATTTGTAGAAACATTTTTGTAACGAGCATCATGAGATTTCTCCTCCACTTCTGACTCGTTTATTTCAATAGTTTCTGCTTCTGATCCATTGTGATTTGTAGAAAGTTGTTCAAAAGATGTATCGTGATTGGTTTGGACATCAGTGCCAAGCTTGTGCCATTCCACACAACTGTCTGTAGTTTCATCGACATCAATTTCAACTTTTAAGTCTTCATGAAGTCCATCATTCAAATACTGATCACAGCCATCAACATCGTTGTTATCTGTAAATTGATAAGAGAATTCTTAGCTCAAGGAAACAATTAACTAAAACATTTATTGAAGTGAGAAATCAACCCCACTGATTGAAATGCATGATAGGCATAAATAACATAGATTGTTGACTGGGAGATGTCCGCAGCAACAGAAGAACCAAACTATATCCTAACTATGAGTGAGAACATCCAAATGTTGAAATTTCTCAAATTTCGAGCTTACAAATCAAAAGATAAACTTTCACATCTTTTTCTCATTAGTTTCATTACACAAACTATTGTCAAATAATTTGACACCATGATAAATCATAATTAGTTAACTGTTAAAACTATGAAATAGGCCTTACAAAAATATATAAATGAATAAATAAATAAATAAATATATAAACAAATAAATACATTTTTTTTAATTATGAAAACGATGACGAACAATGATGGAGGTGATGGTGATGATGATAATTATAATAATAACAGTATTACTTTTATATTATTAATGATTATTATAATTGAGAGTTCTTTCTCAAAATTTAATATTTTGGTCATTCATTCAAATGATTGAAAATAAAAGCCTAAACAACAAATTGCGAGCGGGCCTATTTGTTTGTGATTTGAGTTTTCTGTGTTGAGTAATTTACAAAGAATATGAAGAAAAAATTGGTAAGGTATCATTATAATAAGGTGTAGTGTTTAGTCTCATTCAGAGGTGTAATAAGATTGCAATTTATTGACTATAGTATGAAGACAAAGCCAGCACATTGCATTGTTGATGACACTCAGTGCATGAACTCTTTACCTATGAATCTGTACCTATAGTCCGTTCCAAGTCCCATGCACATGGAATATTGCAAATTCCTCCAAAGTTACAACATGTGATGCCGTCATTTTTTGCATGCAGGCTTATATTTTAAGTGACATTACGAATTTTGAATACCGATAATGATTGACCAAACAGTTATCTCAGAATGCAGATTTTCTTTGATCTTTTCATTGTTTGCAATAAAATATGACTCGAACTTTAAAATGAATACAGTAATGGTGTGTTAATTCTTTTTCCAAAACAGTCAAACAAAAAACAGGACTGAGACAATTTTAGAGCTCTTCGTAAGGAAAGAAACACACAACTTAAGAGAGAGCATGACCAATACATCACTGACATGATCAAAGCTGACTCCAATTCTAATATAAACCTGAACGGTGGCATAACAAATCGCTTCTGGAAATACATCAAATTTAAACGCAGGGATACATCAGGCATAGCAGTTTTACAAAAACCGGATGGTACGGAAAATATTGTCAAGCCCTAGGTCTGGAAGGATACTTGGAGTCTAATCAAAGGGTAGCAGGCAATTGTTACTGTTCATCACTATGAAAAAATTTGGACGCAATGGGTTGACAATATGCTTTTGGGATGTAAACAGTAAATTTTTTTCATTTCCTCCAGTGAAGAGAGGTAATTTTATGACCCACTCATAGCTCAATGACTGGTTATCCAGTTGTCATGAGTGTTAAATGGTCAGTTGATCTCTAACACTTAACACATAACTTGATTAAATTATCAAATAAATATCATTGTAAATGTGAAATCTTTACCATTGGATTGTGTGTCAGGTTTGACTCCCAGAAGAGCTGCTAGCTGTCCCTCTGTCTCCAGTGTCATTCATCAACATCTCTATCATTTGAGTCACAATCGATTCTGTAGCCAGACTTGCATAGCCAGCTGAAATTGATACACAAAGAAAGCAAGGGAGGTCTTTCCATACATAAGCTGATTATATTTGAAATTATGATTAACTATCTCATCATGATGTGAAGTTTATCTTGTTTAGATTTAATAGCTATATCTACACATCTTATCATGTGTTAAGAATGTTTTCTCTCATAGATACTTTTGTCACTCGTTCTTAATCTCTATGGAAAAGTTGATGTCTATTGGCTGATGTGTATCACAAACAATTTCATCAAAAGAGATTCAAGGGTTATCCCCATATTTGTCGACAGCTGAATAATAAGCAAAACTACAGTGGAGGGTAGATATACAGGCGACTCCGCTTAATCGCACACCCTCTGGAGTTCGGGTTAGTGCGTCATTAAGCAGAGTGTACGATGTAGCAAAGAATCTAAAAATAGTATCTAACACCAGCTTTCATGTGCCATTTAAGTAGGACCTTCTGCTCTGAGTATTCTATGGACTTGGGACTGTCATGTTCAAGACATGGCATCATAAAAAGGTTTTTGTTTTTTTTTCTTTGTTGTTTTTGATTATTGCAGAATATTGTGAAGAAATATTTCCTTCACTCTTCTGTATATGTTAAAATCAACTCACTTTTCTCTAGAATCTCCCATACTTGGGTCCTTAATCTCGATTGTTGATGAGTCTCATTCTCTGCCTTCAAATGATCTTTGAAATGATAAATTCATAGAAAAAAGAAAGTAGGATAGAGAAGAAGAAGAGAAAAAATAAGTGAGACAGAAGAAAGAAGAGAAGAAGAAAAGAAGAAAGAAGAAGAAGAAGAGAAGAAGAAGAAAAGAAGAAGAGAAGAAGAAAAGAAGAAGAAGAAGAAGAAGAAGAAGAAGAAAGAAGAAAAGAAGAAGAAAAGAAGAAGAAGAAGAAAAGAAGAAGAAGAAGAAAGAAGAAGAGAAGAAGAAAAGAAGAAGAAGAAAAGAAGAAGAAGAAAAGAAGAAGAAGAAGAAGAAGAAAAAGAAGAAGAAGAAGAAGAAGAAGAAGAAGAAGAAGAAGAAGAAGAAGAAGAAGAAGAAGAAGAAGAAGAAGAAGAAGAAGAAGAAGAAGAAGAAGAAGAAGAAGAAGAAGAAAGAAGAAGAAGAGAAGAAGAAGAAGAAGAAGAAGAAGAAGAAGAAGAGAGAGAAGAAAAGAAAGAAGAAGAAAAAGAAAGAAGAAAAGAAAAGAATGAAAAAGAGAAGAGTCTTGAAGCAAGAGATTATGCAATGCAAGAGCAGAAGGAAAGTCAACAGAGAGGAGGAAGACAAAGGAAAATGTGGCAGAAAAACATCAAGGAATTGGACAAGACTGATGCTAAACGAGTTGATAGAAAAGGTAAATGGTTGAAATGAGTGGCACTGGATTGTAAAGGCTGCATCCCTCGAGTCCTCCTCAGATGACCCCTGGTCATGGGAATGAGTGAGTGAGGAATGATGTTTGTAAAGACTCAGGGTTTTACAAGACAATAGTTTTTAAAAAATAAAAATGTAACCTCAGTATTATGGGACATCCCAACTTTGTAAATGATTTTGTGTAGCTGTTGTGAGAAATAAAAAGAGACTCGATTGAAACAATAACTGGCAGACCAAATGAAAAATCTCATTATTTTTAGAGTTCTCAATTATTCATGAAAAAAGTCAAGAAGAAACTACAATCCATCTCTAGATTGAAATATTACTGTTCCATACACTTGTAGCAGACAATAATTTACATCTAGTATTTGAAAACAGATAAGCAAATATTATTTTATTTGTATATAAAATACAGTGATTTTGAATTGGCACCTTTAAGGTGAAATGGGAGGGATGAGGTGGAAATGATGTGAAAAGGAAATTGAGGGGAAAGACAAGACAGTAACGGTAATAGTAATTGTCAACTCCCTGATATTACCAAGGCCTTGGTTGTAGAAAATTGGTATTTGACGATATCTCTTATGATAGAATTATGATTATGGATAAAATCGCTCTCCCCCTCCCCCCCCCCCCCCCCCCCTTCTATTTCTTCATTCATGTTATCTATTGACTGGTGAAGACGAGGCACTGAGCACATCAGAGAAGAGAAAACCCATCTCAAAATGGACAAATATTCACAAGTCATTTGCAATATCAAAAAATTACCTTGGCTTTGGTCGTAGAAAATTGTTATTCGAAGGTATCTCTTGTGATAGAATTATGGATGAAATCGCTCTCTCTCTCTCTCCCCCCCCCCCCTCCCCCCCTTCCAACTCTCCATCCATTGTCTCTCTATTGACTGGGAAGACTAGGCACCCTACACATCAGAGAAGAGAAAGCCCATACTCAAAATGGACAAATATTCACAAGTCATTTACAATATCACAAAATTACCTTGTCTAGTCTCCAAAACCATAGACGTGATCTCTGACCCAAAACCATTGGAAGGAACAGGCTCCTCACTAATTGTTTTATAACTCGGATCACCTTTGTTGACAATGGAGAGTTCCTGAAAAAGAAAAAAAAAGGCAAAGCATGAAAAGATACAATAAAGCTACAGATTTTATAACATTGTCGGACAACCACTGGCACTACAAAACTTGTTACAAACAAAATCAAGACAACTTGTCTGTGTTAATGGAGATAAAGATAAAGGGAGTAAATCTGATTCATGAATGAACAAAACAAACGACCAAAGGCCGAAACGTCATTTGTTTTGTTTTGTGTTGTTCATTCATGAGTCAGATTTACTGCCTTTATCTTTATCTCCATTTTATTGACTCATTTAGGCACCTCTAGCTATTTGTCTGTGTTAACTCAATTCCTCCATTTCACATTTTCAAAACTAGAGATCAATTGGTCAGACAGACCAGGACAAGGAAAAGTCACAAAGTGTTTTGGAGACTCTTGTCTTCTTCTAAGATAACAAACCGTTTTTAATCTCTGTTATATTTACTTAACAATTATTATCATTATCTTCAACATCATCAAAATGTCACCTAAATTCATTTTTACCACATGGTGTTTGAATTTTTAATGCGCAACTGTGATTTAAATTAAATTCTATTTTTTAAATATACACACACAAGTTCGGACTAGAGGCCAGAGGTATGGTCTATCGCAATTTATAAAATTAATATATAAAGTGTCGCTATTGGTTCTTGGTTGTATATTTTTTTACATTTTTGTGCATTTGAATATATATATTGTGGCGATCTCCGTTTCCTACGAACTACGAAGACTTACCACATACTGCTGACTGCAAGACTACTCTACACACCAGATCAGACAAAAACGTAAACACGAGAGAACTCATTAAATTTATAAAATTCACTACACATTGCTTTCATTGTTTGTTGTTTCCAGTAAAGTAGATGCTACATTGGTGACCCCGACTTAAAACAACTTAAGAGATAGGTATATATTATTATTATTACTATTTACCAGTTCAACTCTTCACAAGAACATAATAATAATAAACATGTCTATCGACGCCGTAGCATTGAAGTTGCCCACATTCTGGACCACTTGTCCTTCAGCGTGGTTTGCACAAAGCGAGGCACAATTTGCCTTACGCGATATAGCATGCGATGAAACAAAGTACTACTATGTAGTGGCTGCCTTAGACTCAGACACAGCAACTAGAGCCCTTGCTATTCTATCATCACCACCCAAGGAAGGTAAATATGAAATACTGAAAAACTTCCTGCTGTCTGCGTTCGGCCTTTCGGAAACAGAGAGAGCGGAATCTCTACTCAACATGAATGGTTTGGGCGACTTAAAGCCATCTGAGTTAATGGACAGGATGTTAGTGCTCCTCGGCAAACACAAGCCCTGTCTGCTCTTCAGACAGTTATTCTTAAGACAACTTCCAGCAAACATCAGACTTCCATTAGCAAACTCGTCCAACCTGGATGATTACAGGGCACTTGCCAGAGAAGCTGACAATTTTTTCTACGCTGCTCACTCAAACTCTAACTCCTTTTCAATTTCTCATACTACTTGTGAAGTTGACACACCAACCATGACCAGTGAAATAGATTCCCTCTGCTGGTACCATCAACGGTTTGGTTCAAATGCCCGTCGATGTGCACAAACATGCAAACTCTTCAATTCATTTAAGAAAAACAAGAAGAACCAGGGAAACGCCAAGCCGGGTCAACAGTAAATTCTGCTGTCGACCCGGATTCTTACTCAGCCAACGCGCCCACATCAAAAAATCTCCAACTCATCGTCGTCGATGAAAATTCAAACCGACGTTTTTTAGTAGATACTGGAGCTCAAGTATCTGTCACACCCGCCTCTGCGCCAGACAAAAGCTTGGGTTCCTCTGATCTCGCATTACAAGCTGCTAATGGTTCTACAATAAAAACATACGGATGCTTCGAAACTAACATACGTATTGGATCGCGTTCATTCAATGCACGACTTATCAAAGCTGATGTCAAACGTCCCCTACTTGGAGCAGATTTTCTACGTCATCATAATCTGCTTGTGGATATTCGTGGTCGACGCCTTATCGACGCTGAAACGTTTTCGCACGTACCTTGTTCAGTAAGTTCAGTTTGCGCAAACGCCGAACTCTCACCACTCGAGCCGAACTGCAATACATTCAGAAAATTATTGAATAACTATCCAGAACTACTTCAACCAACATTTTCAACGGCAACTGTGAAACATGGCGTGCAACATTTCATCACAACCAAAGGTCGCCCAGTATTCGCACGTGCTCGTCGCCTGGCTCCAGAAAAACTCTTGTGTGCAAAAAAAGAATTTTTGGAAATGGAGAAAATGGGCATAATTCAAAAATCAAAGAGCCCTTGGGCTTCCCCATTACACATGGTCCCCAAGGCTGATGGCACAATGCGTCCCTGCGGAGATTTTCGTCGACTTAACGATGCTACTATACCAGATCGATATCCTGTCCCACACATTCATGATTTTACAGCAAACTTAGACGGTAAGATCATCTTCTCGAAGATCGACCTTGTCAGAGGATACCACCAAATTCCAGTCGCTCCAGAAGACGTCCCAAAAACGGCAGTGATAACCCCTTTCAGCCTTTGGGAGTTCTTAAGAATGCCATTTGGATTAAAAAATGCAGCACAAGCATTCCAACGTTTAATGGACTCCATTTTACAAGATTTAGACTGCGTATTTTGTTATTTAGACGACATTCTGGTTGCAAGTTCAACTGAGGCAGAACACATGGAACATCTCAAAATCGTATTCGAAAGACTTAGAAACCAAGGCCTCGTTATCCGTCTTGAGAAATGTCTTTTCGGTGTGAGATCTCTTAACTTCCTTGGCCATCACATCTCGCATTCTGGATCTGTCCCAATGGCGACAAAAATTGAGGCTGTTAAACAATTTCCACAACCAAAAACCATCAAGTCACTTCAAGAGTTCCTCGGGATGTTGAATTTTTACCATCGTTTCATTCCGAGACTAGCTGAAATACTTCGACCCCTATATAGTGCTTTGAAAGTCAAAAAACAACGTCAAGCACTTACGTGGACGCAAGAAATGTTGAAAGCCTTTACTGACGGTAAAAATGCACTAAGTAACGCTACAATGTTAGCCCATCCTTGCTTGAACTCACCCCTCGCTTTAACGTCTGACGCCTCCAACCAAGCTGTGGGCGCTGTCCTTGAACAACTTAATCATCAAGGTAATTGGGAACCATTGGCATTTTTCAGCAGGCAGTTACGTAAACCTGAACAGAAATACAGTACCTTTGATAGGGAGTTGCTTGGTATTCACTTAGCCATCCGTCATTTCCGTTTCATCATTGAAGGGAGACAATTCGCTATTTTTACAGACCATAAACCATTAATCCATGCCATGTCCAAATCAACTGAACCATGGTCAGCTCGTCAACAAAGGCACTTATCTGCCATATCCGAGTTCACAACTGACATCCGACACATTTCTGGAAAAAACAACACTGTCGCAGATTGTCTCTCAAGAGCAGTTACAAACTCAGTCTCAATTGGCATCGACTATCAAGCTATGGCGGAATCCCAAGAAAATAGCATTGACATACAGGCTTACAAAACTGCATTAACAAGCCTCAAAATCGTCAAAACATCCGTTGACTCGGGTCCAGAGTTAATTTGTGACATCTCAACTGGCTACCCAAGACCTATCGTTCCTACCGACTTCAGAAGACCAGTTTTCGAAATTATTCACAATATGAGTCATCCTGGAGTTAAGGCCACAGTCAGACTTATCAGCAAGAAGTTTATCTGGCATGGTCTTAAGAAAGAAGTGTCAGCATGGGTTAAGCAATGTCACAACTGCCAATCTTCGAAAATTCAAAAACATATACGAGCACCGTTAGAAACATTCCATGTCCCAGGAAAGCGATTCTCACATATAAACATTGACCTCGTTGGACCATTACCTCAGTCAAGGGGGTTCACCCATCTCCTTACTATAATTGACAGGAACACCCGATGGCCTGAGGCAATACCGTTACAAACCACAACAACAGAAGAATGTGCAAAAGCCCTGATCTCCAATTGGATCTCGCGGTTTGGTATTCCTGTTGATATGACTTCTGACAGGGGCTCACAATTTACATCCACGCTATGGAAACAGATGGCCAGTCAACTTGGTGTGCAGATTCATCACACAACTGCGTATCACCCTCAGTCCAACGGCATGATTGAACGGTTTCATCGGTCTTTGAAATCATCCCTCAAAGCTCGTCTAATAACTCCAAATTGGGTGGATGAACTACCTTGGGTTCTGCTTGGTTTAAGAACTGCACCTAAGGATGATATCGGTCATTCTCCAGCTGAATTAGTATACGGAGAACCTTTAACAATCCCTGGAGAGTTTATACCCGACCATCCTTCAGACTTCCACGCTAAAGACTTTTTGGCAACCTTTCGGCAAAACGTGTCCCTTCATTCACCACGGCCAACACATCATCACGGCTATCATCAAACAAATTTACCCAAGAACTTGATGTCAGCAAAATATGTTTACATCCGTGTTGACACCCACCGAGGACCCCTTCAGAAGCCGTATACAGGTCCCTATGTTGTCATAATCCCTGGAGATAAACAATTCCTGATTGATGTTGGTGGCAAAGCAGAACGGATTTCGATTGACCGACTTAAACCTGCATTTGTCGATTCTACGCAACCAGTTTCCCTTGCCACCCCACCTCGTCGTGGACGCCCACCGAATACGAACAGAAAGTTATCGAACAGAAACATACAAAACTCCCGTACTGCTTCTGATGATACTAACGTAGTGCCTACTAAGAAGCTATCTCGCTCAGGACGTACCATTAAACGACCTCGGTACTACAAAGATGACTAGTCCGTGTTTGGGGGGGCATGTGTGGCGATCTCCGTTTCCTACGAACTACGAAGACTTACCACATACTGCTGACTGCAAGACTACTCTACACGCCAGATCAGACAAAAACGTAAACACGAGAGAACTCATTAAATTTATAAAATTCACTACACATTGCTTTCATTGTTTGTTGTTTCCAGTAAAGTAGATGCTACAATATATATATATGTATACATTGTCGCCATAGATGTGTTTATATATTTTTATGCATGCCACGTCTGTAAATGAAGTTCCATTTTTTTGGATGAATAAAGTATATATTATTATTATTATTATTATTATTATTATTATTATTATTATTATTATTATTATTATTATTATTATTATTATTATTATTATTATCATCATCATCATTATTAATATTGTCGTCTTTGCCACTGTTACAGTCACCACCACCATCTTCATCGGAGACAATACTACAAAAATGGAAAAGGATATCATCTCACCTGACATTGTGTCCCAGAAGATAGCTCTGTTGACATTCTGTCCTCAAGTTTAACTTTATCCCTAATATCAATGCTCTGTGAATCTTCATCTTCAAGTTTAACACTGACATCAGTGAATTGTGAACAAGTGTAGAAAGAGTTCTCTGCCTTGATGTCTTCATCTTCAGGTTTTACATTGACATCTGTGTTATGGGAAGAGTTCTCTGCCTTAATAATGTCTTCATCATCAAGTATAATATTGACATCTGTGTTATGGGAAGAGTTCTCTGCCTTGATGTCTTCATCTTCAAGTTTAACATTGACATTCATGGACTTTAGATGAGACTCTGGTATATTTTCCACCTCTGTCAATTCAAGTTTAACACTGACATTCGAAGACTGGCATGAGGTCTCTGCTGTTATTTCGGTTTCCACTAGATCTTCAAGGGAAGTAAATGGTGGGAAGGAATTCTCTGTCTTAACATCTTCCAATCCAACATTCAAATGTCTGAAATTTTCATGTGAAACCGTCACAGATTTTTCCACTTCAGCTTTACAAGACCCTTCCAACTTTACTTTTCTCTACAGGATATAAGGAGGGACACTGAAAAAAGAAACATAGCACCAAAAAATTAATGAGATAATGGAAAAAAATGACAATGTGTGTCGGTGTTACTATACAAGATTGACAATGATCAGGATGAGAGTAACTTACTTTGAGCTGCCAACTTTAAGAAGAAGAAGAAGAAGAAGAAGAAGAAGAAGAAGAAGAAGAAGAAGAAGAAGAAGAAGAAGAAGAAGAAGAAGAAGAAGAAGAAGAAGAAGAAGAAGAAGAAGAAGAAGAAGAAGAAGAAGAAGAAGAAGAAGAAGAAGAAGAAGAAGAAGAAGAAGAAGAAGAAGAAGAAGAAGAAGAAGAAGAAGAAGAAGAAGAAGAAGAAGAAACAGGAGTAGGTAGGGGAGGAAGAAAAAGAGAATCAAGAAGAAAGGAAGAAGGGTGAATCAGTCAATGTAAAATCGATAACTGTTACTGTTAACAACAAAGAAAAGAAAAGAATGTAGACGTAATTAATTTTATCAAGAAGAAGAAGATTACAATAAAGAAAATAAGATTAAGAATAAATTATAAAAAGAGACAGGTAGTGGAAAGCTGGCAGAGGGAAGCATCGATTTACTTTTTAAAATAATATAAATTATCATATTTATTATATTCACCAATCCCGAAACGAATTCAATAAAATGTTGAATTATTATCTAGAGTCCGAATGAACTTCGATAACTTGTGATGAAGTTGAAATAAAATTCCAACGTTCAAAAATACAACATAAGGAGATATAATTCAAACCTATCACAACTTCGGGAATCGAGACAAAGGAGGTAAGTTACAGTAATAGTGGGAGTTTAAATTGGGTTCTAGTAATAGCTAGAGAGCCTCGCCTTTGGCCGACCAACCTCCGCTGCACGTCCAACTCGCCTTGAGCATGCATTCACGTAAAATATAAAGATTTTTTTTAAAAACCTACCTCTGTTTCAAAAACTAGCATCTTTCACCTTTCTAAGAAACATTTTGATTTTTCAGAACTTTAGTTCGTTAAAAAATACCGGCCAATCTGACCCGTTGAGTCGAATGAAAACGAAATTTTGTTGTTTACACGGTTCAAAGGAAATGCCGTAAATAAGCTTTCATGGACTTCCTGTGTTGTTTTTACAGTGTCACGTGACCTTTTTGAGAAATTTGTCGTCTGCTACAAATAATTAGACCGGTAGGGGGTAGATATTTTCGTTGGAGCAGAGAAAAAGTGAGTATTATTTCTTGGACTTGTAGAGAGGCCTAGGGTCCACCAGCAGTCAAGTTGATTGAATAAAAGAAAAAAAGGCCTTTTTTATCCGCCGCCACCACCACCGTGAGAGTGGAGGGGGGGGGGGTGCATGCAGACGAGAGGGAAACGTGTCGATTGGTGACCTTGGGTGACGTAGAGCATCTCAAGGATGCTGGCAGCAGTTGCAGGTGTTCTTAACCCCTTAACAGCGAAGCTATATTTTTGCTTTTATCTTTATCATTGTTAACGGGGAATACAGCGTTTCCACCAAGAGAGCAGTCAGACTATCGCAACTCGGACTTCAATTGTCTATAATCGTTTTGCCGTTACTTGTCTTTTGATGATAGAAGATTTGGTGTTAGGTCAAAGATCGAATTTCGCCGCTAAAAGGTTGCATTGCTACTGGGTTTGCTCTTCCCCCCCCACCTTTTTTTTCTTCTTTTTTTTTTCACCTTAGTATTGTTGGTTGCTGCTATTTCCCTTTTTATGATTAGCAAGTGCCGTAGGAGTCTCACAGGATGCAAGAGTACTGCAATTAACCCTTTGCCAGTGACTCTGATTTTTTTCTTTCAAATACTAGTCTTCATTTATATTATTTTTTTAACGCAGAAAAAAACGTTTCCACCATAAGAGCAGTAAGAATATTGATAAAATGCGCTTTGAGCACGTTGGGTGGATATTGCCCTATATAAAAGCTCATGTTTTTAAGTTGTATTTTGTTTTTTGTCTTTTGATGAAAACAGTAAGATTTTATTTTTGGTCCAAGTAAGATTGATATTTGCCTTTAAAAGGTTAAGTTGTTTTGTTTTTTTTTCAGGTTTTTGTTTTTTTTCAAATGCCTAGTGAGAGAGAAAAAACAAAACAATCATACATGTATCTGCAAACAGCAGAACGTTTTCATTTTACAATGAGATGGGAAGGGGAAGGGATAACATTATGACAAGAGAGAGAGAGAGAGAGAGAGAGAGAGAGAGAGAGAGAGAGAGAGAGAGAGAGAGAGAGAGATGGGTGGGGGAATGGGGGGGGGGGGATAGTAAGGGGGAATGGGAAAAGATGAAAGAAACAATGGGTTGCCTGATGATGTAGATCAAAGGAATGTTACAGCGGTGTTCACGGAGCGTACTTCGTGAAACTTTAACCTTTTACAGTGACAGTTTTTTTTCTGCATATTGCTTATGCAGAATAAATCGTTTCCAGCAAGAGAGCAGTAATAAGAGTATATTTCGACTCGGGCTTCAATTAAACTATAAATCGCAAAGCTTGTCTTTTAATGATAACATTAAGACTAAGATCTGGAGTTTGGGGAGTGTAAGATGGAATCTCGCCAATAATGGTTAAAATTGTTTTGATTTTTAAAAACATAACACACACACACACACACACGAGCGCGCGCGGTCACGACAGCGAGGACCATCTATTGCATGTGTTGCAACGGTAAATCAGTTGACGTGTACGTAGATCCTGAGGCGAGATGCCCCGTTACCGTGTACGCACCCCCCCCCCCCCCCCAAAAAAAAAAAGAAAGAGACACACACACACACACACACGCACGCAGTCTCGCATCCGCTACGAACTAATTTTGCGCACCAATTTTTACTGCACTAATGCACCAAATTGCATTTGGTTTGGCCACTTGGCCTCCTGTAACCAACTTTTTGGCTTCCTCTGACTTTCCCTGTTATATCGTTTTACTCTGGTACCGGTAAAACTTATTTTATTTGGCAATCTAAATATCTAAATGCAACACGTGCTAACGCCACAGATTGCATTTGCTAATGCTTCTATATATACGAATTTTCCTTATCCTATCTAAATTGTTTAACAAATCTAAAGAGTTTTCGCGAGGCTAAGGTGGGTTTGGTGGTATTTGGGCTCCTGCCGAGGAATCTGGCCTCTTGCTATAGCTAGTTTGGTCTCTTACTCAAAAATGATCTGGCAACCCTGCCTGGCTAGGCGGAACCTTGATAACAGAAACGGGACCCACACGATTTCGCGAGGAATTAATCATGAAAACAATTAGGATATAATTTCAACACAACTTTTGAAATTCATCAAGGATTGTCCATTACCGAATGTTTTTTGATAGAAAACAAATGCATCTTCAAATCTAAACTGCTTTTGACGGTAAGCGGTAAGTTTTTATTTATTTTTCTGTCCAAACGAATGATTTGTCCTGGTTATAGAAGCTAAGTATTGGTAACACCGGCTCAGCTCTCTAGTAACTGCCGCAAGTTGAAGATGGCTTTTCCCTCCTCCCTCTTCTTCGATTAACACATCACCCCTTCTACGCCTCCACTCCTCTCCCACTCCCACCCAGTAGCGAAAATTATCAAGCAGATCCTGCTGTGGATGTGGCTCACCAATATCCAATTAAAATATCCAGAAATTTAATCACTCGTTGCTATTTGAGTTCGGAAACGGAGGATGACCCTGTCATTGTCGTCTCTATGCAAATTGCTGGGGAGACTTGCTGCCTCAGTCAAACCATAAATATGGTAGTTTTAGCACTTTTATTTTATTTTATCTTCTCTCCAAAATATCGCACAAATTCGCATTAACACTATCTTATTCTCTCTCTCTCTCTCTCTCTCTCTCTCTCTCTCTCTCTCTCTCTCTCTCTCTCTCTCTCTCTCTCTCTCTTACAAATTCACATTGCAGAAGTAATAGTATGTAGTAGTAGTAGTAGTAGTAGTAGTAGTAGTAGTATGTAGTAGTAGTAGTAGTAGTAGTAGTAGTAGTAGTAGTAGTAGTAGTAGTAGTAGTAGTAGTAGTAGTAGTAGTAGTAGTAGTGCCTAATACATTTGTCCATCAGTGTCTCTCCTACAGAATGAATTATCGATGTCAGCGAGCTGGAAGAAAGAGACATGAATATGAAGACTGTGACTCATTTCTACTGGAGGGAACTTTGATAAGGGTCCTACGATATCAGCTTTTATCGACTGAAATCCTAAAGTCTCTGTTTGTCGTCTGCTTGTCGATTGATTGGTCCTTCATTAAATTAAATTGAGCTTTATATATATATATATATATATATATATATATATATATATATATATATATATATATATATATATATATATATATATATATATATAGACAGAGAGAGGGGGGGAGAGAGAGAGAGATAGATACATTTTAGACAGATAAATAGATAGATACACACATAGATAGATAGGTAGGCAGATAGATAAATCAGTAAAATTAGGTGCCCCAAACGTAAACAATAACAAGTTGCTAGTGATTTCCGTTAGGGACCGGAATAATTTACGCACAATATAGGTCTCCCAATTTTGTAGTTTGAGTCGTAGGCAATACACTTTCAGTATTGAAAATATGTTTACATAAAATCTAACAGTTGCAGAAATAATAATATAAGGCTAAATTATTATGAAAATCAGGCTCCGAATAATTCTCGTTTTGTTCACACCAGCGCAATAATTTGCTCTGGTCTAAAAATAGATAGACAGTAACTTTTGATAAATTTTACCTTTTGTTCCATAAAATATCCATATCTAGACATTATTTGATGCATGATCGAGTATTTATGAATATGTGTTTCTTTTGCCACCTAACAGCCAAATTTTAAAGGTTATTTTTTTCTATTATTTACATTGGAACGTGAGCTGTCAAGACAGGAACATGTGGTTTGCCATGTGCTTCTAGACCTTTGTTTACGTTTGGGGCACCTAATTTTACTGCTCTATAGATAGAGATTGAGTCGACCGCCATGGAGAGCCTCTTTTACCGAGTTCTTTACTGTGGGAGTCCACTTTCTACCTACTTTCGATTTCTATGGTTGACTATGAAGCTATGGCTAATGATGATGTCCAGGGCCATCCTCACCAACTGTTTCCAAGCTCTAATAGCAACGATTGATTAAATCTCTCGCTATTTTAGTTGGATATTGATGAGCTACATCAACAGAAGGAACAGCGAGAGATGTTTCACTGCTGAGTGGATATAAGAGGTACGGTGACGGTATGGGCATGAGCCGGGAGTAGGAGAAGGAGGGTAGCGAAGACAAGACGTCTATCTAGATAGATAGATAGTGATAGAGATAGTGGAGTAGGAGAAAAGGCCTGGCGGCAAGGGGGAGGCCTTCCGAAAGCTCCTCGTGCTAGCATTTCGGGAAGCCTCCCGAAAGCTCCTACATCCCCAGTATTCTTTGTTGTTTTTTTTATAATGTTCTAGTAGGATGTTTGGAAAGGAGGCCTTCCGAAAGCTCCTACATCCCCAGTACCAGTAGTATTCTTGTTTATTATAACGCAGTGGCTATTTTTACAGTCCCGTAAAGATGGTTCTCGGGGCTATTTTTACAGTCCCGTAAAGATGGTTCTCGGGGCTATTTTTACAGTCCCGTAAAGATCGTTCTCGTGGCTATTTTTACGGCTTGCGGTAATAGATTTATAAATAGTAACAGATAGGCTGAGTAGACGCTAATTTAGCTCTAAAACTCACTTACTTCGTTCAGGTGCGGCGAGTTAGCAGTCTCTCTCTCTCTCTCTCTCTCTCTCTCTCTCTCTCTCTCTCTCACACACACACACACACACACACTCTCTTTCTCTCTCTCTCTCCCTCTTTCTTTTATTCTTTCTCTATGTCTTTCTTTCTTTCTCTTTCTCTCTCTTCTCTCTTTTTTTTTACATTCTCTTTTTTCTATCTCTGTCCCTCTTTCTTTCTTTCTCCCCCCCCTCTCTCTCACTCTTTCTTTCATTCTTTCTCTATCCCTTTCTTTATTTATTTCTTTCTTTGTTTCTCTCCCCCTCTCTCTTTCTCTCTCTCTCTCTCTCTCTCTCTCTCTCTCACACACACACACACACACACTCTTTCTTTCATTCTTTCTCTATCCCTTTCTTTCTATATCTCTCTTTTTCTCTCTCCTTCTCTCTTTCTTTCATTCCTTCCCAATCCCTTTCTTTATCTCTCTCTCTCTCTCTCTCTCTCTCTCTCTCTCTCTCTCTCTCTCTCTCTCTCTCTCTCTCTCTCTTCTCTTTCTTTCTTTCTTTTTGTTTCTCTCTCCCTCTTTCTTTCTTTCATTCTTTCTCTATCCCTCTCTTTCTTTCCCCATCTTTCTTTCCCTATCTCTCTTTCTTTTCTCTCTCTCTCTCTCTCTCTCTCTCTCTCTCTCTCTCTCTCTCTCTCTCGCTCTCTTTCTTTCATTCGTTCCCAATCTCTTTCTGTCTCTATCTCACTCTCCCCCCCCCACTCTCTCTCTTTCTCTCTCTCTTCCTCTCTCTCTCTCTCTCTCTCTCTCTCTCTCTCTCTCTCTCTCTTCTCTCTTTTTCCTTTCTCTTTTTCTCAATCTATCTCTTTCCCTAGTAGTACCTCAAAGCCTAGGCAGAGGAGTCTGACCACAAGGTGAGCACCGCTTTGGCGGAGAACAATAAAACAATCTCCTAACTGTGAAGGGAGGAGCAATACAGCGACGCACTCTTGTCTGGTCGTAACAATCGCTGGGTCAATCGGTAAAGGAGTAGGAGCAACGCGATGGTGGGACCAAAGCAAAATGACCTCTCCACCTCGGCGCCCCAATGAGGATCAGTCTTGGGCACCTCTATTCTTTTGGATCATGACCGACCATGGTAGAGAATCATCATCATTATTTACTTTCTTTTTTAAAATTATTATTCAAGAGAACAATATGGGGTGTTTCGCAATGTGCATTTTTACTATCCACATGGGGGGGGGTTCTAAAATGGTCAAAATGTGTCCAATTGGTTTTTGAACGGCCTCTTTTCTGAAAGGGGATTCGAACCCACTCTCACATGAGAAGACTACACCCTGAATGTTACGTCTTTTAAAATTGTATAAACCGTTAGTCCTTCCTGGCTGGTTAATACTGGTAAAGTATCAACAAAAGCCAAACCTGTAAAGTATTATATCTTGAGGGGTGTCGACTTCAAGCAGGAACTAAACACTTTCAGTGTTTAATAAACTACTACTAGATCTATATTATGTCTGTTTGACAGAAAAAAAAATCAAGACATACAACCTAACCTGCCCACTGATGATAGAAAACGGGCTGTTCTGTACTGTAAACATAACTTATGCAAAAACACAAATTATATGTCATAAAAATGATAGTACCGTAAAAATCGCTACGGGACTGTAAAAATAGCCCCGAGAACCATCTTTACGGGACTGTAAAAATAGCCCCGAGAACCATCTTTACGAGACTGTAAAAATAGCCCCGAGAACCATCTTTACGGGACTGTAAAAATAGCCACTGCGTTATTATAATGTTCTCTAATACTAGTAGGGGGGTTGGGGAGGGGGGGGGGGGGACTTTTTTTAGTTCCCCCCTCCCAAACCCCCTACTAGAACTAGCACATTATATTATAATGTATTATTATTATTATAATATATTATAATTTATTTAAAAAAAAGTTTCCCCCCTCCCAAACCCCCTACTCAAAAATACTGGGGATGTAGGAGTTTTTGGAAGGCCTCCCTTTTTTTCTATTACTATTAGGCTCCTCGGTCTAGATAGCATCTCTTTCCTACCGTCAACAACAAAAAAGCAGTTTAGTTTAGGTTTCGGCTTTGGCTGTCGTTCTTCTCAGGCATGTCTGCCAATGAAGAAAATTGACAATTGGCAGACACGTGTCTGGCAATAAAAAAAAAAACCTGGACTTTTGATTATTGGCAGACCGTGTCTAGCAACTGGGTGGGGTTCCTTACCCCCCATCATAGTGGGAAGGTCGCACTTACTGTGTCTTTCTCCACTTCTATCCCCCTATATCTGTTTCCAACATTCTTTCTGTCTTTGTCTTAGAATGAGATTACTTTTGCCCAGGCCCTGGCTGGATACCCTAGCTGAGAGGGCAACAGTCAAATATATAGTTAGTTTTTGGAGATGATATTTTTAAATTTTAAATTCATCTCTCTTATGCCATGCACTGTATTGTTTTGTTTAATATTATATATGATTTGTAAACATTTGAGTGTATCCCTCTTAGTTAGGACCTGTGCTTGTGAAGTACACTGACTGATAGTGATAGTGTGCTCTTGGAATCTAGATCTGTTTCCTATTTGAACAAATTCCCCTTTGTCTTACCTTTTCTTGGGTGCTTTAATTGTAATTCTAGAACTTTTTCTTCCTTTTTACTGGTGCTGATATGACCTTATTGTGTTGCAAGTGCTGTAAAACCCTTAAAAACAAACATGTCTGGCAATAACCAAAAGCCTGGCCTTTTCGTTATTGGCATACACATTTATCAAGTTGGCAGAAATATTTTATGCTAAATGCCAAACTTGGCGTGAAAAATACCAAAGATTCTGAAATAAAATGCCAGTGGTTATTTGTGTCCCAAATCAGTTAATGTCAAGTGATATTTAACACAAGATGAAAGTAAATAGTACTCAAATGCCAAATCCAGCTTTTAAAAAAAAAAGCAAATGGATCAAGAACGTAAGTTTTTGACGCTTTGAACTGAAACGTCAAACTAGCAATTCGCCTTCTTTTTTCAACCAGTAAGAAACTTGTTAATCATCAAATCGGTTGACAGTCCACCAGCCATTAAAATTTTCACTACCTACATACCTCCCGCTATGTAGTCTAGTGGTTTGACACTCGCTTTCGGATCGGTAGGTCCTGGGTTCAAGCCTTACTCAGCGCATAGTTGAGTCCTTGGAAAAGGCTCTTTACTTACATTCTCTCACCGTACTCAGGTGTAAAATGAGTGCTTGACCTTTAACAGCATTGTCTCTGTCTGAAAAAATTGTAATATCGCCTAACAGGCGTCATGTCTCATCCTACATATTAAATGTTGCTGTTAGCCAGGGACCCCTTGTAAAGCGCTTTGAGCATGTTTAGTGGATATTGCGCTATATAATAGCTCAATTAAAAAAAAGAAAATTTTAAACTTTATTGATCTTCTTTTGTTTCTTTCAATTTGTTCATTCTGACCACAATTTTGGGGATATCGATAATGGCCGGGAATTTGTTTATTTCGCAGACAAATTTCTAGAAATAGATGTTGTTTGCCCTAAAACCCACCACACCTATATTCTTTCTTGTCGTCTTCATACAAAATAATACAGTTTATTATCACACTTCCACAAAACTAGATCTAACAACATATTGTTCGAATTAGAGATGAAAATTACTATCAATACAAGGAAGCAAAGATGGTGGAAAATTATCTAGCTCATATATGAATTTAAAGATTCACCGATATCCTTGTGGATAAACCGCTCAGTGGATTAGACCACCTTTCATTTTTTTTTCCTTTTATGTTTGAATCCGATTGCTCCTTTTTTTATTCTTTTTTTTTTTTTTGGATCTAGTCTATTCTTTTCTCCTTTTTTGTTTGGTCTATTTCCGTTTCTGAGCATGATTTTCTTGAAATTGTTTTTTTTTTTTTTTAATTATTGTTTTATTTTCTCCATCTGACCATTTGGTCCCTCTCTGAATATTTTTGTTTGTTTGCTTTTTAATTATTTATTCTTTTTAGAATATACTTTTTAAAATCGGAGTGGGGATGAATATGACAATTTCCTATAAAGGATCCAAAAGAGAGAGAGAAAAATAATGAAAATAAAAGAGGGGGGGGGGGGGTACAGGACATTTATCATTTGCAATGCTCTGTAGAAAGCAGATGGGAAAAAAAAGTGGCGGAACCAGGATTCGAACACACAACGTCGATTCCGACAAGCCGACGACTTGACCAATTGGCCATGAAACCCACATGAATGTCGACGCATATTGTGTATATATAGTGACCTACTATCCATCGAATTATTTATTGTTAGTTAATTTTATATTTTTATTGATATTTTATTAACTTTACTTATTTCTATGTGCATTTCGAAACTTTCCATATTCTGGAATGTGGATAAATGTTTAAAAAAGCGAGTTTTAAAAAAGTGTCTGTTTATAACCGTCCATCGTTATTGGCTGACATTGTCTGCCCATAATCAATTTTCTTATTCTCAGACATGTCTGATAATAATCACAGCGTTATATTTGAAAATACATGTGTTTTCTATTAAAAAACATTCGGAACTAGAGAATCCTTCAAGACTTTCAAAAGTTGTGTTTGAAATTATTCTGTAATTTTCATTCGCCCAAAATATGGGATGTTTTTTTTTTTTAGCTTTTTTTTGTTTTTTGTTTTTAAATGGCTGTATTTCACATATGAAGTGGTATTTGAAAATAATAATTGGTAAATTTATGGCATATTTATCAGAGAACATGATGGACACATCAGAACAGTTCTAACTCGTATAGTTTTAGAACTGTATGGCTATGGTCAACCATAACTTTGTAAAATTCATTCAAAGTGATCATTTGGAATATCTGCGAAATGTAATTTTGTGAAAACAAACCATACAAATGATATGAAAGTTTGCAGCTCAGACTGTCATCCAGACCATTGTCAATCTTGTATAGTAAAACCGGCACTCATTGTCATTTTTTTCCCATTATCTCAACATTTCTTGTGGTGCTTTTTTTCTTTTTTTAGTGTCCATCCTTACATCCTGTTGAGAGAAGTAAAGATGGAAGGGTCTTGTAAAGCTGAAGTGGAAAAAACTGTGACGAATTCACATGAAGATTTCAGACATTTGAATGTCGGATTGGGAGATGTAAAGACAGAGAATACCTTCCCATCATTTACTACCCTTGAAGATCTAATGGAAACCGAAACAACAGCAGAGATCTCATGCCAGTCTTCTGATGTCAGTGTTAAACTTGAATTGACAGAGGTGGAAAATATACCAGAGTCTCATCTAAAGTCCATGAATGTCAATGTTAAACTTGAAGATGAAGACATCAAGGCAGATAATTCTTTCTACACTTGTTCACAATTCACTGATCTCAATGTAAAACTTGAAGATGAAGACATCAAGGCAGAGAACTCTTCCCATGACACAGATATCAATGTAAAACCTGAAGATGAATACAGCAAGGCACAGAACTCTTTCTACACTTGTTCACAATTCACTGATGTCAGTGTTAAACTTGAAGATGAAGATTCACAGAGCATTGATATTAGAGATAAAGTTAAACTTGAGGACAGAATGTCAACAGAGCTATCTTCTGGGACACAATGTCAGGTAAGATGATATCCTTTTCCATTTTTGTAGTATTGTCTCCGATGAAGATGGTGGTGGTGACTGTAACAGTGGCAAAGACGACAATAATAATAATAATAATAATAATAATAATAATAATAATAATAATAATAATAATAATAACAAGGATGACGATGATGATGATGATGATGATGAAGATAATGAAAATGATTATTAAGTTAAAATAACAGAGATTAAAAACGATTTGTTATCTTAGAAGAATACAGGAGTCTCCAAAACACTTTGTGACTTTTCCTTGTCCTGGTCTGTCTGACCAATTGATCTCTAGTTTTGAAAATGTGAAATGGAGGAATTGAGTTAACACAGACAAATAGCTAAAGGTGCCTAAATGAGTCAATAAAATGGAGATAAAGATAAAGGGAGTAAATCTGACTCATGAATGAACAACACAAAACAAAACAAATGACGTTTCGGCCTTTGGTCGTTTGTTTTGTTCATTCATGAATCAGATTTACTCCCTTTATCTTTATCTCCATTAACACAGACAAGTTGTCTTGATTTTGTTTGTAACAAGTTTTGTAGTGCCAGTGGTTGTCCGACAGTGTTATAAAATCTGTAGCTTTATTGTATCTTTTCATTCCATTCTTTCTTTCTCTTACTTTTTTTTCTAGGAACTCTCCATTGTCAACAAAGGTGATCCGAGTTATAAAACAATTAGTGAGGAGCCTGTTCCTTCCAATGGTTTTGGGTCAGAGATCACGTCTATGGTTTGTGAAAATACACAAGGTAATTTTGTGATATTGCAAATGACTTGTGAATATTTGTCCATTTTGAGATGGGTTTTCTCTTCTCTTATGTGCTCAGTGCCTCGTCTACACCAGTCAATAGATAAAATGAATGAAGAAATGGAAGGGGGGGGGGGGGGGGGAAGAAGAGAAAAAAAAGAGCAAATCTATCCAAAATTCTATCATAAGAGATACCGTCAAATACCATTTTTTTTACAACCACAGCCTTGGTAATATCAGGGAATTGACAATTACTATTACTGTTACTGTCTTGTCTTTCCCCTCAATATCCTTTTCACATCATTTCCACCTCATCCCTCCCATTTCACCTTAAAGGTGCCAATTCAAAATCACTATATTTTACATACAAATAAAATATTTGCTTATCTGTTTTCAAGTACTAGATGTAAATTATTGTCAGCTACAAGTGTATGGAACAGCAATATTTCAATCGAGAGATGGATTGTAGTTTCTTCTTGACTTTTTTCATGAATAATTGAGAACTCTAAAAATAATGAGATTTTTCATTTGGTCTGCCAGTTATTGTTTCAATCGAGTCTCTTTTTATTTCTCACAACAACTACACAAAATCAGTGACAGAGTTGGAATGTCCCATAATACTGAGGTTACATTTTTATTTTTTAAAACTATTGTCTTGTAAAACCCTCAGTCTTTACAAACATCATTCCTCACTCACTCACTCATTCATTCCCATAACCAGGTGGTCATCTGAGGAGGACTCGAGGGATGCAGCCTTTACAATCCAGTGCCACTCATTTCAACCATTTACCTTTTCTATCAACTCGTTTCGCATCAGTCTTGTCCAATCCTTGATGTTTTTCTGCCACATTTTCCTTTGTCTTCCTCCTCTCTGTTGACTTTCCGCCTTGCATTGCATAACTCTTGCAAGAACTCTGTCATGTTCAATCTTTTTGATGCATTCTTATTTATTTATTTATTTCTTCTTTTTCTTCTTCTTCTTCTTCTTCTTCTTCTTCTTCTTCTTCTTCTTCTAATAATAATAATAATAATAATAATAATAATAATAATAATAATAATGATATATATGAGTTTATAAACAGCTTGCACAGAATAGAAAGTAACCAACTTTCACAACTACAATTCTTACAAACAATAATGTCACATTTTGATGTTGATAAAGCTAAAAACTAGAAAGAAAAAAAAAAAAAAACAATAATAAAACAAAAACAACTACAAAGAAAAAAAACAAACCTTCTTATGATGCCTGTCTTGAACATGACAGTCCCAAGCCCATAGAAATAGAAAACTCAGAGCTGAAGGTCCTACTCATATGCACATGAAAGCTGGTGTCAGATGCCATTTTCGCTTCTCCGCTAAATCGTACACTCTACTTGCATGTGTGCGACACCGGATCAATTGATTGGAAACGTGACGCAACTCATCTCCTTTCCTCATTAAAAAATTATTGCGATGATAATGATAATGACAATAATGATGAGGATGATGGAGAAGAGGACACAATGAAAGAACACATTAGCTTGCAGAAAGGATTTTCATCACGTGTGAGACTTAGGAAATTTCTTGAGCAAGAGTGTTTGACAAAATCATTATGGAGCATTGACAATATCGAAAAGGACCTGTTGGATAGTAGACTAAAGCAAAGACAATCTTCTATCACTGACTATTTCAAAAAGAAATGAAATCAACACTGAACAAAACAACTCACATATCTTTTCCCTTTAAAAATTCAGAGAGAAAAGAATTTTAAAACAGATTTAAAAAATAAAAAAAAACTCAAAGAAACAAAGAATAAAGAGACAAAAAAAGAAAAAAGAAAAACTAGAAAACAAAACCAAAAGATAAACAAATGAAAAAATAACCATCTTAATTGGCAGTTCTTGTCCTGCAACCAAATTCACATGATACGAATTTGGCAACTCAGAAGGGGATGATTTTTTGCATTGTTTTGTAATAATGATGATGATAATCATCATCATTATAATGATAATAATAATAATAATAATAATAATAATAATAATAATAATAAATGATGACTGGTGATAGGTTCCAATGCTTTTAATAATATTAGGTTCAGTGCACATTACACCTGTAATTAACAACCATCTGTCCACAACGACCACTTTGGCCGTTGATCTTGGGTGGTCGCTATAGACAGGTTTAACTGTACTGTTATTATAATTATCATTATCACCATCACTACCATCATTGTTGTCATCGTCATCATAATTATTTTTAATTTATTTATTTGTTTATTTATTTATTCATTAATTTATTTTTGTAAGGCCTATTTCGTAGTTTGAACAGTTAACTAAATATGATTTATCATGGTGTCAAATTAGTTTGTGTAATGAAACTAATGAGAGAAAGATGTGAAGTTTATCTTTTGATTTGTAAGCTCGAAATTTGAGAAATCTCAACATTTGGATGTTCTCACTCATAGTTAGGATATAGTTTGGTTCTACTGTTGCTGCAGACATCTCCCAGTCAACAATCTATGGTATTTATGCCTATCATGCATTTCTATCCGTGGGGATGATTTCTCACTTCAATAGATGTTTAAGTCAATTGTTTCCTTGAGCTAAGAATTCTCTTATCAATTTACAGATAACAACGATGTTGATGGCTGTGATCAGTATTTGAATGATGGACTTCTTGAAGACTTAAAAGTTGAAATTGATGTCGATGAAACTGCAGACTGTTGTGTGGAATGGCACAAGCCTGGCACTGATGTCCAAACCAATCACGTTACATCTTTTGAACAACTTTCTACAAATCACAATAGACCAGAAGCAGATACTATTGAAATATACGAGTCAGAAATGGAGGAGAAACCTCATGATGCTTGTTACAAAAATATTTCTACAAATTCAATCTTCAAGTCATCTATTGATGTTCAAAAAGAAGATAAAGCCCCTGAGAAACCTAAAAATATGTCTCATAAATGTCATATTTGTGGGAAAGTATATACTTGTAGATCAAAACTTATAAAACATACTCGAATCCACACCGGAGAAAAATCATTCAATTGTTTGACCTGTGGAAAAGCATTTATCAGAAGTTCAAGATTAAAAGAACACATGACAACTCATACTGGTGAAAAACCATTCATATGTATGACTTGTGGAAAGGCGTTTAGTCTTGTTTCAAATTTAAAAAGACACATGAGAAATCATACAGAAGAAAGACCATTCAAATGTTTGACCTGTGAAAAAGCATTTATCAACAGTTCAAGTTTAAAACAACACATTTCAACTCATACTCAAAAACCATTCATATGTTTGACCTGTGGAAAGGCGTTTACTCAGAAGTCAAATTTAAAAAGACACATGAGAACTCATACAGGAGAAAGGCCATTCAAATGTTTGACCTGTGGAAAGGTGTTTACTCAGGTTGAAAATTTAAAAGTACACATGAGAACTCATACAGGAGAAAGACCCTTCAAATGTCTGACCTGTGGAAAGGCATTTTTCACGAAAGCAGAATTACAAGCACACATCAGAATTCATACAGGGGAAAGACCATTCAAATGTCCGACCTGTGAAAAAGCGTTTGTCTCCAGTTCACATTTAAAATCACACATAAAAACTCATACAGGAGAACATCCATTTAAATGTTCAACCTGTGGAAAGGCATTTATGCACGGTTTTCAATTAAAACTACACATCAAAACTCATACGGGAGAAAAAGCATTCAAATGTCTGACCTGTGAAAAGGCATTTATCAGAAAACAACATTTTCAAGATCACATCAGAACTCATACGGGAGAAAAACCATTCAAATGTCTGACCTGTGGAAAGGCATTTGCTCAGGCTTCACATTTAATAGTACACATCAAAACTCACCCGGGAGTAAAACCATTCAAATGACTGAACTAAAAGCATTTTCCACCAGTTCACAAAATAAGTATTGCAAGGACACATCAGAGCTCATAAGGGAACAAAAATCATTCCAATGACCAACCTGTGGAAAGGCGTATAGACGGTTTACACGTTTAATGCAACACATCAAGACTCATACTGGTAAAAAGCAGTTCTATTGTGTGACCTGTGAAACCGCAATTGCCAAGAACACTCAATTACAATGATACATCACTGCTCATACTGGAGAAAAAAATATATAATTGTGTGACCTGTGGAAAAGATTTACTCAGAGTGGACATTTAGAAGAACACATCAGAACTCATATAAGCGAAAAACCATTTATTTAAATGACAAGTCATTTACCACGATTGCAGTTATGACTGCACATCAGAACTTCTATGAGAGAGGAGCCATTCAAGTGTCTGATCTGTGGCAAAGCATTTGCTCAGGTTGCAAGTTTAAAACAATACATACGGGTGAAAGACCATTTAAATGTCGTACTGTACCCGTGGAAAGGCATTTACTCAAGACACAAATTTAAAATGACTCGTCAGAACTCATTCAGGCGAAAAACCATTTTAATGTCTGACCTGTAGAAAGGCATTTCCTGGCAAAATAGTTTTCCAAAGACATATACAGATCTCATATGGGTGAAAAACCCTTTCAAATATCTGACCTGTGGAAATGCATTTATCAAGAACAAATAATTTTGACACATTTGAACTCATACAGGTGAAAAACTCCTATTTAAATGCCTGACCTGTGGAAAGGCTTTTACCAGCAAAATATACTTAACAAGACACATCAGGAATAATATGGGTGAAAAACCTTTCTGATATCTGACCTGTGGAAAGGCATTTATCAAGAATATAGATTTACAATGCCATAACACCACTCATTTGGATTTTTAAAAAAATTAAATATCTGACCTGTGGGAAGGCGTTTATCAGGAATACAGACTTAAAACAATTATTATTATTATTATTATTATCATTATTATCATTATTATTATTATCATTATTATTATTATTATTATCATTATTATTATCATTATTATTATTATTATTATTATTATTATTAGTATTATTATTGTTTGATCTATATTATTCATTGGACGTCTTTCAACTTTTGTCTTTCCAAATGCTGGTACAGAAATGCCACAATGAGACTCATAACTTGAAAGCTTTGTTGTTTTTGTGTTTTAATAATACAATACTGGGTGGGGTTCCTGGCCTCCCATAGTGGGCATGGAGTCATGGAGGTACATACTGTGTCTTCTATCCCCCTGGGTGGGGTTCCTGGCCTCCCATAGTGGGCAGGGAGGTACATACTGTGTCTTCTATCCCCCTATATCTGTTTTCCAACATGCTTTCTGTCTTTGTCTTGGAATGAGATTACTTGGTTTTGTCCTGGCCCTGGCTGGGAGGGAAACAGTCAAATGCATAGTTATTGTTTTGGGAGATGATATTTTTTTTTCCTTGTAAATCATCTCTGTGTTATGTATTATTATATTTTTTATTTTTGTATTATGTATAATGTAAGCATTTGAGTATATTCCTCTTTGTTGGATTTTGTGCTTGTGCCCGGATGAGACTTATAGGTGATCTCAAACTAAGTACATAGGTGGTATGCTCTTGGAATCTACATCTGATCCCTATTTGTTCCCAGTTCCTCTTTGTCTTCCTTTCTCTTGGGTGCCTTAATTGTAATTCTAGAACTTTTTACTATCCCATTTTCTTCCTTTTTACTGGCGCTGATATAACCTAAACGTGTTGCAAGCGCCGTAAAACCCTTAATAACAAAAACAAACAATAATACAATGTTTTTATATGCACCGAGTATTCAAAAGGCAATTGGCCTTAATAACCCATCACATGATATGAGATATATATATGAAGGCTTGGGTGGGGTCCTTTGACCTCACATGGTTATAAATAATAAAATAAATAAAACTCCCTTTATTCATCCCATAAGGGAAGACTGGAATAACCCAGGCGTCAGCCGCAAATTGAGCTAAGGCGAGGTGACTTGCTCAAGGCCACACAGCGCAGCGGCGGGTGATCGAACTCGATACCTTTCGGCTTCGGGTAGGAAGCAAAGACCGTATCGTTGAGCCACGCTGCCCCTAGTTGGTAGGACATCATCCGCTCTGCCTTCAATCACCTTATAATATTTGTTTTCCGAGTTGCTCGTCTTGGATGGGATTGTTTGTTTGTTTTTTCTTGGCCCTTGTCAGAGTCCTTAGCTGAGAGGGAAACAATCAAATGTTTAGTATATTAGTTTTGGGAGATGATTTTTTCCCTCTGTTATTTATTGTTATGTTCTCCCTCTCTCTCTTCTGTCTACATTCTTTCTTTGTTTTTCTATATTTCTTTATTTTCCTCTCCTCCCCTCTCTCTTTCTTTCTTTCTTTCTTTCTTTTCTACACCCTCTCCCTCCATTTTTAAAAAATCTTAAAATTAATTATATTAAATGAAGTATTGCACTATGTGAAGAGATAAATAAACAATCTGGGTGGGGTTCCTGACCTCCCATAGAGAGCAGGGAGGTACATACTGTGTCTTCTCTCCTCCAATATCTGTTTTCCAACATGCTTTCTGTCTTTGTCTTGGAATGGGATTACTTGGTTTTGTCCTGGCCCTGGCCGGATACCCTGACTGAGAGGGAGACAGTCAATTGTGTAGTTAGTTTTGGGAGATATTTTTTTCTTTGTAAATCGTCTCTCTTTTATGTACTGTATTATTTTTACTTTTACATATGTATGATTTGTAAACAATTGAGTGTGTTCCTTTTGGCGGGGGCCTGTGCTTATGTCTGGATGAGACATTTAGTGATCTCAAACTAAGTACACTGATGGTGTGCTCTTGGAATCTACATCTGTTCCTTTTTTGAACCAATTCCCCTTTGTCTGCCTTATTCTTGGATGCTTTAATTGTAATTCGAGAACTTTTTACTATCCCATTTTCTTCCTTTTTACTGGCGCTGATATAACCTAAATGTGTTGCAAGCGCCGTAAAACACCTAAAAGCAAAAACAAACTACAAATAAAGCATGGGATAAGCGAAAGCAAAAACAGAAGAAATACGGTGAAGTGGCAATGCAATGACGAATAAGGGGAATTCCCGAAAGTGAGGGTCTTCTTTATCGTCGATGGCGGACACGACTTGCAGGTACGGGATTTTGTAAGCGGTATATATATAATAAGGTGGGCCTATCTTTCTATGATACACCTACGATCAGGGCTGCCAAATGAAAAAAACAAATAGAAGTGGAAGTATCACATCTCACCCCAAATTCGGGCTATGTGGTCTAGTGGTACGACACTCGTTTTCGGATCGGAAGGTCCTGGGTTCGAGTTCGAGTCTCGCCGGCGCATAGTCCTTGGAAAGACTCTTTACTCACATTCTCTCACCGTACTCGGTTGTAAAATGAGTACCTGGCCATCAACAGCGTTGTCTGTCGGGAAAAAAATTTATAATATCGCTTAAAACACGTTACTTCTCGTTCTACATGTTACGTGTTGGTCAAGGGGCTTTTGTAAAGCGCTTTGAGCACATTTAATGGATATTGCGCTAAATGAAAGCTCTAGTTTTAAAAAAATTATTAAAACAAACCTTGTAAATGAGCAAATAAAAACACCTCTTTAACTTTCCCCTTTGCAAGTGTATAGGGCCTTTGTTGCATCAATTCCAGTTCAATAATGCGTCTTTGCCGTACTCGGGGGGAAAAAACGCCACATTAAATCATTAAAAAATTTGGCCAGAAAACTCGTTCTTCACTTCAAATATCGATCGATTTAAATGACCCTCATCTTATCTTGGCAAAAGCTCTCAAACCCGAAACTTCGCCGAGATCCCGAGTTTGAGAGTTTTTGCCAAGATGAGTCGTTTATAGATTTTTTAAAAAAATGAGCTTTTATATAGCGCAATATCCACGAAACGTGCTCAAAGCGCTTTACAAGGGGTCCCTGGCCAACAGCAACACGTATCATATAGACCGAGATATGGCGCCTGTTAGGCGATATTACAAAGTTTTTGGACTAAGACAACGCTGGTAACGGCCAGGTACTCGTTTTACACCTGAGAGAATGTGAGTAACCCAGGACCTTCCGATCCGAAAGCGAGTGTCATACCACTTGATCACATAGCCGATAGATATTTGAAGAACGAGGTTTCTGGCCAAATTTTCAAATAGATGTGTTTTTCCAGCGTACGGCAGTCTTAGTCTTTATTTCAGTCTTGAAAAGACCTTCTGATTCTGAAGTCTTCGTGGAAACGAAAAGCTGCTGGGGTGTGGAAAATAAAAATCCCGGGGCGGGAAATTTAAAATTTAGTAATGTATTTATGTCTTTATTGCTTTGTTTGTTTTTGTTGTTGGCTGGAGAATGGTTTTGAGCCCGAAACGTTCCGTGTTTTGTACAGTATTTTGTTACTTTTACTGTATTTAGTCCACAGCCTCTAGCAGCCTTGTATCAATTTGACTTTTCTTTTTCGAAGTAGGCTTAACTACATTAGTTCAGTATCTCAGGTGCGTACAAATAATTACAAAATAAAAAATAAATATTTTTTTTTAATAAATAAGATAAAATAACTTTCTAATCAACTGAAGAAATAAAGCATACATGAATATTCGGTATGGAAACTCGCCGGATTCAAGCATGCTCTCTAGCAAGCCAAAAAGACAGCTATTGCAACTGCAACCTACTTCTGCTAGAATACGGGCGTGCTGAAATCCAATGATCATGAGGTCAATACTCTTCAACAGTCGTAACGTCACTTCCTTCCTAATGACGCATGGTGGTAACTTAGTAACACTGGCTCTAAACTATCGGAACAATGGCGGACGCCCGTATGAAATATTTCCCCAAAACTAAGCAATCTCTTGTACAAATTTCCAAAAAACTAAACAATCTTTTGTACAAATTTCCAAAAAACTAAGCAATCTCTTGTACAAATTTCAAAAAAATAACTGAACAATCTCTTGTACAAATTACCACGAAACTAAGCAATCTCTTGTCTACTTGTACAAATTGCCACAAAACAAAATCTCTTGGTTCAAAATCCGAGAGGCAAAGTACCCCAGTTGGCGGTACCCTGCTCCAGCGTACAGGTGCTAGAAGAATCCAGCACAAGCACTGTTTATCCCTAATCCCTGACACTTGTACTTCTACTACTCATACAGTCAACTTCAACTTTTTTTAAAAACACGAGCTTTTATATAGCGCAATATCCACTAATTATGCTCAAAGCGCGTTACAAAGCATCACATAACATGTAAAACGAGACATAATGCCTGTTTAGGCGATATTACAATTTATTTCCAACAGAGACAACGCTGTTGACGGCCAGGTACTCATTTTACACCCGAGTACGGTGAGAGAATGTGAGTAAAGAGTCTTTTCCAAGGACTCAACTATGCGACGAGCGAGGCTCGAACCCAGGACCAAGACCTTCCGATCTGAAAGCGAGTGTCATACCACTAGACCAGATAACCGCTCAATCCACAAAGGTCAGAATTATAATTTGAACCAATTAAAAAAAATATATTAGACTTTGAACTGTATGTACATATCACAGTTTATTGTTCCGTTTTAAGGACTTTTTACGAAGCGCTTACTATATTTTATTTAGTCATTTCAGCGGCAGTAAAAAGGAAAATGATAAGAAAACATTTTAAAATGTTAGATCAGTTATAATCTCACAAGAAAAGGATAGACAAAGGGGACCAAGTTAAAAAGTAAACAATTAATATTCTAATAATAATAATGTAACAGCAATATATATCAACATGCCTAATGGCAATGGCTAATGGAGAATAACCGATTGAATAAGAAACCGTTGCGTTGCATTACAAAAACCGATTTCCTAGGGAGGGGAAGAGAGAGAGAGATAGAGAGAGAAAGAAAGAAGAGAGAGAGAGACCAAAAAATTGATATTGATTTGATAGTGTCCATCTCGGCTAAGGATCTCAGCCAGGACTGGGGCAAAATCATGTGATCTTATCCCAGGACAAGGATATAAAGTAACAGCAGGAGTAGGTGAGGACATTGCAAGAGGATAATTAGGATACTTACATGACATACATATATGAGAATCCTGGCCTCCATGTCCTAATTGAATGGATAGGCTCATTAAACTAATTTTATTCCAACAAAAGTAGTACTGTAGTGTGTACAAGTATAAACAAACAGCTTGAACTTGAATTAACATTCTTTAATCAGTAGTATCCATGGGAGCGATCTATATTCATATTTTCGTCCAACCGAGTCATTAATCACATGACCTGATGGTGTCCAACTATTGGATATTTCTTATTCACTTATTCTTACCAAATGTAAACACGCTGCTTTGTTTATGAAATTTGTAAACATACCCGTGTGTTAAGCTGAACAAAATGACCAAACGTGATGTTAGACTATACATTTCAAAAGCTGTGAACACTTTTCACTATGTAGGTCACTCTGAGCACATTTTGCAATGAATGTGACCAATGACCTCGAGCACATGGAAAGGGAATATGCCCATTGATTGATATGATACATTCAAAATAAAAGTAAAAAGAAGCGTGGCCTAATAGTCGATGAGAGGAAATATAGTAATTTTCATCCGCGTCATTGTCAAAAATGAAAAGATGACTAGAAGATTGTTAACTAACTTTTTGTGACAAGGTGGTTCAAATAGCTCAGTAAAGCACTCGTTTCACATGCAAAGGAACCGAGATACATAGATACTGGGTGAAGTTCAGATGTTTTTCTGACCCCCTCTGTGTACCTAGCAGAGAATAGGTAGCTCGGTCTAGTACTATTTTGAAAAAGAGCTTTTACTTTTTTATAAAGCGCAATATCCACTAAACGTGCTCAAACTCAAAGCGCTTTACAAGGATTCCCTGACCAACAGCAACACAACGTGTGGGAAGGACACGACGCCTGTTGGGCAATATTATACTTTTTTTTTTTTTCGAACAAAGACAACGCTGTTAACGGCCAGGTACTCAATTAACACCCGCGTACGGGAAGAGAATGTGAGTAAAGAGCCTTCTCCAAATCTAAGGACTCAACTATGCGCCGAGCGAGACTCAAACCCAGGACCTTCTGATCGGAAAGTGAGTGTCATACCACTAAACCACATACGGTATTAGATCTTGTGGAATATACTTTGGGATAGACTAACGTCCTCCTATTCTCCTATCCCAAGGGTAGCAAGCAAATGTTATGTTTCACTACGCTATAGGAACCGAGATAAACTCAAGCTCCATGGGCGGGTGGTTGGATGGGAGCATCACCCTTGATACCTATGATGTTCGCATGGGTGTACGATCCGATAAAGATGTCGTTTCTTCTTCTCTTTACTAGTACTAGCCTATCCTGCTTCTTTGGTTTGTGATTGTATTTTTGACAGGGGATATTTTTTTTTCTGTAAATCTTCTGCCTGTTTGTTCTTGGTTATTTATAATTTAGCTTATATCTTTAGGTTATGATTTTGATTTACATTTGTACTATTTTTGTTAGATTGCTTGTTTTTTTGTTTCAGCGGTCTCTCATATAACCTCAGATGTGTTGGAAGAGACCTAAAGCAACAAACAAACAAGCTCCATGGGTCGAATGGCTCTGGAGGACTACGTACTTTTACTTTTACCCCGTTGACTGCTGAGTTTTCAGTTTTTCAGTGATACAGAATCCAAACCTCGATAAAAGGGCAGTTGATTGGGCTGTCCCTCCAGAAAAATGCGGCCGCATCGGCATCCGATGCGGCCGCATCCTTTGGCCTTCCGCATCCGTCAGCAAAAAGCTAAATAATTCCCACTACAACTACTCCTCCTCCTACTATTCCCACTACAACAATAACTACTACTGCTCCTACTACTACAACTGCTTTCACTACTCCTCCAACCACTTCTACAACGACTAATACCACTGCTACGACCACTACTACTACCATTACCTTAACCACTACTACTATTACAACTACACTGTATTGTTATTATTACTACAGTAAAATGTAAAGAATAAGATATTGTTGGAATTTCGTTTCTTTTTATTTATCATTATCATTGCCATTCATGTGTATCTTGGGTTTGTTTTTGTTTTTTTCCCTAATCATTTGACCATGTAAACGTTAGCTGTTTTAGGTGACATTTTTTAAATTAACCCATTCTTAACACGCTACTCTGCCACAGAGGTTGGTGTAGCATGCTAAGGGTTTAAAATCAATGTTCTTTAAAATAGTGTACCTACTTCTTTCTACATTGTCAAGTAGTCTGGTAGTATACAAATTAAATCCAGAAAGATTGTGTTGGGTGAGAATATCTTGTCAAGTGGTGGAAATATAGAACAGCTTTATGTTCGGCTTTGTAAACATATTGGATGTGATGAGGATATGCCTGTTGTTAGGCCTCGTAAGAGACGTCGTAAACAATAAATTTATTTTGTTATTTTATTCATATGAAGTACGATCATAGCCAAGACTTGATGTGTTCTGTTGATGAATTTTTAATTGTCATTGTTTTCATGTACACATTTATTTGTATAGCCTTTGCTTACTGTTCTCTTTTTGTCTGTGTTACGATATGGCATATGGGTCTTCCTATCTTTTAATCTTTTTGACTTTGTATAATCTTGTACCGTCTGTTTTTAAATTGTCATGAAATGTTCCATTTCTTTACAGATGTAATCCTCCACATCCTGGTTGTTTCTAATGCATATTTATGGTATATTTCATTTCTGCATAGACATATGTCATGTATATGATGAATTTGGTATGTGTTTAACGATTTTCCATGGGTCTTATATATTTACGTTACTTTAATCATATTTTTTGATTATCTATTTTTATTTCATTACTGTAATTGTATTCCTATCATAAAATGGACATTTTCATTGGCTTCAGTGCCTCAAAATACATAAGTATGGCAAATTTCATTGTTCTATCTTGATTATTAAGCATTTGAGGAATATTTTCCTATTTTTGTACTCGTTTTTTGCCCTTGCACAAAATTATGGCAAAATTGGCCTTTTCTTCGACTTTGTCGTCGATTTTCCGCAAGTAATTGTTATTGTATACTTCTGTAAAAAATTAAGCTTGTATACAAGCACGAATAGATTGCATTTTAAAGTTATTAGGATAATCATGCCTCAATTTCTCAATATATATCTGTACAAAAACAGTCTATTTTGCTTTTGTTTTGAGATTTACTCAAAATATGACTGTCCATATAAATTTTCTTACTTTTTGATGGATTGTGCTACTGCTATTTATTTTCACATGTACTTCATTTTCATATGTAATAATCTACCACTTCATGTACCATTTTATGCTTTCTTTTGATCTTATGTTGAACACTTTTTTTGTAAATATCCCTTGAAGTTGACACTTTTGACGCATTTCTAATTTTATGCATTCTCGGAGTACGTAATAAAATTAGAAAAATTCATAACTTATTCGTTTGTGGTCCGATTTCGTTACTGTAAAAAGCTGTGTTCAAGTTTTGACAAGATCTATATGACTGTGCTTGGTTATGTGTTTCTGCACATATGAAAAATCAGTTTGTGGTACCTAATGAAATCAATCAATCAATCACACCTTGTTTACAACTAGTCGCGAGTCGACTAACGTCAACTCGGCTCCTTCGTTTGAATGACTTCGCCGGGCATGGTCGTTCTTTTTAAATAGCCAGCTTGCGGACGCTGTTCCATAAAATAGTTTCGAATTTTTACCATGAATAGAAAATTGAATACTTTTTCATTTCATGTAAGTTTCGTTTCAATGTTCTCATATTTCGGCATTTTTTTTGTCAAAAACTTCAAAAAAATCGATTTTTAGAGAGGAATATGATTTTATACAATATAAAATTATATACCAAACGAAAGAGAATTCAATTCTGCTTCAAATAACACTAACACCATTCATTTCCCGATCTCATAAACGGCGCTCGCAAGACATCCGGTTGAAAAAGATGAGGTCATAAAAACTGACCGTGAGCATTCCGACCAACCGTTTTCTACACATTTTTATTCAAATCTATTAATATTACTTATTGAACAAAACCATTTTCTTTTTTCCCTATCATAAAGAAAAAAGGATGATCTTTACAATGACACCAAGTGTAATGCATACATTTTACACATTATTTGAGAGTAGCAGTGTGAAAGTGATGAATTTTCCCGATTTTCATCACAATTTTACCCGATAGTGGCTGGTTTGGAGTACCTAATATAATATACATATTTCTGCTTTTTAGTCGTTTTAAATGAAACGAAACAATTTAATGTATAGCTTTTAAACCTATAAGAATTCGTATTTATTGTGAAAATTAGGGTTTAGGGGTTACAAAAGCACGCAAGAACATGCATAAATGTCGGTTTTTTGACATAATGCCATTTTTATGGCATAATTTTGCCCAAAAAAGGCACAATTCCACGGGGACAGATTGGGTAATGTCGCCAAAATAAGCACTGATACTTATTCTTATATTCTTCTCTCCTTAGTCAATATAACCTGCGTTATGTGTAATAGTAATACCAATACAGACCAAGCCATTTGTAAGCATGCCATTATAAGTGTATAAGTATAAGGCATATTTCGGACTAAAGCACGCCAATAGGGTTCAACAATCGTGACGTCACTTCCCTCGTAATGACGCTAAGTAACTTGTTGTTTGTTTTGTTTTTAAGGGTTTTACGGCGCTTGTAACACATTTAGGTTATATTAGCGCCAGTGAAAAGGAAGAAAATGGGATAGTAAAAAGTTCTAGAATTACAATTAAAGCACCCAAGAAAAAGCAAGACAAAGGGGAACTAGGAACAAATAGGGATCAGATGTAGATTCCAAGAGCATACCACCAATGTACTTAGTTTGAGATCACCTATGTCTCATCCGGACACAAGCACAAAATCCAACAGAGAGGAATACACTCAAATGCTTACATTATACACTAAAAATAACAAATATATTAATACATAATAGAGAGATGATTTACAAGGGAAAAAATATCATTTCCCAAAACAATAACTATGCATTTGACTGTTTCCCTCCCAGCCAAGACTCCAGCAGGGCCAGGATAAAACCAAGTAACCTCATTCCAAGACAAAGACAGAAAGCATGTTGGAAAACAGATATAAGGGGATAGAGGACACAGTATGGACCTCCCTGCCCGCTATGGGAGGTCAGGATCCCCACCCAGCTAAGTAACTTGGTAACTGGTTCTAAACTATCGGATTAATGGCGGAAGCCCCTCTGAAATGCTTCTCCGACGAGCATAAAAGTGTATCCAGAGAAAAAAAATATATTACATATTTATAAATCTGATCATGTTTTGATTTTTTACTTTTACTTTTTACATTCTGATCACACGGCATATGTAAGTTGTAAGTGTAAAAGTTCTAGTCAGCATGAAGAATAAAAAGTACCGATTTTTGTTGTTTAGAACCAAGCTGAATCCTATTGAATCTTCTTACTCTTACCAAATGTTTGCTATATTATTAACTACACGCCTTAAAGTTAAAGCACTGTGTTTGTTACAAGACCCAATCCGATACCGAGTGCCTATTCGTCCTTCAGGTCGTATTCTTAAAAAGTGCTTATGCAAATGAGGTAGGCGTGAAGTGAATACGCACAAGGCAATTGTTCCATTCCCTCCCATGGCTCGTTGAACAAGCGAGTCACCCTAGCTGTAAACTGTAAGTGTAGGAATAGGAAAACGAGATTGACCTTGAAAGTGAGGAAAGTGATAGAAAGGCAGACGCACGCACACATACTTGGCTTACAGGAACAAAAACTCGTGAAATTTAATTAATGGAAATTTTTGGATCATGTTTACGGCCAGAATCCAACTCCAGCGCTAAGCACGCCTAAGCCTCCTCCTTATGACCGTGCTAAACTACTCAATGGCGGCATGGACTGTACTAGTATCCACTGCACAAACAATCTCAAGTCTTGTTTAATTTAATAGGTAAAATCTCTCTGCTTTCAAAATGCTCTCCCATTTCAATTATTATTTTCTTCATCCAGCAGCATAACACAATATGCTTTACATTAATATTAACATCGGTCAGCACAACCTGCAATCCGATCCATTTAATTTACATTACATCATATCATAGCCAGTAAAAAAGGAGGAAATGGAATAGTAAAAAAATTATAGATTTACTTCTGAAAGCATACAAGAAAGAGTAAGACAAAAGGGAAATGGCACAGATGAGAACCCAAGAGCATACCTCATCCAATACATAGTTTGAGATCACCTACTAATACTAAAAGTCTCATAGACACAAGCACGGGATCCCACTCAGACTCAGATGCTTGCGTTCCACATTCAAAATACCGGTAACAAATAAAACAATAACAGAGAGATGATTTACATGGCAAAAAAAATAGCATCCCCACAAAACTTAAAAAATATACGTACAGTGTTTTTCTTTTATTATTGACACATTTCAGGTGTAAGAAGGTTTCATCAAACGGTTTTTTTGTCACATGTGCAAAATTTATTCAAGTTTTGATCGGTATAAGTTTTAACTCACTCAATCCTAGAGATTTTTGCTACCTTTCAAAATTGGAGAAAAAAATGTATTAAAAATGAGCATGTACTACATAGATAGTTTTATTCAACTATCATTAACATGTAAAATCTAAAAACATTAACTTTGATACTACGCCTATAATGTCTTAGAAAAATGTAATAAATAGCCTTGGGGTAAAAGTAGCCCCGGGTATACTACGGATATAATTGATAGAATTATAGTCGGTGTTAGGATTGAGTGAGGAGTTAAAAATGTGCGCCCTTTGGTAGCTGAGGCTGAGCTATGACACCATCAGTAGAAAAGGGTCATTATGACATAAAGTGCAATTTATTTCGTTCTTGACCGACTGACACGACTCTCGAAAGTTTTATTTCATTTAACACGTCGATCAAAGGATATCAATATCAACTTGGAAGCACGCGATCACAAGTACGTAAGATATCAGTATCAGAAGAAAAAAAACGTTAATAAATTATTTGGATTAATTTAATATGTTGAAAATCAAAGTGATATCGTGGCAGCAGTTCTCGAGTCATTCTCAAACCTGATGTGTGTCAATGATTAAAAACACACTGAAAATTACGATTTATTTCAAAATTACCCTTATCTTTTCATCATAACTCTGCTACCAAATGACGCACAATATCAATCAAACTTTAAATAAACTTTGTACCTACAGCAAAAAAAAAAAAAATAAAAAAAATAAAAACCGTTTGATGAAATCTCAAACATGAAATGTCAATAATAATAATAATAATAATAATAATAATAATAATAATAATAATAATAATAATAATAATAATAATAATAATAATAACAATAATAAAAATAATAATAATAATAATAATAATAATAACAATAATAATAATAATAATAATAATAATAATGATAATAATAATAATAAACAAAAAAGCACACTGAACATTTGAATTTGTTTCCCTCCCACTCCCAGCCAAGGACTCTACACAAGGAAAAGGACAAAACCAAGTTGTAATCTAATTCCAAAACAAAGACAAAAAGCAAGTTGGAAAACAGATATAGCAGTGTAGAAGAAGACGCAGTAAGTGAAAGTGACCACTCTGAGTATGAGAGGTCAGCAACCCCAGCCAGTTAACAAGTGAGAGAACTCACTAACACTAACATCCACTTGTGTCAAGTGGACGCCATGGTGAATATGGGATGAATGGAATAACAAGTCCTGGTAACTCACTCAACCCTAACACCGACTATATCCGTAGTTTACCCGGGTTACTTTCACCCCATGCCTATTTATTACATTTTTCTGAGACAAATTATTGGCGTAGTATCAAAGCTAATGTTTCGAATTTTTACATGTTAATGGTAGTTGAGTAAAACTATCTATGTAGGGTACATGCTCATTTTTAATACATTTTTTCCAATGTTGAAAAGTAGCAAAAATCTCTAGGGTTGAGTGAGTTAAATTGGTGTAAAATCGAATTCCAATTCAGAAATAGACCAATGAAAATTTGTAAGCCGACTTAAATAGCGTCAAACAGTTAGTGAGCATTTATCACATTTTAACACCCTGATGAAGAAATTCCAGCGCACCACCTGATGCATTTATGCATTTTTTTAAAAAATCGATTGTGTTAAAATTGTGAGTGATCCCTAAGGATCTGTGGGCTGTTTGCTTACCCCCGTCGGAGCATTGGCCATTTGACTCTTCTCTCACTCTCACCAACTACCTAGGTATATCTAGCCCTCTCTGGTCTTCCTCCACGACTAAGCCTGTTTTGTGATGTTGCAGACGGGTTTTCTATTTGTATGGCCTATCCATCCATCCCCGCTTCTTTACTGTCTGCATACTACCTGCCTAGAGTAGGAAAATTTCAAAATCAGTATCCAACACAAAATTCATCATTTATAAATGGTAAATTTTCAATGATAATTAACTAAACCCCAAGAAATATGCTGCAAACAGTCTGTTACACGTTAAACTTCTTTATGAGGGCAACCGTTAGGTTAGCAATCGATTTAGCTATCATTATCATCATAGGCTGTGAAGTCTCATGTCCCTTCCTAAATGCTAAATTAAATGTTGCTGTTGGCCAGGGACTGGGACCCCTTGTAAAGCGCTGTGAGCACGTTTAGTGGATATTGCGCTATATAAAAGCCTAATTTAAATTTTTTTTTTTTAAGTCTTAATAACAATTAACTTTTATCTTTAACAACTGGGGTAACTTAAAACAAAAATAAATAAAATTTTCTTTAACACTGCGACCAAATGGCTGTAAAATCAAATCCATAACATTTCATCCATTTCTGCAAGTCACCTAATTTCCGTGAGTTATGAACCAACTGTAAAAGTTGGCAGTATGTTTCAGGTGATAGTGATAGACAGTCGAAGCATTGGTCATTTAACTCTTTTCTCACCAACTACCTAGGTATATCTTGGCCTCCCCGGTCTTCTCCCATAACATGGCCTGTCTTATTCTGTTATAGACAGGTGTTTCAAAGTGTATGGTCTATCCACACCAACTTCTATCCGTATGCGACTATGTGGTCTAGTGGTATGACACTCGATTTCGGATCGGAAGGTCCTGGGTTCGCGCCTTGCTCGGTGCATAGTTGAGTCCTTGGGAAAAGTCTCTTTACTCACATTATCTCACCATACTCAGGTGTAAAATGAGTACCTGGCCATTAACAGCGTTGTCTCTGAAAAAAAATAACTGACATATCGCCTAACAGTCGTCATGTTTCTTTCTTGCTGTTGACTTGAGAGCCCTTGCACAACGCTTTGAGCATGTATGGTGGATATTGAGCTAATTATTTTTTTCCAAGTTTTATCAGACCTGTTACAGGTTTTTGACTGGCAGCTTCCAAGAGATCTTCACTCCTAGCTTATTCAGTTACTTGATGCCATGATCATCCTAAGACATCATTTATCTACTACATACCTACAAAAGTCTTTTTTACTTTCACTTCGAGATGAATTATTTCCGCGCCCCCACGCCTTCCAATCAATCCTCCACTAAATAACTGGCAGATCAACTTTATTTTTTTCATAGTATAGTTACATACTCTTTCCTATGAGAATATTATTTTTCGATGAATAAGAATCAAATTGAGTCGCTGTAAAAGTAAAAGCAGTAGCAGCAGCCTTAAGAGCTTGGTCCAGGTCGCATCAGCTTTTAATGGTCTCGTCTCACACTACAATATTGTTATTATGAATTCCATCCGGGTTCCATCCAGCAGCAGCAATTCTCAGGGTTTTGTCTCACAATACAATATTATTATGAATTCCATCCGGGCAGCAGCAATTCTCAGGGTTTTGTCTCACAATACAATATTATGATGTTCTATGACAGAAGCCTGGCACTGGCAACTCAAAACTCTCCCAATTTCGAGAAGACGACGTTCCCACCCCCATGGAGGGACCACATTTTCTCAAAGTCGACTTCCATTCAATTCCATCTAAAGTGATTTTGGTAAGGGCAAAACAGTTCCATGGACAGGATGCATCGGACACGATACCACTGGCTTACAAAATCCAGACCATACTATCGCTGAGCTGCAAAACCCCTACTATTTTATCAACTAGTACTAAAAAAAATAATTTTTTAATGATTATACATACCTATATATATATAAACATTTGGGCTTTTTTTTTTTTAAACGAGTGCAGAAACACCTGACAAAGTCAATCTAAAAGTAAAATCAAATAAATGGGTAAAGACCTTCCCTTCTCCAAGGGTCCAAAGTTGCAAAAGTTGAAATTGAAACACATCTTTGTTTCTCACTACGACGAGGTAAAGGAAGCAAGAAAACTAGAACATGAAAAGATTCAGATTTGTAGCAGGGTCGACCTGGAAACTGGCATTCCCTTTTATTTAATCATCAATGACAATCTCTAGCAGTTGAGTACTTTTTACTTGTTTGTACTGTTAAGAGCGAGTCCACATTTTTGCAAGCGTTCGCGTGTCATAAATAAATAGCAGTCTCTCCTCATTTCAAAATTCTTCAGCCTAAACACCAACAATGGCTGCCACATTCAACAACTCTCTCCGCCCAGGAAAACAAATACAGGGTTGCCAATTCAGGAGGCAAAACTTTAATGAACTTTTACCCCCCCCCCCCCCCCCGAAAAAAAAAAAAACAAACCACTTTGACCAACCCCTGTCTGAACACTTGAGAACTTACTTTTTTTCCGTTTGGAAAACATATGTACTGAGGATTCCTAACATACTGAAATCCGTAAATATACGGAAAATTGGCAACCTTGCAAACACTCATAATTAAGTCAACTTCGAGTAACATTCAGATTCAGATTTCAGTTTCATTTTCATGAAATATTTCAGCAATACTGCCGTACTCTGCGGAAAAAAACAAAATCTTTTAAAACTTTGACCAGAAATCTCGTCCTTCAAATATTGATCAATTAAAATGACCCTCTTCTTGTCAAAAACTCTCAAAACTTGGAACTTACTTGGAAGTTAATCTGATCATTAATTTTCCTCCATACAGATAGAGCCTAATATAAGGAGATTGTTATCAATGCCAAACAAAAAATTTAAAAAAAAATAGTAAAGATTTACAAAAGATTTAAATCTCATTTCACTCCATCTCAAAAAGAGAATTCTGTACCCAAATCAGCTATTCGAGAATTAGCACCCTCCATCCAAAAGGTGAGAACGGACCAGTTCACAGATAATTAAACAACAGTAGAAATTGTTCTTTCACTAAAAATCTATCAACACGTATTTGATTACAAAACACGACAGATATCAGCTGTCTGCTGACTTGATCACATGCTTAATATTAGTTTGTCCATTGATTGATTGCAAAAATTGTTCTAACTCATGAACTAATGACTGCCTTTTAAACCGTTTTGCCTCTTGAATAATTGTGTGAACAAACTCAATCCGTAGACTCGTACTACCTCGAACCGAGGATAACAGCTTAAAAAGTTTGCTGAAATCTGTAGAAAATAAAACAAGGAGAAAATTTGAATTAAAATTGAGAGTATGCTTTCTAAATTTCATTATGACGATCAGGAAACTATATACAGGAAGCTATAATAGATATAAAGAATAAGTTGGATAAATCGACTGAACAAAATTAACTTCTTACCCACAATAGGAAAGTAGACACATATAAAAAAAATTGAATAAATAAGAAATTTGACTGAACAAAATTAAATTCCCTTTAATATAATTTTGATCAGAAAACGAATCCCTTCAGCAGCGCGTAAAGTTTTAAAAGCCATAACCAAAAAAAAAAAATTTTTTAATTAATTTGATGAACATAAATAAATCGGAAAAAAGAAAGATTCTGGTTGTATTCTAACGCATGTGACAATTTTTCTATAAAAGGTAAGGGTAAAATAAACTTACTTTAAACTGCTATGATCTTGTCGCCCATATATGGAAAGCAACAGCTATCTTTAAACTTTAATGCCACCAAAGTTAGAATATTTGAATCAAATGTGAAATCTGTTCTTCTGTCTTCTTTGAAACACCCTTACTCACAGAGTCCAGGCCTTCTTAAACAAATGCCAACACAAGATTGTACATTTTCAACATAGACTTCTGGAAAAAGGTCAAATCAAGAACCCATCAGCATTCAAATTAGGAGGAGGAAATGGAGATGGTCGGTCACACCTTGAGAAGAACAGGGAGTAAGGTCACCCTCCAGTCCCTCGATTGGAACCCCTAAGGGGCATGAAAGGTTGGAAGTCCGAAACAGACATGGAGACGTTCACTGTCTTGATGAATTGAAGATGGCAGAAGCTCACCAGGGAGACTAGCAAGAAGAAAGCCAAGGACAGAAGTGGATGGCGAATGCTCGTAGAGACCACTGGGATTGAAGAAGATTAATTAAGTAAATTGCTATGACAGTCCATGGCTAGTTAATGCAATTTCTCTATTCAAGCAAACTAGGAAGTATTTAATATGCCTAATCATATTTGAATATTGCCAAGAATATACAACTTGAAAGCAGAATGGGATTTTCTAAAATAGTGGATAGCGATTTATCACAGAATTTACATGACTGAGGATTATTTTTGTAAGTCAACATTTAATTTATCCACGTTTAGAAATTTATGATGGAGCTACCATTACTCTTTACTGGTAATCTATTCAAAAATCAAATGTAAATAAAACACTAACCTCTACCAGGCCTTCTGACTTCCTTGGTAACAATGTGCTTGAGCTGTCTATTGAATGTGTACACTTGAATGTCTTTGCGATCGGCTATGAGTCCATCGTACATCATGGCTGACAATCTGTTGTTGGCCTCCATCACTCCACCGTTGTTCATGCACACCGACTGAACCGGTGCGATGAGGATCACGGTGTCATCGCTACCAACATTATTACTATTATTGGCAGCAGATGTGGAAAGGAGATGATGGTGGTGGGAATGAGGAGGGTGATAATGATGAAGCTGAGACCCCTGAACGTGGTTGCTGGGATTGGTGGACTCTGCCGAAGGTAAACTATTAACAATGGATTTGGAATTCTCCTCGTCTTCACTGCCCGAACCGGGACCACTGGCACCTTCTTCTTCTGATTCGGTGACAACAATCTGTAATGGAATGTCCTCTGACAAAGCCGGCAGAGAGAGAGGTGGATGTTGATGATGATGAGGATGATTAAGACGGGAGGCAAAGATACCAAAGTATTTTAAGTATAGGACAGAAAATGATAAGAGATGAAAATCGCATGTCAATCAAGGCTACTGTTTGTTAATGTTTTACGACGCTTGCAACACATTAAAGTCATATCAGCGCCAGTAAAATGGAAGAAAATGGGATAGTAAAAACTTCTAGAATTACAATTAAAGCACCCAAGAATAAGCAAGACAAAGGAGAATTGGTTCAAATTGGAAACATGTAGATTCCAAGAGCACAATATCAAAGTACTTAGTTTGAGATCACCGAGAAGTCTCATCCAGATACAAGCACAGGTACCAACAAAGAGGAATACACTCAAATGTTTACAAATCATATATATTACAGTGCATAATGGAGAAATGATTTACAAGCCAAAACATACCATCTCTATACATTTGACTGTTTCCCTCCTAGCTAGAGTATCTGACCAGGGCCAGGACAAAACCAAGAAATCTCATCCCAAGACAAGAACAGAAAGCATGTTGAAAACAGATATAAGGGGATAGAAAACACAGTAAGTGCCTCCCTGCTCATTATGGAAGGTCAGGAACCCCACCCAGAATCAATACTACTGATGGGTAAAAAAACATCTGAACTGAACTAAGAAGCTCGGTAACTGCAACACCATCAAATTCTACCCTATAAAGGTGATTTGATTACAGCAGGGTTGCTTGTTATCTAATTCAACTGAGCTTTCACAGCGGCACCCACATTTCAACAAAAGATTGCGATGAATAATGAAACTTATCAAATGGACACAATGCAATCACTACAAATCTATTTCATAACAATAGAGTGGAATCATGATAAAGTCAACGTTGCTGGACCGTAACGATTGGTTGAATTAATCCATAATCAATGGGACTCATTCGATAAAGAACAGAAAATTTGGAACTATCAAGATGCGGCTATGTAGTCTAGTGGCTTTTGAATCGGAAGGTCCTGAGTTCGAGTCTCGCTCAGCGCATATTTGAGTCCTTGGAAAAGACTCTTTACTCACATTCTCTCACAGAATTCAGGTGTAAAATGAGTACCTGGCCGTCAACAGCGTTGTCTGTCAGAAAAAAATATGTAATATCGCCTAACAGGCGTCATGTCTCGTTCTACATGTTACATGTTGCTGTTGGTAAAGCGCTTTGAGCATATTTAGTGGATATTGCGCTATATAAAAGCTTTGGGTTTATTTTGGTTATTTTTTTTTTTAGTCTTAGACCACTCTGTTTAATTTAGTTTATAGGGGTTTAGCAGTGCTTTTGCAGTGCTCGCAACACTATAAGGTCAATTCAGCACCAGTAAAAAAAAAAAAAATGAAAGATGATAGAAGAAAAGTTGAAGATATGAAAAATTAATAGCACCGAAGGAAATGTAAAACAAAGGTCCAAACAGGGAACAGAAGGTTCCAAGAAGGACTACACATTTCATTGGACTGCAATTCACAGATGGACCCCTTTTCACCTTGTCGAATTCCCATCCAGGCACATGTATGGGATTCTGCTAGGAAGGATACACTCAAATATTGGCAAGCCTACAATATAATCAAACCTAATAATTATATTTGTGCATTACAGAGAAATGATTTACATGGAAAAAAAAATATCTCCCATAAAAAATTTTTAAAAAGATATTACACATTTGAGTGTCACGCGCCCAGTTAAGGATCCCTGTTGGGACCAGGATTAAAACCGTACAATGGGAAGGAGGACAGATGAAAGGCACAGCGAGTGACCTCTTTGCCCACCAAGAGAGGTCAGAAGACAAGACGGAGAAACTAATCCCAGTAGCAATAAAGGATTATTGACGAAAATTACGGATGATTACTGTCAACACACAGATTTTATAATTTTTTTTACTTGAGCATTCATATAGTGCAATCTCTACTAAACGAGCTCAAAGCGCTTTACAGGGAGTCATTAGCCAACAGCAACACCAAACATGTAGGACCAGACAGGAACCCTGTTAGGTGTTATCAATATTTAATTCCGACAGACTGTTAACAGCCAGGTTCTTATTTTACATCCCCAAGGTCTGTGAGAAAATTTGAGTAAAGTGCTTTGAGCTTTTTCAGTGGATATTGCACATATATGAAAGTTGATTTGTTTCAAAGCTCAAATTAATGTTTGTGAGTGCATGAAAGCCGTGTCAATTTCTCTTGCTGAAAATACAGCAAGAAGATCTTACAGAGGCTGAAAAATCAATTTGCAACTAAACATTTTCCTTGGGCATCAAAATTTTTTTTAAATAATTAAATCTTAACGAGAACATAAAAATATCGACTAAAAGTAAAAGACTGCCCAAAACAGTGTGCAGAAAAAGGCCAAGAGTTAGAATTCATGGCAGTTTCTCAAGTGTGACAGAAAGTATAACATGATAGACCAGTGTCTTATCCAGAGGGTAAGATAATTGATTGTTTTTGTAACATTCCCCATTCATAAAATCTGTAAAAATTGCATTCAAATTAGGATGAAGCCAAAGTAATCGATATAAAGCAGATTCCTTATTCCACTCTTTTCATAATATTAATATTAATAATAATAATAATAATAGTAATAAAAATAATAACAACAATAATAACAATAATAATAAAAATGGGCTATCACGGAGCGCAACGAGGCTCTTGGTGCCTTGTATCAACAAAAAATAATTTTTAAGATATTACATGACATCAATAAAGAAGTGCACGGTGCAAGTAGGTCAGACCAAAAAAGCCTGAAACTTATTTTGAAAATGTGACCTACTGCCTCTAAATGGTATTTTGTTGAGATGATCCAGATGCCGAAAGAAAATAAATTAAAATCCGTTTAAAAAAAGACAGAAATCCAGTTTAAACCAGAAATCTTGCACCCAATGGAAATGGTTCAAAAACGACCAGCAAACAGGTAAAATCAAAAGATTTATTTGGTGTGATAGAAATGAAAACTAAGAGAAGTCGTTTCAAAATATGATTACGCTCTTGTGCATGACAACACTTCGACCTGATACGGTACACTTGTGTCTTTGTTTTTAAGAGTTTTACCGTGCTTGCAACACATGAAGGTCATGTCAGCGCCATTAAAAAAGGAAGAAAATTAGAGAGTAAAAAGTTCAAGAATAACAAAGCAACCAAGAAAAAGTAAGACAAAGGGGAATTGATTCAAATAGGAAACAGATGTAGATTCCAAGTGCACAATATAAGTGTACTTAGTTTGAGATCACCTAAAAGTCTCATCCAGACACAAGCACAGTTCCCCACTACGAGGAATACACTTAAATGTTTACAAATTATTTACTTGAGCTTTTATATAGCGCAATCTCCACCAAACGTGCTCTAAGCGCTTTACAAGCCAGATTTCTAGCTTTTTATTTGTTTTTGTTTTTTTTTACAAATTATTATATATATAACACAAAAAATTAATACAATGCATAACAGAGAGATGATTTACAAGACAAAAAATATAATCTCCCAAAACTTTAACTATACATTTGACTGTTTCCCTCACAACGAGGGTAGCCAGGACAAAACTAAGTAATCTCATTCAAAGACAAAGACAGAAAGCATGTTGGAAAACAGATATAGAGGGATAGAAGACACATCAAGTGCCTCACTGCCCACTATGGGAGGTCAGGAACCCCACCCAGTACTTTGTGGATCAAGGTGGAAGGAACGAAAGGATTTTTCTTATCTCAATTTTTTTTTATCGTTTGTTTCAAGTCATGTGCAGAATTGCTTTTTTAAAATTTTCAAAATTGTTTTGAATAACTTTTGTATAAATATTATTAGTCTCTAAGAACCGTTGAAAACAATAGAAATTGAAATAAAAGTAAAATGTGAATCTCAAGTCATAATATTACTATGAGTAATCTGATCAAGTCACAAATTAGTTTTCAAATCAGCTGAGCCTGAACTATGGAAAATCAGGAAATGTTGACTTCCTACACACCCAGGTTTTAGAAGCAACATTAATGGTTCATTATTATAATACAACTCAGGGTGTTTTATTGTTGTTGTTTTTTTGTTTAAACTTACACACAAGTCAAAATGTAGCTAAATGAAATTTGAGAACAAACTGATTATTTAAGTTATGATAAAGCTGTAAATAATATCCAATATCGTTTATAATAGGCACTTTTAAAGAAGAAAAAAATAAGATATGTACTGATTCAAGAAAATAATTATTAACCCTTCCTGTCTTTCTTGTATATATAAATATATCGTCATTTTAAAACAAATTTTTAAAAATCTTTTAGTTATACACATAAAAGTGTCGAATCGAATTTTTAACAATTGCCACTCTTTTGTTGTTTGGAACTTCTTGTTCCTTTATATATATATATATATATATATATATATATATATATATATATATATATATATATATATATATATATATATATATATATATAAAAGGAACAAGAATTTTCCAACAACAAAAGAGTGGCAAAATCTTGAATGCAGGCCTGTTGATTGGATATACTCCTCATACTTTTCAAAAATATCAATTGTAAACTTTACTATATTAAATCAGGGATGCCCTTTGCTAAAAAAAATTTTAAACGCCTGACAATTTTTCTCATAAAGACCATATATGTTACAGTGAATGACAATCAGTCAGATGGTGAAAAGCTTCTAACTGAGACAGTGCCAAGTTTAGTTAGGTCAATTTTTATCAAAAATGAGTTCTTGTCATAAATGGTTTATCAACCCTTCTTGTACATCTTCCATAAAACATCAAAGCTTAAATTCACTTCTAACAGCTAGTCAAGTCAAGTTGAGAAAGTATGAAATTTGAGAAAAGTTGCTGGATACCTTTCCCATACATCTGACCATAACTTCATGAAAAATCAAATAAAGATTAAAATGCTCTGGGGAGCATACACTTTCAGAAAATGCAAATGCAAAATTTTCACCTTCCGACTGATTATGTCATGCACTGACCATATATGAAACATTTTGTACAAAGCTTTTATTCATCAGATTACAGTATCACCCTTAAATCATAGAAAAGGATGCATATATCCATTTAGCTTCCCCTTAACTGTTGCCTTTAAACAACCAATGCTTTCAGCTTTTAGAAAATCAAATCACCAATTCTGAACAAGATCAGTTGGAAAATTTAGATTTGGCGGAAAGTACTTTGCGATAGACTAGCGTCCTATCCAAAGGATAGCAAGTAATTGCTATTGTCCGTTTCATGCTATAGAAACTTGGATAAACTCCGGCTCCATGGGCCGGATGGCTCTAAAGGACTACTTTAATGTATTGGGGGGACAAATTCAATCCCTCGAGAGGGCGGGGACTTACACTCCTCGAAACTAGGTGAGAAGTTGCCAGGCTTCTCCACCAGTAAGAGGAGACACTGGGTGGTAGCAAATCGGCTTCGGTCGAGAACCTGCCTAACGGCAAAATCGCTTCATCAGTGGGGACTCTTCACCTGTCCAACATGTACCTGATGTGGGAATGAACCCAAAACCGCAGAGCATCTAGTTGAACAGTGTGTTGTAACAAAGCTTTCAGGCGGGTTTTCGATGGTGCACGAGTGCGGTAAAGAATTGGGTCGATCGTCATAACATAGTAGTGTGAGCTCCATTAGCAGCTGCCAAATCTAACAGACTCCGCTACCCATTCACTGCTGGGTGGACAGGGGGGGGTCAGAAGAAAAAATCTTGACTGCACCCAGGATCAATCTCAGTCCCTTTGTGTGTGAAGCAAGTGCTCTACCAGCTTAGCTACCGGGTTAGAGCCTCACTCTTTACTCACATTCTCTCACCATACTCAGGTGTAAAATAAGTACCTGGCCGTTAACAGAATTGTCTCTGTTCGAAAAGAAATGTAATATCGCCTAAGAGGCATCATCTCCCCTACATGTTAAATGTTGCTGTTGGCCAGGGACCCCATTGTAAAACGCATTGAGCACGCTTAATGGATATTGCACTATATAAAAGCTCAATCATTTTTTTTTTTTCATTTCCATATTTCACAAACAGATGGAGAAGGAACAAGTGACGGTAGCTCTGCTGGTGGGTCGCTGCGTACTTACCTGCATCCAAGTCTGAGGCCAGAGAAGGTGAAGGACTTGAGGGCGGGGTGAGGGAAATGGAGGGACGTCTGTAGGGGATATTTTTTGGCAGTGGACCTGTCGGGCGGCGTTAGGGAGGGAGGATATTTGAAATAAATTTAAACGATTTAAAGTATTGACACAGTGCAAATGTTAACTGCTTCAAAGCTAATATAAACTAAATGGAAGTAGGTAAAATAATAAACCACACTATCTCGATGAGCCAGAGTTTATCCAAATATTTGTAACATGGCAAAGTACTTTCTGCCAGTTCTAATAGACCCAGTGACCCAATAGTATCTTGGTGGACAGAGGAAAACCTAATTCTGGTCTTGTGGTATGACACTCGCTTTTTGATCGGAATGTCCTGGGTTCGAGCCTTGCTCAGCGCATATTGAGTCCTTGGAAGAGGCTCTTTACTCACATCTTCTCACCGTACTCAGGTGTAAAATGAGTACCTGGCCGTTAACAGCGCCGTCTCTGTCCAGAAAAAAATTGTAATATCGCCTAACAGGCGTTATGTCCCGTCCTCTATGTTAGACGTTGCTGTTAGCCAGGGAACCCTTGCAAAGTGCTTTGAACACATTTAGTGGATTTTGCTCTATATAAGAGCTCAACTTTAACTTTATCTATGAATCGATTAAAGTGCCCCAACCCTCAACCAAACTTGTCAACTGTTCTTAAAACTCCAAACTTTACAGGCACTACAATTGGTCATAAAGAAGCTTGTCCCACATACCTGGTTTTCTTTTTCGATGTGGAGAATTTGGAGGACTTTCTACAGTAGCTTTTCTCTTCTGTGGCGAGCTACCTATCACAATGGCTTCTTCGGCTTCATCAATATTCAACTGGGGAAAAATAATCCAAGGGTATGATCATCTGTTCGTTTTAACAAAAATGTTTTTTGTTTGTTTTTTTTCAAAATATAGTCTATAGATACAACTCACGGAAGATTCCTGTTCGCATCAGACGTTTATTTGACGGATTATCTATACTCCTTCCTTCATGGAAAGCCAGGTGACAGCATCTCGCAATGCTGCTGCGGAAGGGTGTAATCTTACTATTCAAATTGATACATAATATTACAGTGCTGGTGGTGACAAAAACATGAAAGAGGAACATTTTGAACAATTGCCTATAAGCCCCATTTTTCTCCACAATAACTCCCACCTCATTGATATTGTAGCTAACTTTTGATTGAAGAGTGAGAAACTGCACCCGCTTGCGCCATCACACATCAACTCTCTCACTGCCAATACATTGATTTGTGTGACTGTGGATGGGGGGGAATTCCGCCTTTGACTCCAAAGACGCGAATTTCCACGGATGCCAGGAAAACCATCAGCAATGTTTTTATATATAAAAACTTGATGATTCAAATCAAAATTATTTGTTTTGTTTTTAAGGGTTTTACAGCGCTAGCAACACATTAAGGTCATATCAGCGCCAGTAAAAAGGAAGAAAATGGGATAGTAAAAAATTCTAGAATTACTATTTATGCACCCAAGTAAAGGTAAGACAAAGGGGAATTTGTTCCAACAAGGAAACAGGTGCAATTCCAAGAACACACTACCAAAGTATTTAGCTTGAGATCACCAAAAAGTCTCATCCAGACACAAGCACAAGTCCCAAGAGGGACATGAGCACACTATCAAAGTATTTAGCTTGAGATCACCAAAAAGTCTCATCCAGACACAAGCACAAGTCCCAAGAGGGATATACTCAAATGTTTACAAATCATATATACAGTAAAATTACTTTAAACCGAAAGAAGCTAAACCGAAAAATACCTTAAACCGCAAAGAATTTAATAAATTGTACGAGTTTCTTCATTATCTTTGTACTAATTCTTACGATGAACCGAAATACTTCTAAGCAGGACTTTCCTTAAACCGAAACAACCTGAGAGCACCTTCCCTTTTTCTCTCTATATTTTTCTTTAAAAATTCCGGAAGGAGGCCACACGTAATAATGCCCGGCGATATTAAAGAGAACGTAGGTATAAGATGAGGGTGATGGGTGGGGTGGGGGGTAGGCAAACACTTCAATCACTGCACTTGGGCTTGGCCAACACCACAATCGCATAGACTGGGAAAGGAAGACAGCGGGTGACTGACAGGCGAAAAATGAGGAAAGAGGGGGAGTCGGGGTGTAGAATAACGCAAGCGAGATGTTTTCGCTCGTGTGTTGATGCTTTGGAACTGACTGGATTTTCAACACGACGATAAGGGGGGGGGGGGGGGGGGGGGGTAGACAACTTACCATTGAAATGCCATTTCATTTCCACTTTGTTTAAATGTGTGTGAGGGGGGGGGGGGGGGGGGGGGAGGTTCTATGTAATTAGACCTTTGAACCTAATGGCTTTTCAACAAAAGAGGGATGTGTAGTAGACAGCTTAGCATTGACACGCCTTTTCATTTCCATTTCACTTCACCTCTGAGTAGTTGCGCATCATTCATTATCAATTATCGCACAAGAACTTTCGATCTTATTTTAGCTTTGCATTTTACTAAAAGTTGTCTAAAAGAAAGCACTGTGCTTACACGTTTGAGTTTAAATCAAAATACTATGTGAAGTCGATGAAAAAAAAGTTGATCAAGACGGAGATATGTAAATTACACGGCATCCCGAACTCAACTCTTTCAACAATTTTGAATTGAAAACGAAAACCCCCAAAAATATTTTTAAAACACACAATTTTTTTTTTTTTTAATTAATCGTTACGAAGACGGCATTTATTCAACAACTCCATTTAAGGGGAAACCCATGATACGATTAAATGAGTAAATTCCTTAAATAGTTACTACCCTTGAAAAACATTGCAATACGGGAACTTACTTTAAACCAAAATGTCTTTAAACCGAAATGGTTTAGAAGGTCCCCAAACTTTCGGTTTAAAGTAATTCTACTGTATATATAAAATCAAAATCAAAATGATGTCAATGGTTCGAAACAACAAAAATCATAAGGTGAATAAATCAAAATATTAGACAATTATGTAATTACCTGTTTGTTGACTTTGAAAGGATTTCCAAACATGTGTAATCTTGTCGGGGTGTTTTCTAATTCTCTAAGTGGTGGCGGCTGCTTTTTCAAAACTTCCTGGTAATTCCCCATCTGGCCAATGGGAACCCGATGTCTTTCATCTTTGAGGTCATTATGAAAAAAAAAACAAAAAAAGAAAAGAAACAAACAATTTTAAAAATCAATAAATAGAACATTCAAGTATGTGGTCCCAAAATAATCATGATGGAAATTTTTTATTGTTGTTGTTCTTTGTTTTACAAACTGAATTAAGAAGTTTAATATAAGATTTCTTAATGTTAGTTTCATTATCTGAAGATAATGATTTTAACTCTTTCCTTACCAGTGATCTTTAGACACATCCCCCCAAAACTTCACACCCACCCAATAAAAAAAATTAATTTTCTTTTCTCAAACAGGAAAGCAATGAGTGCATCCTTTACATAATATTGATCAGCAAAATGAGATTGACAACACAGTGTCAAGCTTTTACTGCTACAACAAAAAATTTTCTATAAATTGTTTTTGCTCTGTTTCTTTGTCTTACATTTAAGGCGAATGTACTGATACACAAACATATATGCTTTCTAAGTTAATGTTAGCGTCAAATTCCAACTTAAATGGTACTCACCTAGATCCATAAGAGATTCGCTGACAGTCGAAGTACGGAAGAAATTGTTCCGCATCCGGGATATTTGGTCGATAAGGCTGCTCCGTGAGATGTCATAAGGATTCCTGGAGATTTTTTTTTGTTAATACATAAAAAATATAGTTTAATAACTCTTCGTCTTTCTTTTGTCCAGGATAGTCATGATTACCCCAATTGTAAGAAAAGTTAGATCTTATTTATTTTGGTAGTGTTATTCTGTATAGTTTTGTAAAAAGTGGCTCTCGATAGACTAGAATTTGAAGCGACTTTTTATTGGGGTCGTGGATAGCTCATACGGGAGAGTCACGATCTCCCCGGCCAGGCGGAATTGCCGTACCAATAAGGTTGCGGGGTCGAGCCCCCATCGCCGCCGCGAAGTTTATATTCTCTGTTGTGTCCTGGCACTTTCCTACTCCATTTCTTGTAATTATCAACATAAGTGCCTGCTCCATTCACTTTTCTGTATAGTTTTGTAGATATTTGAATGGCTTTGTCATTGTTCAAAATGGAATAAAAGTTAACTGTTGATCAGTTCTAAATCATCTCAAACTCCTGGGACAATTGCATCCCAAATTATTTAATACCAAGGAATGCTGCCACTCATTAAGGGGTACATGTTGAAGAAACTCTTGAAAATAAAAGTTATTTTTACACAAGATGAATGATTGAAAAGTTGTGTTTGATGGATGAGAGAGAGAGAGAGAGAGAGAGAGAGAGAGAGAGAGAGAGAGAGAGAGAGAGGAGAGAGAGGAGAGGAGAGAAGGAGAGAGGAGAAGAGAGAGAGAGAGAGAGAGAGAGAGAGAGAGAGAGGAGAGAGAGAGAGAGAGAGAGAGAGAGAGAAGAGAGAGAAGAGAGAGAGAGAGAGAGAGAGAGAGAGAGAGAGAGAGAGAGAGAGAGAGAGAGAGAGAGAGAGAGAGAGAGAAAGAGAGAGAGAGAGAGAGAGAGAGAGAGAGAGAGAGAGAGTGTGTGTGTGTGTTGCATTGTGAAGCAGTGCCGAGCACTTTACCAGTGGATAGTGAAGCATTATATAAATAAATCCTTACTATTATTATTATTATTATTATTATTATTATCATTATTATTACATGTCATTTTGAAAGTAAAACATTTTTTTCTAAGTCAAAGAAATAACCAAAAACTAACCTGTAAAATTGAGGCTTAATTTTTGGGTCTTCGACAGCAAGCGTAAACCCACTGTAATCTTGCTGTAGTTCTTGCTTTAAGCTGGCAATGTTGCCACCCAGTTTAGCCAGCAACTGATTGAAGTCTGTTCGCTGAAGAATTGAGGTCTTTGTCCTAATTAAAAAAGTACAAGTGTATACATTTATAATGAAAATTAAGGTGAAATCTAGATAACTCCAATTCGTGAAACAATACTAAAAATTTCAAATGATCAATTTCAAAACTAGTTGGGTGTTTTGTCTGTATTTAGGGGCTTTACAACTCTAGCGATGCTCGAAGGTCATTTCATCCACAGTAAAAAAAAAAAGATGATTGGAGAAAAGTTGTAGACATGAAGTGAAGATCTGAACAAGTGTGTATGAAAGGTGCCAAAGCAAGAAGAAAAAAATATCTTTAAAAATCAGTCTACCTCGACTGGGGATCGAACCTCAGACCTGATTACTGGTCAGATGTGCTACCATTACTCAACAGAAGCTCCCAATAGTTGGGACAATTTTAATACCTATATCCTTCATGAGGGTATGCGTTTTATGTTGTGAACCCTCGCTTGCATCAAACAACACATACATTGAACACGAGAGGACGAGGACGAAGACATTTGAGTTGCTCCATTTTACGTTTTGAAAATATCTTAATTTCTTAATTAGATATGAAGCAGACTTGCCAAATTGAAAACTTCAGACAAAGCAGAAAGAAATATACAGGAAAAAAAAAAAAGCCTTCCAGAAGGCCAAAACGTCATTTGTTTTGTGTTGTTCCCTTATATATGAGTCACATTTACTCACTTTATCTTTCTCTCCTTCTTATTGGCTCATTTAGGCATCTTTAGATTTTGGTTTTATCGAAGTTCAGATTTCCTGATTGCCAGTCAGATGTGCTACCATTACACCACAGGTTACCCAATAGTTGGGACGACTTTATGTTTTTATATTCTTAACAGCGTGGCTCAGCGGTACGTCTTTGCTTCGTACTCGAAAGGTACCAAGTTTGATTACTCGCTGCTGCGCTGTGTGGTCTTGAGCAAGTCACCTCGCCCTATCTCAATTTGCGGCTGACGCCTGGGTTATTCCAGTCTTCCCTCAGAATAGACCCTAGAGATAAATGTCCCTTATGAGATGAATAAAGGTAATTTTATTTTATTTAACAAGGGTACGAGAAAATGGTAAAACTTACTGGGCATTGACCTGAATTCCTTCATGCCGAAGTTTTTTCTGACCAATTGAGGCATTCAAACGATCCATTTCAATTCTGGCCTGAAAGGGGGGAAAATGAGAAAAAATAATTATGTACATTAACTAATCAGATGTACAGTCAAATTCTCTATTTCTCACTCTTTAATACAAACATCTGCTTTTAGAATTGCAACAAAAAATTCCTGTATCTTGTATTAAATGCAGACGCTATAAGTTGTTAAATTAGAAAATAAAAACCTTTTGTCCTAATTCATATCATTATAATAGAAAGCTACCTGATTTTTTAATTTCTTTAGGTAAGTGATGACGCTGTAACTAAGGCAGTTATCAATGTTGTCGGACACCAGGCTTGGGGCTCCCATCCTGGCCAAAGCTCGTCTTAAACTCTGAAATTTAGGAAAAACATAAATTATAAATATGACACAGTTCGGATCATTAAAATAATATTTTGAAGTAGAATAGCCAGAAGAATGAGGCAACATTATCAACTGTTGATGACTAATAACTTTTCAAAGAACAACAAAAACTTGAAATCTTGAAAATGGTCTGAGTTAAATGATTTTTTTTTAAAAAGAAGAGCCATAGACATGTCACTACATTTAAGCAGAAGAAACAAAAAAGGAAAAACAGACTGATAAGGTGTTTTAATCCCCCTCCTTTCAGCAAACGCAAAGAAGAAGAATCCCCCTCTATTCCAAATATCAGATATGTATCACAAAAAAACAACAATCATTTTGACATAAAACAAAACAAAAATATACAACACAAACTTACAGCAGCATAATAACCTGGCATGGATTTCAAGTAGTTATCAAATCTTTGGCGCCATTGCTGATTGGGTTTCAGATTATGGACTTTGAATAACTCATCTGTGAAGAATATATACATTAAAGAATATCATTTCTTTCATTAGATATTGCGCTTAATCTAAACTCAGCTTCAAGAATAGTAAACGGAGAAGAAAGAAATTATAACTTATTTCATTCTTCTCGTTTCAACAATTTATAAGAATAATTATTAAACATCTGTATTCATTTTTTTCAAACATAACGCTTTGTTTTGTTGTTTTAGAGTTGGCTGAAAAAGGATTTGAATCTGAAAAGTCTCAGCTTTCTATTTGTTCTTGTCTTGAAGCTGCAAAAAATATTTAAACAGTCAACAATTCAATGCAGCAATGCAGCTCAGTTATTAGTTACTGTATTTATCAGCCAAATGGGATCACCGGCATTTTAATAATAATAGTAATAATAATAATAAATAATATAATAATAATAATAATATAATATAATAATAATAATAATAATAATAATAATAATATATAGTAATGGTGCATATAACTATGAGATATAAGAAAAAAAAATTTTAAAACCACCGACATTATCTTAAGTTCAAAACAAATTACATTTACATATTTAAGGTTGATAATGTGTGTACAACTACCCTGTTTCTCCATACCTGCTTACTACACTACTACTCTTCTTACCATCATTCTCATTATTATTATCAATTTATTATCATTAGTATTATTGCTATCACTACGCTGCGGTAAATATAATAACTATCACAAAGGTCATATTTTACAATAACAGACCTGCCTACCTCAACTTGAAAAAAATTCGAAGTTTTCAGGGGTCTTAAAATACTAGACACTAGTAAAAATTACCAATTTGTAATATTTTATATTAAAATATTGCTTTTAACTCCCTTATAGACCAGCTACGGCGACAAAACTTTGTTTTCAAGAAGTTTTATTGAGTCAATGATCTTTATATAGTTGTCGGTTTGGAGCCCAAAAATCTGTAGTTCTACAAAATGTTCGTAGTAGTAGGCAGGTCTACAAAAAGATCTCTAAGATGAATTTACAGTGGAATCTGCATAAAGTCAACACTCTTAAAGTCAACTTCTGCTTAAAGTCAATGTCTCTTGTTGGTCCCAAGTTTTCAGTTCTTTATCTAAGTGTGTTCCATTGAATATGGATAAAGTCAACACCTTTAGATGGTCCCAAATTTTCTAAATGTGTTCCATTGGTAGTGGATAAAGTCAACACCTTTAGTTGGTCCCAAATTTTCTGTTCTTTATCTAAGTGTGTTCCATTGAATATGGATAAAGTCAACACCTTTAGTTGGTCCCAAGTTTTCAGTTCTTTATCTAAGTGTGTTCCATTGAATATGGATAAAGTCATCAGCTTGAGTTGGTCCCAAGTTTTCAGTTCTTTATCTAAGTGTGTTCCATTGAATATGGATAAAGTCAACAGCTTGAGTTGGTCCCAAGTTTTCAGTTCTTTATCTAAGTGTGTTCCATTGAATATGGATAAAGTCAACACCTTTAGTTGGTCCCAAGTTTTCAGTTCTTTATCTAAGTGTGTTCCATTGAATATGGATAAAGTCAACACCTTTAGTTGGTCTCAACTTTTCAGTTCTTTATCTAAGTGTGTTCCAATGATACTGGATAAAGTCAACCTTCCTTAAAGTCAAACCAATCTTTCTGGTCAAGCCGTGTTGGTTTGTTTTATCGGGACTCCACTGTAATTTATCAACTCACCCAGCAAAGGTAATAACACAGGATAGTTGTAAGGCATGACGACAAGATTGACACTGCTCAACGTGCTGCTGGCCTTGAGGTAGCCAAACGGATGACACGAGTCACTCATCTTCGAACTGTTGGCAACAAATACCTGCAAAGGACGGATCAGAACAGTTGGTTAAAACAACAATTTACGACAAGCTCAAGAGTTTATTTATTTAGGTCTTTCCAACCAATAACCATAATTAACTCTGAACAAATTACATCATGACCAACAACAAGAACAACAACAACAACAACAAGAACAACAACAATAATAATAATAATAATAATAATAATAATGATGATGATATTTAGAGTTGATCACAAGTTGTGTGATTTGTCATAAATTGAAATTTCAAAAGGATTTGACAGGAGGAAAGAGAAAGAAAAAAAAAAAAAAAAGAAAAAAAAAGCCACTTTACACAAGTTAACAGCATAAGGGGCAAGTCTGATTTTATCAATGATTATTAAAACGTCCATAAAACTTGGGCTAGGTGGGATAACAAAATGGAAAGGAATCTTCTTGAACAGACACATTTTTACGGTGATAAATCTTGCAAACCCATCCATGTTTTAAATTCAAATTCATATAGAATCAAAGGGGAAAAAATATATCCAGCCTTAACAACATATAGATGAAAAGGTTACCTTTATCATGTGTTTTCATAACCCACACTGAAAAAAATATAACAATCTAGCATGCTTAAAACTACAACTCATAAAATACTATAAGATAAGGATTCATAAGCTTTCAATTATTTTGAATTACCTGCCAACAAGTGTTTGGCTGCCGGCGTTCTAGAATAAACTGTGTAAGAGGTGATGGTTCCAACTCGTATTTATCAAAAGGCAAATTTTCTATCACAAGAGGCTCGGATGGTTGGCAACAAAACTGGACAATAGGATGGGCTGAACGAGGTGGCTGCAACAAGAAAATTCAGATTTGAAGAAACTGAACGAAAAACAATCATTTAATTCATTAAAGTTCGCAATAACAACATAAAATAAAATATTGAAAAAGAAGAAAAGAAGATAATTTAAAAATCATTTCGTTTAGTTGGCATGGAATTCTTGTATCGAGAATATGCCGATCATGGAAATTAGATAATATTAAAATTAAAGTTATTATGGGAAAATGCCATATTCAAATCTCAATTAAAAAACAGGGTAAAATGGAAAAAATTAGTGGGGAATATGGTCGAGAAATTAGTTGAAAAACACAAAAAGGGCTTCCAAGATAAAAGCTTATGATGAAGCACTTACTAAAATCTGGAAAACTTTGATTCAAGATAATGTTGTAAAATCCTCATCAAGCATAAAAACTATATTTTCGACAATTTTTGAAGCATTTGTCAAAATAAAACTTGTTTTTGAATTCCATTTTGGCATTAAGACTGGAAAAAACACGAGATCCCCAAGTATGAAATGAAATATGTCAAATTTTGGAGCATACCAATGAAGGACTTGTAATATCAGGCCAGTAACCTTCAGGAATTGGCCAGTGACCTGTGCAGTGACCTTTCTGGGCCGACCTTGGGACATATATCAACTTGCGACAACTGTGCCAAGACAGTGTCTGGTTTAGATTTTGTTGCTGCCCACCAACACCGCTCACACCATTGAGACCTGAAGCCATTGCTTGCTTCTTATCTTCTTCATCTTGTAACGCAGGAGGCTTATTAATGTCTTGGTTTTCTGTGACGAAAAAAAAAATTATCAATAAAAAAACTTTAGCTTTTATAAAGCGCAATATCCACTAAATGTGCTCAAAGCACTTTACAAAGGGTCCCTGACCAACAGCAACATGTAACATGTAGAACGTGACAGGTAGCCATGTTAGAATAGGCAATTTTACATTTTTCCGACAAAGACAACGCTGTGAACGACCAGGTACTCATTTTACACCTGAGTTCGGTGAGAGAATGTGAGCAAAGAGACTTTTCCAATAAATAATGAACAAGATTTAGTTAAATATTTTAAAAACCTCAAACTATTGGTGTACCAATATTTACATTGAAAATGTCCTGATTCATCTAGATACAGATATTTCCATTCTGTAAAAAAAAATTTTTTTTAAATTCCAGACCTGCCAAATTGAAAACTTCAAATTTAGTCATTTTTATGTCATTTTTTTTAGTAATTTGACAAGGAAATTAGTAATTTCTGAAATCGTGTTCCAACAACCACAATTTTAGAATAATGATCACTTCCAACATTACATCGTTATGCTTATGCACTATTGAAATGCTTTATTATTATTATAATTATTATTATTATATAGTAGAAGTAGTAGTTTTTATCATGATTATTAATATTTATGTATTACTGAGAATTTAAAATTCGTAATTTTCAATGAGATTTCGTAATTGGCAACAAAATTTTTCTAAAATTAGTAAAATTACGAAAAATTCGTAAGATTCGACAGGTACCTAATTCTCAAGTAAAAATTTGGCCAAAAATAAACTTATTTCATAGATACAAGTGATATGTCTGTGGATTTGACCATAGCGGCCAACTTTTCAAAGAATTAAAACGGGCCACCCAAATGCACAATACCAACATCACCCAAAACAGCAGTATGTTTGAACTATTTTATAATATAAAACATATAAAATATATTTAGAGCTTTTTCTGTTCCTTGTTTTAATTTGCTAGTCAAAAAAAGCATAATCTTGGAACATGCAAGGGTGATTTCCGTAATTATAAAGTCCAATTTTTTATTTTTTTTTTAAATTGCTTTTAATCTTTCTCCAGGTTGCCAAATCAAAACAGAGCTGATTTTAATAATAATAATAATAATAATAATAATAATAATAATAATAATAATAATAATATACTTTATTCATCAAAAAAAAAAAAAATGGAAATTCGTTTAACAAGGCATTTGGCCATTGTGTTTGACAATCTTACAAATTTATCTTCAGAGATGAACTGAAAATTCTGTTTGTTACCTTTAGCATTTCCATTGGGATCAATGGCAGAATCTTTGATGGGGTCTGCAATGGGCGGAGGATCAGGTCCGAATTTCTCAAAGTTGATGACGACTCCACATTGAACTTTTTGTACCAAAGACTCAACGGCTCCATTGATCATCTTTTGGCTGTACACAGCATAGGACCGACCTGAAACAAGAAAAATGGCATCTATCAGTTGAAGTGGACGGAAGGGAATTTGAAACAAAAAATATAAAAATTAAATAATTAAATAATTCTTTTTTTTTTTAAAGAAGTGGAAATGTAATCGAATGGGGCAGTCAATATTTATATTATCAGGAGATGATAAATGTAAGATATTTTGGACAGCTAACTGAAAAACATAAATATAAATAAACAGAAATGTGATGAACTGGCCCTTGGTCCAATCACCTTTGAGGTTCCCTGTACCAGAACTATTAACATAAATTAAATTGAGCTTTTATATATTGCAATATCCACTAAACATGCTCAAAGCGCTTTGCAAGGGGTCCCGGCCAACAGCAACATTTAACATTTAGGACGGGACATGACGCCTGTTAGGCGATATTACAATTTTTTCGAACAGAGACAACACTGTTAACAGCCAGGTACTCATTTTACACCCAAGTACGGTGAGAGAATAATGTGTGTAAAGTGCCTGTATGTAAAGGACTCAACTATGCGCCGAGCGAGGCTTGAACCCAGGGCCTTTCAATCCGAAAGAGAATGTCATACCGCAAGACCAAATAGCCGCACAATAATAACCAAGTTTGCCACAAATACAAATATTTAAAAATTTACGTTTCTAACCTCCAGTAACTTCGCACATGGCATCTATAGCAGAATTTTCAGCTGAGGGGATGTATGGAAAGCCTGAGACATCAGGAGGCACACTAGCTGGAAGACGCAAGACCAAGCCAAATATCCTTTGATCCCAACGGAAGGGTTCTTTGGTAAGCTCTGTCCCAGGTACCACAGAGTTCATTGGAAGATTCAACTGATGGGATAGAGAGAGAGAACAATCACAATGAATTGACTACGGAAACAAGCGAGTTTAATATATTAACTCACTAACCCTACGCATCCACTTCTGTGTTTTAGATCTCCCTAGAAATTTTTGGTACTTTTCAAAATTGAAAAAAAATATGCCTTTTTACTCAATCTTTTAGGTAAATTGCAAAGCATGCACATAGTTTTATTCAGCTACCATTACTATGTAATAATGTAAAACATTGGCTTTATCAATATGCATATGGTTCGTCTCAGAGAGTAAAAGCAACCAGGGCCAAATACAGAGGTAATCGGTGTTCAATGAGTTATACCAGTGATAAACATAACTAGATTACTCTTCTATATCTTGATGAGCAACAGATTTCTAAGGCCTAAAATATCATAACTCACTCAGTTTAATCTACCTTAGTGAATTTTGATCAATATAGTGACAATTAAAGTAGCCATGTATAGACAAAAAAAAAAAGAATTACTATTTGAATAAGTGTAGGAAATAAGCAGAAAGTACACATTTCTGATCTAGTAACGAAAAGGTGAAAATGGAAAGGCTTTGGATGGGATTGGTACAGACATTGAACGTTTCGGGTACAAACCCTTCGTCAGCACGACAATAAACAAAGGAATGTCCGAAGCCTCCATTGTCTGTACCGTTCCCATCCGAAGCCTCTCCATCTTCACCTTTTCAATGGTATTTCCACGATCCCTGGCTTCAGGCAGCCCCCACCACTCCCTACATTTCCGATTTGCAATTTAGCAAGATTTGCACTCTTGATATTGTGAATTTCATACCAGTCTAAGTCTTGAAGGAACTCACCTCAAATTGTACACCATTGGGCGTTGTCAAATGCCCTCCATCTGTAATTACAATGATGACAGTTGATTCATTGTAAAATGGACTACGACCCTGGAGAAATTAACAACAATTTTTTTTTAAGTTTTTTAAAAATTCAACTAGAATTGTTAAAAAATCTACAAGTAATTGATTTATAGAGGAACAAACATACCAGAGGAACTCAATACAACAATGAAGACATTTTGCCTCAAACAAGGTTAGTAGCATTTTTGTAGATATCAAATGGCCGGCTAATTAGAAAAGCAGGGAGCATGGCCATATTTTTTTTTTGTGGCAAGTAGACTACACAATTTTAAAAATAAACTTTCTATTAAAAGCTTTTTTTTTCCAAATTAGTGCAGTTTAGATGCTTTCTGTTATAATTCATCTATACTGAAGGTTATAATTAATTAGAGAAAAATTCTGTGGACCACACATCAAAAAGATAAACATTAAAAAGTTGGTATATATTATGCATGGAAAACAGCAAACGATGTCAATCCATTGAAGTTTGGCATTCCACCCAAATCCAAAAGAAAAGATACCTGGCCATAAGTTTCAATGCCGCTTGTCATACGATTCAGATTGAGAAGGTCAAAGGAATGCTTCAGGGAAGACCCCAGGGATGAAAGACCAGTGGCTTGTAGATTCTTCAGTTCCGATGCAAACACCATATGACTTTCCTTCCAACCAGCCTACATGAGGAGAAGATGAAACCAATGTGTTACATTGTATTTTTTAACTCTCTCGAGTTCCCCCTCATTGAAAATCGAACAAATTTGTTTGATTTTCCATGAATATGAACTTGAGAGTTAATGAAAATTAGTTTAAATTACGCCTTCTGTGCGACATTGTTAGATGCATCACCTTGGCATTTCATGACAGAATATAGATTGTATACCAAACGAAAGTCTGATGTAAACAGGAATCGCCCATATTGTCCACATGAGAAAAATTGGGGTTAATTATCTTGCCCAAGGAAAAAACAAACAAACAAAAGTGCCTGATGCAGGGATTGAACCAAGGATCTTAAAAACCAAGATACCATAGAGCAATAGACATGGGAATAAAATTAGGATAGAATATGGGATTTAAATGAAAATATGATGATGAAGGTGGTGGTGAAGGTGTGATAATAGGCCCATAATAATAATAATAATGTTGATGATGAAGATCATCAGCATATTGTTGTTCTAGAATAATAAAATACAATAAAAAATCCAGGAAAATGTAGATCAGTGAATAATTTGGTAGGTTTGAAGTAGAAGTTGTGTGTGTGTGGGGGGGGGGGGGGGGGCAGGCTCTATGGATTTATTTTTTTTTGGCGCAGCGTGGCGGCGCATTTGTGCCCCTGGGGGGAAAAGCCACCACTAACACAAAGGTGCACCTCAAATAAGAATTTGGCGAGGACCCACCACACCCTAGGAGTTTTAAATATAAAAGATCGATCTTTAGAACGGACAAAAGCAGTTAAGTCTCCTGCACAAAAAGTGCCCTTGACCTTAACACAACTTTTAACCTTGTTGCTGGGGTCAATTTTAATTCCGATTACTGGTTACAAATTTGTATACAAATACAATGCATGCTCATACTATGCTTGCAGTGGATACTCGACATATCAAATTCCTAACCTTCAACTTTTCTCTTCCACCTAAACGCGATAGTAAAACAAATCTATTGGTCATGCTTTGGCATTTCTTTTATTCTCAATAATAAATTCATTATTATAATACGATCCGATACGGAAAAAGACGAATACAAAATTAAAGGAAGCTTAGTGTCCCACAATCCACTACGATGTTATTGTGGAACAAAATGGCGGCCACCATAGCCCAGGAAGAAAGGGAATTGGTGTCTGCTCATTAAATTCCATAGATAATAAATTACTGCAATCGAAATAAGCATATCTGTCTTGACCGAAGACTATAATATGTGGGGAGAATGCATCCGTTTATCGCGTATCAAAGTCGTAGGAATATTGTTTACCTTCACGTTGGCAGGCGGATCTTCGAATGTCAGTAGCATGTATCGGTCCCATCGACTGTTAGCATCTCGAGAACGAATCTACAAATAGAGAAAAGAAAGAAAGGAGCGTTTTACAAAGCCAATAAAGAAACTGTTCAAATGTCTTTATTTATTTGTTCATTTTTGTGTTGTTATATTGTGCCGTTTTCAAATGTTATTGTCAATTGTTTACCTTCATAAAATTTTCTACTGCTGCCTTAGCTACATCTATCAGTGTTGTCCCAAGATAAGTTCTTTGATTCATAGACGCACTAGTGTCTACTAGAAAGAGAATTATCGTCATTACGGTCAGGTTGTTTACAAAAAATGATAAAATAAGGTCATTTGCCCAAATTTCTGCCAAAGAGCGACAGCACCCTCTCGTATCGAAAGGCGCAGCTCAACTGACTGCGCTGATCTTCGAGGACCAGCCAGCACGCCACGAAATTAACCCACGTGACCTCAAGTGGAGCTGCATTTCATTGGTTGCTATTTTGGTGTGGGATAGTTTATTAATTTGGTAATTCATCTGCACAGCAAATATTGTCACAAAACTCCACCAAAATATATTTTTCGATTTTATTGGTTTAAATACTTAGTTTTAAAATATATTTATACATTAATCATAAGTTTAACGTTTTTAAATAATAAATTCTCAAGACGTCTTAAAGTTTTACGATTACTCCCTTTTCTTTGACCGAAATAATGGTTACGGTAAACATTCTATTGTATTAATTGAAGGAAAGAATATTCAACTTAAAACCTTTACCTTCCTCGTGTTAGCCCATGACAATAATTTTCGGAATATGACTCAATATATGCTTTAAAATATCTTTATCATAATGAGGCATATTGTTGTTTAAGTAAAATATGTATAATTATTGTACTTCTACTATTTATGTATTTACAGTATGCATGTGTTCTGGTTGAGGAACGCCCGTGTTGAATTGCCAGTTTGGCATTTTAAAAACCAAGTCAAATAAATTTGGCCTTCTTGTATTTTTTTAAGCTTTTAGAAATTGAAATGTTGATTTGGCTTTTTATTCCCTTACAACCGACAAACATAACAACGAAATGGATTGTCTATTGATGCTGTGCGATTAGTCAAAATGCTCACATCATCCGCCAGCCGGATGCAACGTCCCGAAACACAAAACTTCGAACGAGAACGGCTCGTAAAAGTAAAAATGGCAGGGTAAAAATAATAACAAAGAGCTGAGTGACGTCAAATCCGTGCACTCTATTATGACAATACTGATTTATACAGAGACGACCAAGGCAAAAGGCTAAATTATAAGGAGATCGTAAAATAGAAGAAGAAAATATATGACAATATATTATTGAGAACGTGGTTAATCTGATGTTTTTTATGTCCATAAAACATTCTACTTGATTATTATTTTTCTGTCCTTTTTGTTTATTTGTCTGTTGTATTTATCCAAGGCTGGAAAACATTTGGCATCCCTGTCTTAACATTTATTATAGAAAATGACAAAACCGACGTGCACAAATAAGTGCACTTCGGTCAAACATAATAAAAACAAATAGAATATTATTATCTTTGTCTTTTTTGAAGGATGGCAACTCGGAGATTTCATTTCTGCCTGAATCAGATGCCAGCAGAAACCTTATAGATGGAATGAAATTGACGTCACTCTTGTCTTTGTTATTGTTTTGTTTTTTGTTTGTTTTTTTTGTTTTGTTTTTTCCATCCACGTTTATAAGTAATTCTCACTTAACTGTATTATCCAGACTATAAACGTTCAAGGTTACACATAGTTTTGTGTGTTGGTCCGTTATACTTCCGGGTGGCAATGTTGTGAGCTTCTTAGCCAAGCGCATACTATCTATAGAAATGAAAAATATGCTGGTCGAGGAAGGTTGTCAAACTTTTATTTCAGATACACTGCATCTGTAGCTACTGGGTAACCAGATTCAAATTTCAGACCATGACATCCTTGGTTAAAATAACACGTTGAGTGAAGAACTCATAAACCGAAATCATCCTATAATATTATTGATCCGGAAATAAATTAACTATGTATTGTATAGCTGTCGAAATTCATTTTAGAATGTTTCCCTTACGAGCTGAGAGCGTTATGATTAGTCAGAGTCAACGTGTTCATATATGCAGGTCTGACATCCGAATCCACTTATAAGTAGTTATAAGCCTAGTTTAACAGTGTTGTAATAGACAATATTTTGCGTCCTTTTAAAGAGATTTCCACATTACAACAATTAGACCATAAGAAATTTGATTATCAGACCTGCAAATAAGTGAACTTCTGTCAAAGTTCATCCTTTTCTTTTCATTTTTTTTTTTTTCACGACCGTCAAATCTATTTAAAAATGATCATAAGAAGGCAAGAGGAAACACTTGGTTGCAGCCAACAGGCCAAATTCTAAAGCTATGACACACACAAAAAAGACTCTCTAATTGGATTCAGTAGTCTGATGTCACGCCGCCCGGCAACGGCGGCCATCTTGGTTCTAAACAAAGAAAATCATTACTTTTTATTCTTCATGCTGACTAGAACTTTTCATATGCCTTGTGATCAGAATGTGTAAAAGTCAAAACATGATCAAATTTATGGGGTTTTTACCCTCTGGATACGCTTTTATGCTCGCCGGAGAAATATTTCATACGGCGTCCGCCATTGTTCCGATAGTTTAGAGCCAGTGTTACTAAGTTACCATGCGTCATTAGGAAGGAAGTGACGTTACGATAGTTGAAGAGTATTTCTAATTTAAAAGTTGAGCTTTTATATAGTGCAATATCCAATAAAGGTGCACACAGCACTTTACATGGGGTCGCTGACCAACAACAACACTTAACATGTAGAACGAAACATAACGCATTATAGGCGATATTACATTTTTTTTTCAAACAGAGACAACGCTGTTAACGACCAGCTACTCATTTTACACCCCGAGTACGATGAGAGATTGTGAGTAAAAAGCTTTTTCCAAGAACTCAAATAATATGCCCCGAGCGAGGCTCGAACCCAGGACCTTCCGATCCGAAAGCGAGTGTCATACCACTAGACCATATAGCCGCACATAATTTACTAGTTTAGTGGTATCTCCTGGATTCACTGGATTTACTTTAACAAAAATGTAATCAATCAAAGTCATTAGGCCCATGGAGCCTGAGTTTATCCCGGTTTCTGTATCGTGAAAGGACAATAGCAATTGCTTGCCATCCTTTGGACAATACGCTAGTAAAGTACTTTAATAATAATAATAATAATAATAATAATAATAATAATAATAATAATAATAATAATAATAATAATAATAATAATAATAATAATAATATACTTTATTCATCCAAATAAATGGAAAGTCGTTTACAGACGTGGCATGCATAAAAATGTATACACACAAAGTTGAGAATCTATGGCGACAATATATATTATATATATATATATATATATATATATATATATATATATATATATATGTGTGTGTGTGTGTGTGTGTGTGTGTGTGTATGCAAATGTACAAAAATGTAAAAAATATACAACCAAGAACCAATAGCAACACTTTATATATTAATTTGATAAATTGAGATAGGCCATACCTCTGGCCTTTAGTCAAAATGCCGCCAAATCTAACAGACTCAGCTATCCATTCACTGCTGGTTGGACAGAGGTCAGAAAAAAAATCTCGTCTGCACCCGGGATCGATCTCGGCCCCTTTACATATGAAGCGAGTGCTAAACCAACTGAGCCATCGGAACCCCTTAAAAGTGAATGTTTGTGTATATATAATTTTTAAAATGATAGAAAAAAATTGATCTTTTATTTAGAGCAATATCCACTAGACGTGCTCAAAGCGCTTTACAGGGGGTTCTTAGCATGTAGGACGAGACATGGCGCCTATTAGGCGTTATTATAATTATTTTCGGACAAAGACAACGCTGTTAACACCTGAGCACTATGAGAGAATGTGAGTAAAAAGCCTTTTCCAACTACGCTGCTATATGCCGGCCGGGATTCGAACCCAGGACTTTCCTACCTGAGGCGAGTGTCATGCCACCAGACCACATAGACGCATTGTTTTACGTGCCAAGCTGATAGAGGCTGTGGAGTGCAAAAAATAAAGTTTTGAACAAAAAATAAATATGGCAGTTTTGAAATTAAAAAAAAATATAAATAATAATAATAATAATAATAATAATAATAATAATAATAATAATAATAATAATAATAATAATAATAATAATAATAATAATAATAATAATAATAATAATAATAATAATAATAATAATAATAATAATAATAATAATAATAATAATAATAATAATAATAATAATTTACTCATATTGCGTTAAACCTCCACAAAAGCGCTCAGCAGCGCTTTACAATATTTGGAGTTGAAAGGGATCTGATTAAACGTGCCCAATATGGGGATCGTTTAGTACCAACTCTGATATATATCTTTTAAATAGATAAATAAATAAATAAATAAATAGATAAATAAATAGATAAATAAATAAATAAATAAATAAATAAATAAATAAATAAATATGTATAATAAAGTTCCATTTATACATCCCATAGGGGAAATTTTGTCTTTAGGGTATATTCCAAGGGAAGATCGGAACAACCCAGGGTCAACCACAGTGCAGCGCCGCATACTGAATTAGGCCGAGAAGTTGCCAGGCTTTGATACCAGTAAGAGGAGACACTGGGTGGCTGCGAATCGGCTTCGGTCGAGGAGCTGCCTAACAGCAAGTGCGCTTCATCAGTGGGGACTGTCCCACATGTACCCGATGTGGGCAAGAACCCGAAACGGCAGAGCATCTAGTTGAACGGTGTGTTGTGACGATGCTACCGGGCGGGTTCGCGACGGTGCACGAGTGCGGACCGGATTTTGCTGATTGGGTCGATCGTCATTGTGAGAACCATAAGAGGCTGCTGCCGAGGTGACTTGCTCAAGGCCACACAGCGCAGCGGGTATTCGAACTCGGTACTTTTCGGGTACGAAGCAAAGGCCGTACCGCTGAGCTTGGCTAAGAAACTCACAACATTGCCATCAGGAAGTATAACGGATAGACACACAAAACTCTGTGTAGCCATGAACTTTTATGGTCAGGATAATACCGATAAGTGAGAATTACTCATAAACGTGGATGGCAAAAAAACAACAACCAAGACCCAAGTGACGTCAACTTCGTTATATCTATAGGGATTGTGTCAAGAGAATATATTTTTGATTGTTTTAACAGGTACCCAATGACATCGCCTGTTAATAGTGCTCACCGTCGCTTGACTTTATCAAAAGACATCAGCGTGTACCAGCGTGTACAGACAATGAAAGACATGTATCTTAAGGTAACGGAACGGACGGGGCGCGTACGTTCACATATTTTTCTAAGGCGATGATTATTTTGCCGGTCAATTGATATGCAAAACGATGTCAGTAATAAATTTTTTATTTAAATTATTATATGTAAAAATTACTCGGAAAATTAATCCACAAAGCTAACAATGCAGTCAGCGGTACAGATAGCCAGAGATTTTTGAAATGAAAGCCAAATAAGTAATTACAATTCCAAATTGTCTGAAAAATACCACGTTTTTCCAAACGTTCCTTTCCTCGGACGATAACAATCTAAGTCTATACTTTCTGTTTTGTCTGGCTGTGTTTCATAAAACCTCAGTAGGTATTTATCTCTCTCCGGTGCCTGATCCCATTTCCCCCCCTTTCATGTTGCTAAAAATTTACGTTTAATTCAAACAGAAAATTTCATGTACTGTAATGCCATTGCCATTGCCACGAGTAAGTGTCTTGATTTAAGAAAATAATTAATCTTTTTTCGCTATAGCACTGATGCAAATAGGTAAATTACTTGCAACCAGTGTTATTGGATTGCTCAAAATAAGTGTTGTGTGTACGTGTGTGTGTGTGTGGGGGGGGGGGGGGAATTAGAGCTAAACTCTGCCAAACCCAATTTTATTCCATGCAGTCCTTCTGAGCCGTTAGACCCATTGAGCCGGAATTTATACCGGTTTCTATCGTGAAGCGGACAAAAACAATTGCTGCTCTTTGGTTAGGACGGTCATTTATCTCAAAGTAGGCCTACTTTCCGCCAGATCTAATAAACCCAGTTATCCAATCACTGCTGGGTGGAAAGAAAAAAATAATCTCGACTGCACTCGGGATCGGTCTCGGGCCCTTTGCTGTATGAAGCATTGGCTCTGCCAACTGAGCTACCGGGAACTCCATTTTTTTTCCTGACCAATCAGCAAAGGATAATTATATTGGGGATTTGACTATAAAACGCCAAGCTGACAGCCCTTCACCGGTCACAGAATTTTCTTTTTAAAGTAGAAAGTAAAAAAGTGCAACTTCCGGCACCGCGTCTTTTGAAGTTGTGTTTTGTTATTATTTTGTTTACTCGAAAATTAAATTAAAATTGAATATAACACATAGGAAAACAAAATGACAGATTCGAGAGGGGATTGTGATGAAGGTATTTCATTATGAATTGAAAAAAATGTATGTCAGTTAGCAGTCTTGTAAGATGAATATTACAAACTCTTCAACACTCTTCTTCTGTCTGGGCCTGGCAGTCAAGCCTCTCTGTCTGTACTGGTACTGGTACTGTGTTATCATCAGTGGCAGTCCTCCATCTCCATTCACTCATCTCAGTTCAGACTAGATCGCACTCCTCTTCACTCCCGTTTCGCACTAGGTATCTTCATCTTTCGACTTACTCTCGATCGATGTTGCGAATTATTTAACTAGGCGAGTGATATTCTCTTTTCTATTTCTACATTCAAACAAGGAACCACCCGCCACCATCAACTTCAACATCATCAACAAGCCAATTATTTGGGAGGACTTCCGAAAGCTCCTCGTGCTAGCATTTGTTTAATTTAAAGGAACTCGATTTTATTATATCTAAGGGAATATTTAAGTTTTCCCTCAGCACGAGGAGCTTTCGGTAGGCACTTTGATAACTCCAGTCCAGTGGCCGCCGATAGGCTCACTGTAAGGTGAAACTCGTTTTTTGGAACTTTATTTTTGACACTTTACTGTGTTGGTCACCATGGCGTTATTTGTGAACCTATGTGACTAATTTTGGTATCATTATAAAGGGCACAAAACAAGCTTTCTAACAGTGTATTTCATTCTTAATTCCCGATTGTATTTCTCAGAATGCTTATGTAATAAAAATTTTTAAATTTTTGAATTAAAAGAACTTTTTAGATTATGGATACATTTTAATTATACTTCATACATCGATAGACAATTAATTGAAGAATATCTCTGCCAAATTTAATCAAAATTGATACACTCGCTCATCATTTTATTTTTCCCGCCATCAACCCCACTTTTTAGGACAAAAACCTCATATTTTTTTCCATTTTCATTTATCCTTAATTTTTTCCATACTTTCCATACATGAAAATGATTTATATGAAAATAAAGCTTATTTTCTGACCTTTAAAATGATATCTAACACTTGCCATTTATTTTTTTAATTGAAACAAAATTACTGAAAACAATAAGTGGGCCATGTTGGCTGCAAGACTCAAAATTTCCCGATCGCCGCGAGATGCAGCGGTGAGATCACAGATTCTCTCTGTAAAATTGACAATAAATTTCAGCAGAAAAATATAAATAACTCTGGAACCGTAGGTCGTAGAGAAACAAATAAGGTATCAAATTTTATGTTTTTTCAAGTCCCATCCCCCTGGCTGAGTCAAATCAAGATATTTTGAGTTTGAAAATTTTATCAAAGTGCCTACAACTTTCGGAAGGCCTCCCAATTATTCTCTCAACTCACTCACCTCACTCACTAAGACTATGACTCAAGTTCAAGACTAAGACTAAGACTACAGTCACAAGACAAGACACATTCTAATTTTAATTTAATAGGCAGGCTGTCATCATTCTAACAATTTCACTCAGCATTGATTGTACATAATTTCATCGCCAGACACCGTAAAGTCAAAGTTTTTAAATTGCAACTACATACAGCCTACACACGTTAGTTGTAAATTATAAGTATAGTATCATCATTATGTAGTAAAAGTAAAAGTAAGTAAGATAGGACAATTCATTCTTCATGAAAAATATGTCATCCTATATAGACTATAAAAAGTCAGTAGTAACACAGCAAAGATAATGTGATGCAGATGCGAGATAGCTAACTGTCATAAATCACTAAATTTGGTTTTGATAAAGATCCCCAGTAACCAACTCAGTGGAAATAACAATTGTGGCCTACTCAGGAAAAAGCCATGAATTTGGTTGGAAAGTGCCTGATTGTACATAGTGAAATCTAACATTATTCTGGTCAAGTCATAGTAATACAAACCCATAGTTGCCAACTATCTAGATAATATATCGGGACTCCCGATTTGGCAATCAGAGAAAAATTAAAAGAAAAAAAAAAGGGACTTTATGTGCATCGGGAGTGACCTTTGCGTGTCCCAGGATTGAGCTTTTTTGACTAGCAAATTAAAACAAGGATCAGAAAAGGCTCTAAATATAGATTGTATTATAGTTATAACAGTCCAAACATACTGCTGTTTTGGGTCATGACTGTATTGTGCGTTAGGGTGTCCCGATTTAGCTCTTTGAAAAGATGGCCACTATGGTTGTACCTCTTGTTACAGTTACAGGTGGCTAGATGAAGGTTGTGGTTCTCTTTAACTTGAGGCTATAAGGCTCAATGTACATGAGAAGTGTGTAAACCAGTTTCTGTAGCATTAAATGAACAGTTACAATTGAAGAGCGGTTTTCCAAAACTCCGTTTTTCCCAATTTGAGATATTGAGGATTATTTCCCCTAAAATTTCTCATTTGGTCTATCATATTATCATATTTAAACTTCAAATTAACCCAAATCTAGGGGAACTCTTGTGTCAATTGATGCTTAAAAATAAAGTTTACGTTTCAATTATTCTCATTGATGGAAAATCTCAAAAAGTAGAAAAATCGACTTCAGTTTTGGAAAACAAGCCTTCAATTGCTTTCCACCCTTTTGATAGGACTATAGTCATATTGCAAAGCACTTTCCACTTTATTTTCACCCAGCTACCCAATCATTGCAGGTTGGACTACAGATTGGGGTCATTATCAGAAATAAACTTGTAGTTGAACCAGCCCCATTATGTTTGAAATGCCATGCTCTACGATAATCAGGACATCCATAGAAGACGGAACTATTGGACAATAATAATGAATCATGTGATAAATTTTTTTTTTTTTTTTTTTCAGTATGTTATATATGCTCTATTTATATTCAGGTTCGACCACACCAAAGAACAAGCAATGTTATTATTACACAGAGACGGAGAGTAGTGAAGGTTACGAAAAATATTGAATGAATGATCTTGACTTTTGATCTAGCTAACACTAATGCTAACGACTGTGCTTGGTAGGATCATATGAATGGCTGTTCTGAACTTGCTTTCTATAAATTTAGATACTTTCTTCCTGTGTTATCTCATACGAGATCGACTCATGCTCTAGTGTTAGTCTGTTGCATTTTTCACATGTCATCCCAGTCCAGCTCTTAATGTTGTCCAGCAATGATCTTGGGGGTCTCTTGACCTCTTGGCCTCCTGCCCTCTACTTTTCCTTTGGCGATGATTTTGCAGATGATGTTATGCTGTGTAGTGTGGCCAAAGTATTTCTATAAATTTATATAGAGCACAGTAATTCCTTTTACTTTCATTTTTGCATTGATTTAGACAATTTTTTGAGGATGTCACTTGTGAAACCAAATTTTCATTTTATAGATGATAGATAGCTATAATTTCTGTATCAGCATTTACAAACGTTTCACTGCCGACTTATTTATTTTATTTCTCTTGGCAAAGGACAAAGGGATGCGACTCCGTACTCAAGGTATTTTCAGTTCTGGGTGATCTTCCTCATTTAGGGCCATGACAACCCTGGTGCCTCTTTCACCTCTTCTGTTCACCGATTTTCTTCATGTTTCTTTTGGTCTTCTGACTTTTCTTTTCCCTGGAGAATCCATTCTAGTGCCTACTGGCTGTTTCTCAAATCACCATTTTATTCACTCATGCAGTTTTATTTTATTTGTAATCTGAAATAATGTTTTAGTCGTTGATTTGTCAAATTCAAATTTTTGTTTCATCCTTATTTGGATCCAAATGTAATCAAACTGAAAGAGAAGAGTTTTATGCTAAATCATTGACTTTGAATTGGAACACTTTGAAATTTTATACGATAATTGAAGTTATATTTATGACTAACTCTTAAGAATTACTTTCAACTTTTAGTTAAATAATCACATTTTAAAAATAATCTTTATTATTAATGCTGCTTTGTTGTGCAGATGAATATTCATCTTTATACATTAAAATTCGGACTTATATGTTATTCTGTAACTTTTGAATTTTATTTTCGAGACATGGGCTTAATTAAAAAAGTACATATTTAGAGGCATTTTAAGGATAAGAATATTTCGATTAGCTGTGAATGGTGTTAAAATACTATGATTACATTCTTAAGTACATGGTTGCATAATATAGTTCAGTTATATCCCATTAGATTGAAAAGTTTGTTTTGCATGAGAAGCAAATACAAATTTGGACTTTCTCAGCAAAAACTGGCAAAAATAAATTTTTGAAAATGTTTGTTATTTTTGTTGCTATTGTTTGCTGTTAAAATAAACCCCACAAATGGTCTTCATATGTTAGAGTGACCATTGGACATAAAGGTAATGTGGCTATGTGAATGTGGTCTTGTGGTTAGACAATCCCCTTCGGAGTGGGAGGTCCAGGTTCGAGTCCCGCTCTGGTGCATAATTGAGTCCTTGGAAAAGGCTCTTTACTCACAAGTATCACTGTACTCAGATGTAAAATGAGTACCTGGCTGTTAACAGAATTGTCTCTGTCCGAAAAAAAAAAAAAGTGATATAGTCTAACATGTCTACTCCTACATGTTAAGTGTTGTTGTTGGCTAGGGACACCTTGTAAAGTGCTTTGAGCATGTGTAGTGGATATTGCTCAATGTAATCTTCAACTTTAATGGATTAAAACAATAAAGGTTTTGATCAAGCATGGAATGCTTTGTTTTGCAGCAGCTTTTCAAGATTATTTAGATAAACATGTTCTTAGATCCAATCGTAGATGTTTTTTTCTCTTTGCCCTGCTGTCACTATCATTTTTATTTCCTGCCTGTGGCATGAGACACTATCGTAATTTGAAGTGACAAGAATAAAGTAGTGAGAATTTGATAATAAAAGAATAAAATCAAAAGCTTATAGATGTTTATTATTTTTGTTTATTTGAGTAGGGCCAAATGGCTGTTTACTTGAAAAGCATTCAATTCGAGAAAAAGTTCAGCCCAACTGAAGATTACTGTGTTGAGTTGAGGCCATGGATCACAAATGTTATTTATGTTTGTACTTTATCGTCCATTCAGACATCAGTATGGCTATGTGGTCTTGTGGTATGACACTCAATTTTGGATCGGAAGGTCCAGGGTTTGAGTCCTGCTTTGGTGCATAATTGAGTCATTGGAAAAGGCTCTTTACTCACAATTATCACTGAACTCAGATGTAAAATGAGTACCTGGCTGTTAACAGAATTTTGTCTCTGTCCGAAAAAAAAAAATGTGATGTAGCCTAACATGTCTCCTCCTACATGTTAAGTGTTGCTGTTGGCTCGTGACCCCTTGTAAAGTGCTTTGAGCACGTTTAGTGGATATTGCACTATATAAAAGCTAAATTTTTTATTAAAGCTCAACTTCAGACATTGTTCTTTTTTTAAAATTATTATTTTCAGACGATTATGTTGTAAAGATAGTCCTCGTTGGAGAGGATACAAAGGCTTTGCAATGTGAAGCAAAGGTAAGGTGTCTGAACTTTTGAACGAAGCCTGTCTTTAGGTTGATGAAACAAAACAGTATATTTTCACATCATTAAATGAATTTTTTACATCTTGTTTGCTTTAAGAAGACTTGTTTCGCTTCGGGTTGGAGAAGGCTTGGTGTGTTTAGTTTGCTAATTTCTTTTTCAAGGTTGCCAATTTTCTGTATATTTACAGAATTTAGTATGTTATAAGTTCTTAGTATATTTTCTAATCACCTGTTAAACGGGTAAAAAAAAAAAAAAAGTACATAATGTCTTTTTACTGGAGTTGAGCGCTCAGAAAGAGGTCGGTCAATGTGTTTGTGTAAACGTTCAGTAAATTTTTTGTCTACTGAATTGGCAACCCTGCATTTTGTTGGAAGTGTTTCATCCTCTACTTGAATGAAGAAATCATTATTAATTTTTCAGTCAATGTGTTTGTGTAAAATTTCAGTAAATTTTTTGTCTCCTGAATTGGCAACCCTGCATTTTATTGGAAATGTTTCATTCTATACTTGAATGAAGAAATCATTATTAATTTTTCAGTGGAAGCATTGTTAACAATCTTTACATTTACTTTCTAATGTTGCAGATGTAGTATTTACACACACAAGTTCGGACTAAAGGCCATAAGAATAATCTATCTCAATTTATAAAATTAACATATCAAGTGTTGCTATAAATTCTTAATTCTATATTTATACATTTTTATGCGTTTACATATAAATTCAAACTAGGGGTCATAGGGACAACATATTGCACTTTGTAAAATTGATATATATATATTTTATTTATTTATTTTCACGACCCCATTCCAAGTGACTTTAATGTCTTAGGTGTGAAGGAGATCTCAGTGTTGTGCACTGACCAATATTGTCATGGACCCAGTTCTAGAAAGATTTGCTAAAATACTCCGAAAAACCCCCCAAAAAACCATAACTGAACCTGGGATCGATCTCAGACCCTTTCCGTGTGAAGCATGTGCTTTACCAATTGAGCTATTAGGACTCACAGGGGATGAATAAAGGGAATTTATAATTTTTTTTAAAATTTGATTAATGAGGATGACAATCAGCATGTTGAAATGTCCAAACCTGGGTGGGGTTCCTGAAAAACAAACAGACAAACAAACAAATGTCCGAAACGTGACTTTGAGAGAAAATTGTTGGAATACACTGTATAGTAGAGTGCCTGCTGGTCTAGTTGTCGAGCTCTTCAAGTAGGCAATAAAATTCGACGCAGGAGGCGGTCTGCGTCCATGGGTAAGATATGCACAGCAAAGCGGAGCCTGCGTCTCATGGGATTTAAACACATACATATGTATAGTTATTTTATTAATGTCTCTCCGTCGAGACCTGATCTGGATGTTAAAGATTTACAATTGGAAATTTTATCTCCAGAAAATTCAAGGTGTCGATGAAGTACTCCTGTCAGAGACCGGATTGGAATACGTCAAAGGAGCGTGTGAATACGAGATTTCCTTCGTCGTTGGGAGCTTTGAAAGCGAGCTCTATGCTAAATTGTATAGGGCTCAGGTTCGAATAATCGGCCCGACCATTGTACATACCTGCGTTCAAGACAGTTTGGTGAGTAATTTTACTAATAGTATTAGAAAATGAGTTCCTGTTGGTTGGGGGGGGGGGGGGGTCAATCTTCTTTTAATTTAAAATATGATGATATTAATGATAATAATAATAATAATAATAATATAATAAATGAATATATAGTGTCTAGTTACAATCAAATTGCTCACTGGTGTTTTACACCAATATTTCACAATATCTATTACACATTATATGCAAAACTGACAAGTTTAAAAACTACTTTGATATAAAAATAGAAGATATAATAAAGTATGATACTAGGAAACTAAAGCATATTCTCTACAAAATTGTGAAGTTTCTAACTGCTTTGATATGAGTATCGATAATGGGGAGTCACAATTTAAGTTGGAATTTACAGCTATTTAGAGATTGATGGTAGAGTTGGAATGAGAATCATATGAATCTTATGGTCGACCTGTCTATTTTAAAATAGTAGTCACCATAATTAACATTAAAAATCAGTAATTTACCTTCTCAAGGATTTAAAAGAAAAAAAACACTTCAAAATCCGTAACAAATTTTTAAAAGTAATAAACAAAATTGAATATAACAGCTTAAAAAAAAGAACCAAATAACAAACACGGAATATTTTGGGCTCAAAACTCCTCTTTGGTCGACAATAAAAACAAAAATACATTACTAAAAAAACAGATAGACGACTTCTCTGTTGAAAAAAAATCAGTGGCTTTCCTGGGAAGGAATCCAGGCAGTCTAATTTTCAGGGGCAAAGAGATTTTTTGCAGTAGCACCCATGAATTTAAGTGTTGAAAAAAATTAGAATTGGGAATTTATTTTTGGATACAAATTTTATTTCACATCTAAGCAGATTAGAGTTTGCATCAGTTTAAAAAAATTTTTCGGGAGGAGAATGTCCCGTCGTTGTTTTCATATTATTTAATGTCCTAGTTACTATGTCTTACCTCTGGTGTGATTCTCAATTCGCAAGGTGGTATGTCTTATATTTCAGCCCCTCCCCAGAAATGCCCGCCCATTATATTGTACCTCCATGCAAGACCTGGTCGTCTGTTTCACAGGTTTCAAGAACAAAGCAAGACTGGTAAGTTTGTTTTATTATTATTATTGATATTCTCGTTATAATTTTCATTGTCTTCGGCATCTTTAGTATTTTTATAATAAAAAAAAAAATTATTTAATTTATTATTTGAAAAATTATTATTATTATATTATTATTATTATTATTATTATTATTATTATTATTATTATTATTATTATTATTATTATTATTATTATTATTATTATATTATTATTATTATTATTATTATTATTATTATTAATATTATTATTGTTGTTGTTGTATTATTTTTATTATTTTATTGTCATTATTTAGCAAAGACTTTCCCGCACAAATCTTTGGGCCTCTTTTTCGCTCACGAAGTGCCCAAATTCACGACAAAATATGGGACGAAGCTGTTCCGTACATGCTATTTTAAAAAAATTAATTACGAAGCTGTTTATTGATGAATATGACTGAAAGTTTGCACACAGTTAGAAAAGAGGTCATTTTAGATTATGTCAAGCGACAAAACTCGTACGATTACCAGAAGACCGTTAAAAATAGATTTTTACTCTTTGGAGTACAATATTTCTAAAACTACAAAGAGATTTTGTCGCTCATAAGGTTATATATGCACATTTCTTCTATTTATATTTCAAATTTCATTGGATTATGATAAGTACTTTTCCCGTATTCTCACAAAACATCAACCCAATTTGCATTTCACTGAGTGAAAATATGGAGACGGCCATTTTGCTCCACCATCGCGCGACACGAAAATGACGTGAGCGAGGCAAGGCTGCCAGGTGGCCAGACTTTAACCTGACCAAATTCAACTTCAAAAGTGGCTAAATAGAAAATCATATGGCTTTCACTATTAAGACTGGCCCACTTTAAAATGAACTAAATTTTAACAAACAGAAAATTGAATAGACTAGGATAAATGTCAATGAGACTAAAATAGATGAATAAAATTTAATAAAAGAAGCAAACTTATATATTTGGCCACACACGTGGCCATCTGGCAACTTGTTCGCGGTGACTGACGACACAAATCCTCGCGCACTTTTTTAAAATTAAGGCATTGTTTCATTGTTATGTCATAGGGGATAGTAGATTAACTCTCTCTCTCTCTCTCTCTCTCTCTCTCTCTCCTCTCTCTCTCTCTCTCTCTCTCTCCTCCTCTCTTCTCTCTCTCTCTCTCAAATAAATACTAGAAATAACATAAGCCATGGTCTCACGGGACTGATTGATAATAATTTAGCAGGCATTTTTCGTTTGATTTGTATGTGTTGTAGACACAAAATTACACTTCGGAAAAGTTCCAAATGATCAATATTATGTATATTTTAAAACAAAATTATAGTTGACCCTAGCCATACAGCTCTAAAACTATACAAGTTAGAACTTTTCTGATGTCTTCATCATATTTTCTGCCACAAACCAGAATAAAACGCAGAAAAAAGCGTCCCATATTTTCCGTATTTTTTTCTCTTTGTGAATCATCCAAATAAATGACACATTTGAAACTGCATAATTTTGTTATATATTAATGGATTTCCAAAATTCAAAAAGATTTTTACTCAGTGGAGATAGGGCTTTGATTTAAGAGGAGTATTTCCTACAAAAATAGAAAACAAAAATTTTCATAGTCTTTGCTACATTATTTAAATTATTATTATTATTATTATTATTATTATTATTATTATTATTATTATTATTATTATTATTATTATTATTATTATTATTGTTGTTGTTATTATTTTTATTATTTTATTGTTATTATTTTCATCTTCCTTTCCTAGATTTGGTTGGTTGACCACATCCACTACATGGGAGGTAGTGTTAGGAAGGACGAAAGCATCAAAATCACACACATGGTAGCTAACCACACACATGGACCCAAGTACAGAGTAAGTTATTGGATGCTGAGAATAGGGTGTTGAAAATAACATATTAATGATAATGATAGTAATGCACGTGTACATTTCTATTGTGTACTTATCCCCCCCCCCCCCCCCCCCCCCCCCTCCACATAACTAGGGCTCTAGCCATATGCAGGGCTGCCAAGTGTCCCACATTTTGAGTCTGTGTCCCACCGTCCCGCTGAAGGCAAAAATGTCCCGCATTTCCCTGATTAAAAATTAAAAAAAAAACAAACTTAAATTCGTTTCGTTGCCTCCACAGCTAACTTTTTAATCTGATCCCTTGCCTGTCAAAAAGGGACCAGATATTTTTGGCACTATTAACTATGAAGAAGAACCATTGTTCTGTATTGGCATATAGTGCTAAATTATTTGTCAATTGGTCATTATAAGCCTTTTTTTTGTAGCCATAATTCTCCCTTTAACAAGTGTCAAGTCATTATCACCACCTGTCATGATTACCCATGATGTCACCTTCCCCCCCCCCCCCCCCCCCCCCCGTCCCAAAAAAAGTGTCCAACATTTAGACTTTGTGAACTTGGCAGCCCTGCATATGTTACAGTGAAGAGGTTTGAACTGAGATATTGCCAAGTTTAGTTAGAAGGTCAATTTTTATCAAAATGAGTTCTTGTCGTAAATGATTAAATCAACCCTTTTTAGTAATTTTCGGGAAATATCAAAGCTTAATTTCACTTCTAAATATTTTTTAAGTTGAAAAAGTATGAAATTTGAGAAAAGTTGCTGGATACCTTTCCGATACATCTGACCATAAGTTCATGAAAAATCACCCGATTTACTAAAAATAAAGATTAAAATGCTCTGGGGAGCATATTCTTTCAGAAAATGCAAAAAAAAATTGCAAATCCAAAAGTTTCTTCTTCCGACTGATTATGTCATGCACTGACACATATAACAGCCTTAAAAAAGAACCAAATACCAAGCACAGAACATTTCGGGCTGAAAACTCGTCTTCAGCCAACAACAAAATACAATAAAAACAAAAAATACATTACTAAAAAACTCAGATCGACGACTAAATATTCCATAGTCCTTTCTGTTGAAGAAAAATCAGTGGGACAAATTTCGCTTTTTTACGCATCCATGGAATGATTGAAGTAACACGGTTTAAGCTTTTTCTTGAATTCATCCTCAGTTTGTGACTTTCTTCAGGCATCAAGAACTCACTCCAGGTTTAAGGGCCAAAAGATGAGACAGAGATGCCATTGAAAATTACGAATTTTTAAATATAAAAATGGTGCCATTACAAAAAACAAAAAAATCGAAAATCTTTAAAACTTACTAATTTTTGGCAAGCCGCCATTTTCTTTGTATTAATAATTAAAAGATTAATAGTATATTTCACGACACTGAACGGTGTTCAGTTTAAATCAGATAATGGAAAATGCACTGGAAATTTGTATAAAATTACACATTTTAAAATGTTTTTTTGTCTCTTCTGTAAGAATTTGTCAAAACCAGTTACATGGTTATAGATCGGCACCATCAGTATGAAAATTGACACCGCATTAATATTCTTTCAAAAGACCTCAGCTGTGGTTTCATTATTATTGCCAAATTGATTGTTTAGTTTAACTGATTAAGTAAATGAGTAAAATTACATTTGATTTATTTAATCTCACTGATAAGGGTTTAAAAATATTAACAAAAATAGGATGGTTCTGTGGGGGGGGGGAAAAAAATTGAAAGCCGGCAAGTGCAGCCTCTCTCAGAGATGCCAACAGAAAGAATCAAAAATGTGTAATTTGGGAGAATATATATATGAACTTTTTTTCTTTTTTAATTGCTCAACATTAAGAATAACTGCAGGGGTGTGTGATTAAGTTGTACTATTTTCTTCCAAATCTTACACTTTTTGACTGGCAATATGTTCCAGTTGGCAGCTCGGAAAAATAGTTTTGTTACGCCTATTAATTAATAAAAGCCTATTAATTATGGCCACACTTTTTACATTTTTTTGTTTGTTTGTGATTCAAGATTCAAAGTCGATTTTGCGTCAGTTTTCCTATTCAGAACATAAAGCAAAACATTGAATTTCTATTTTCAAAACCCAACATGATAATATTGTAAATCATTAAGAATGAAAAAAAAATACATGGGTGTGGTGATGAAAAAAAAATGAGAGGAAATTTTATACAACATGAATGAAATTCCTTCTCCTCAGTTTGCTGTCAACATGGGTAAACCTATCATGAGTGAGGACTGGATCAAGAGAATGTGGTCAAGTCGAGATGACATGACAATCCAAGCTGACAATCTGGAAATGGTGAGGGTTTTGTAGCTTGCCTTGCATCACCGATATGTGGTTTTAGTTTCTAAAATTTTGACTGTTTTATGGTTGGTTTTAAGTGTCATCCAACATTTTGACCACAGATTGGCAATTTAATTGTTTAAAATTTTAAGTGTCTAAAATTTGGACTAATGATGGGGTGTTTGAGAATTTGAGTTCAAGGCAGGGAATCCTTCATTTTGTGAAGGGAAGATTGAAGGGCATGCCTGGGTCGCATCAATATTGTTTCAGCTTTTTTGTCTCAAATTCCACTTTTTTTGTCTTCTGAATCCTCTAGGGGCTATTGGGGGTAGGAGCCTCTGCAAATATGATTACTTAAAACTAAAAAGAAAGGTCATTTCTTCCTCTTAGTGGGGGCCTGTGCTTGTGTCTGGATGAGACTTTTAGGTGATTTCAAACTAAGTACTTTGATAGTGTGCTCTTGGAAAATACATCTTTTTCCTATTTGAACCAATTCCCCTTTGTCTTACCTTTTCTTTGGTGCTTTAATTGTAATTCTAGAACTTTATCCTATCCCATTTTCTTCCTTTTTACTGGCGCTGATATGACCTAAATGTGTTGCAAGCGCCGTAAAACCCTTAAAAACAAACAAACAAATAAAGCAAAGGTCATTTCTGGCCGATGATATAGTTGCCGTTTTCTTTAAAGTTGATTGTAAAATTGTTTTTCACTTAGAGAAAAAACCAGACTCTCATCAGACTTTACTTTGTCAAGTTAACAAATCTAAGACAAATGAAAGACTTTGTGCCTTATCATTTTGTGAGAGGGTATTCTATTTTTTACAGAGACAAAGCCATATAGAATTGAAAAGAAGTTTTATATATATCTTAACGAGGTTGTCCTGATTCGGTTTATTGAGAATCTAGTTTGGCTCTAGGTGTTAAAAAAAACAAACAACACAAATATATGGGCATTCAACCAAACACTTTTTGGATGAACCGGTATTTTTGTGGCTATATGGTCTAATGGTATGACACTTGCTTTAGGATTGGAAGGTCCTGAGTTCGAGCCTCGCTCGGCGCATAGTTGAGTCCTTGGAAAAGGCTCTTTACTCACATTCTCTCACCATACTCAGGTGTAAAAGGAGTACCTGGCCGTTAACAGCGTTGTCTCTGTTGGGAAAAAAATGTATTCTCACCTAACAGGCGCCATGTCTCGTTCTACATGTTACTTTTTGCTGTTGGTCAGGGACCCTTTGTAAAGCGCTTTGAGCACATTAAGTGGATATTACGCTATATAAAAGCTCAAAGCTCAAGTTTATAAAGACCAGATGGCTGACAATGATCCTGAGACATTCGTCCTTGCATGGAGTGTAAATTGAGTTAATCACTTTGCCCACCTGCTCGGCTCAGGAAATGGTCATAGGCATAATTGACTATTTGTAGAAAACAATACAAAAATATCCCTTAACAGGTGGCACAAACCAAATGAAATGGAATTTTGGTTCTTTATGACCTGGTCGTGAAATAGGTAAAGCATTATAAATAGCTATAGTTGCCGTTTTAGGTGAATTGATGTTGTCAATTTTCTTTTTGTTTAGCATGGTATCACATATACCTTCCCCCCCCCCCCAGATATTTAAGTAATGTAGTAAATGTATCCTCATGATCTTTTTAATATGGAATTTACAAAGAGAACGTCAATTTCTTTGCTTCCCAGAATAAATACCGCATGAAACCGTTCTACGGCTGCTGCCTGAGCTTCCTTGGGTTCTCACCTGAGGAACAAAAACACATGGAAGAACTGACGGAAGAAAACGGTACACATTCCTAATTTAAGTATTTTACTTTGTTATTCAACAAAGGCCCATCTAGTGATGAGTTGAACTCCTTTTTAGGCAGATATGAGATGACCTCACCTCGTCTTTCCCTAATCCTGGCTCGTATCTTTTGCAGGGAGACAACCTTACCTTAAGCTTAATTCTCTCAGTGACAGGAGGCGCATAAAGCCTGAATAGTTTCCCTTTATTTGCTTCGACCCCTTGCTTCAGTTCTTGCTTACTTCCAGGAGTATGTTATGCTAACATAATGTCTTTCCCTCTCCACCAGTTTGCGCCATGTTGATTTTAGGCGTCTCATTCTCCTCTTTCCTCCTGGTGTCCATCCCATCACTATAGCAAGGAGCAGGCACCAGTGTAAGATAAAGATCTGAACAAGTGTGTATGAAAGGTGCCAGACAAAACGAGAAAGAAAAATAGAAAAGAAAAAAAAAACATCCCAAAAAATCAGTCTACCGGTAATCAGAAGGTCTGAGGTTCGATTCCCAGTCGAGGTAGACTGATTTTTTTGAGATGGTTTTTTTCTTTTCTTTTTCTTTCTTGCTTTATCTGGCACCTTTCATACACACTTCTTCAGATCTTTATCCATAGCACAATGAAATCCATTTTCGTTTCTCAAAAACATGGGACTGGGAGATGGGCAATTTATTAATTGCCTGATTCTTTATTAATGCTCTCTTTTTTTTGTTGTTTCTTTTGTTAATATATTTTTATGATGATATTTCATTTCTCAATGAATAAATCATTTTGCTGTTCAGTGCCTGTATGATTATATTGTTATGGACAAAAGTATGTTTCTTATCATTTGAAGGGAGAGTCACGTGAACTATTTAATTTGCTATGTTCTCCTGTGTGTTAAAAAAATCTGCATTTTTTTTTTTTCATATAAGAAGAATTGCAAAGGCTAAAGATAGCTGGGGCCCTTTACCAGCCTATTTCATTCTAGTTTGACTTCACACAAGTCATTGATAACTTGCCCGGGCAAGACAATGTATCATGACACTGTTACATTGATTATAATAAATACCTAATCTGCTGTCTTCAGAAAGGGACAGAGATCAAATCCATAGCTGAAGTCCCGATTTTTCCAGACAACCCTGATTACACAGCAGTGGTTGGGTAGCTGAGACTATTAGGTCTGGTGGAAAGTACATTGTAATATAAGCATTTGCTATTGTCTGTCAATTGCACTGTATAGAAACTGGGATAAACTCTTGACTCCATGGGCCGAACTGCTCTGCTGGACTTTTTAAAAAAATATGATCCCTCTGCGTTAACTTCATTTTCATTTGTCATGACATTAACAAGAAGATAAATTTACATTTAAAAAATTGATTTGCTTAACTGTAACTGTCCTTGCTTTGATTGTATTATGATTTGTCGTTGTCGTCCCCCCCCCCCCCCCCCCCCACCCACCCACCCCCCAAACCCTCCTCCGATTATTCAGGTGGAAGTTTTTTAGATTCTGTCACCCCTGAAGTAACCCATCTAGTGGTGGACAACCAGAATATGAAGGAGATTCCGACAGAAATTACATTGCCTCCCTTTGTTGTCAAGGGAGAGGTCAGTATATAGTTTTTCTTTTTTCCTTCCTTTCATTCATTTGAGTGTTTAATGATTTTGAAAATGCACTTTACAAGTGTTGTCTATTATTATTATTATTATTATTATTATTATTATTATTAATTATTATATATTATTATTATTATTATTATTATTATTATTATTATTATTATTATTATTTAATTTTTAAAATAAATTATTATTTTTATTATTGTTATTTTTATTATTATTATTATTATTATTATTATTATTATTATTATTATTATTATTATTATTATTATTATTATTATTATTATTATTATTATTATTATTATTATTATTATATTAATATTATTATTATTATCATTCAATCATAACTTTAGCTAGCTACAGCAAGAACAAGAAAACGATTAGGGATGTGGATTTTGTAGATTTTTCCACATTAGCAGATTTATTTTATTTATGATGGTAAGGGGGAAGGCACAGTATGACTTTTCATGGACATGTAAGTTTAATTTTTTAGTTTAAATATTTATATTTTCTCACTTTTATCACCAAATTTCCCTCAGTTTGCCTTCAGGAATAACCACTCTGCTACGTTAGTCTAATAATATAATTGTGACATTGCATTTTGGAACAATGTGCGGCTGCGTTTATCTTTGTTATTTTTTGGACAAAGTCCCTATTCCTGAAATGATGATTCAATGCTAAAATCTGGAGTGGTGAAAAATCGTCCTGCCAACGATTATTTGTTTATTAAATTCACCATTTTCTTGTTTTTGGTTGTACTTGAAGATGAGGTTATCCCCAGAAAGTTAAGTACTTTGTTCTTTAAAAAAATAAATTTGTTCATTACTATTTCCAGCCATGCACATATATGTACAACTGCTGAACATGGGCACTGATCGGAGCTGAAGAGTAAAGATTAGACAGATTCCACAGAATACATTTAAAAAGAGTTCTGAGTATAGGCTATCCCACAGAAATAAGCAATAAATCATTGTATGAAAAGTGCAATGAAAAACCCTTATCTATTCAGATCCTGGAGACAAGATGGTGACATTTTGGGCATATACTCAGAAGAGATGAAAATATACCACCCAATAAAGACATGAATACTTTTTTCACTCCATCTGGACACAAGAAATATCAAGGCAGACCATCAACGTCAATTCACACTGTCCTGATTAGATACTAAAACGCCTTCAAGAAAACCAAGAACTGAAATCAGAAGAGTATCTTCTGACATTAGCATCCACAGCAAAAACTGTGAACTGTGGAAGGAAGTGACACAGATTATTAAAGAGGCAGCCAAGGCATCCCAGTCAGATGTTTAAGAAGTGAAAAGCCTGAAGTCAGCAAGTCAAGTCAAATGTGTATAAATGTTATATATTGATAGTAATGTAAAGGTTGCTGCTCGAAGCTCGAAGAAATAAATAGCAATGTGAAGTTGAATGTAAGCTTCAATTTGATAAACGAAAACTTCAGGTTTCCCCTTTATCAACAAAACAAGATGAATGAGATAATATATAATAAATATTATCTCATTTCGTCTGCAGTGTTTCATTCATCTTGTTTTGTTGAGAAAGGGGGAAACCCGAAATGTCCACATTATCTGTTTTTGTTTATTAAACTGAAGCTTACATTTAATTTCATATTGTTATTTGCATTGAGAGTAATAAAGATAAATGAATTAATGCTTGCAATGCGCTTTGAGCACATTTAGTGGATGTGATTATATCCATCTTTGATTACTCCATTAATTACTGTATTTTTTTTTTTTCTCTTCCACATTTTCAGTGGTTTTGGGGCTGTATTCAAATGGCTGCCTGTGCAGATGAAGAACTCTACACGTTTGAAAAGGTAGGAATTATTAAATGACTTAAACCAGTGCCTGTTCCCTAATTTGTCACTTTGTATATTATATTTTTCTTGAACAGCTTAGAACAGGGTTTTAAGAAAATAAGGCTGAACTATTTATAATTTTTGGTTATGCTAAAGTATTTCCCTGTTTTAAAAAAAAAAAAAAAAATTATGCCCTTCTGCCACGGCATCATAAGATATCATCGCCTAGGCCTTCCACAAAGGAATATTGATAATTCATCAAACAAAATGTCTGGTGTCAACAGGAATCACCCATGTTGTCCAAGTGAGAAAATTGGGGGGGTTAATAATCTTGCTCAAGAAAATAAGCGAAATTGCCTGAAGCGGGGCTCGAACCGGGGACCTTCCGGGTCACAGTGCAATGCCTTAACCACTTGGTCATTTCGCCCCCAGTTTTTAAAAAAGTTATGTAAATATTATTTATACCCCAACATCTTTTAATTTTTGTATTTTCTATCAAGCTGTCCACACCAGCACGACATCACCCCTTCAGTAACAACTCCCTGTCCAAAACCCGCAAAAGAAAACGACTGCAGGAACTGGTGGCTGAGACGGAGGGTTCCCCATTCATGAACTACAAACGAAGATCATCGTCCAATGATTTCAGTGCCACGTCGATGAGTCCGGATTCCTTCTTAGATATGACGTACACGCCCGACAAATCTGATACTCATATCGGTAAGTCATCTAATGTATATTCAAAGTGATACGAAGCTGCTAGAAGCTGTGAACTGTAAAAAGCAATTTACAAATATAAATATAACGGTTTCCACAGAGAACAAAATAACAAACATGAACAGTTTCAGGCTCAAAACCCTTCTTAAACCAATAACAAAAATAATAATAAATAACATTAATACATGACTTAAAATCCATAGAGATAGCAGAGAAATATTTGGCACGGCTGTTTGCAAGACTAATATTTCTGTTTGGATCTCAAGTGATGTATTGATGTTATTTTTGTTTTTGTTATTTGCTTAAAGAAGGGTTTTCTGCCTGAAACGTTCAGTGTTTGGTACTTTATTCTTTTTCAAATTTGTTATATTCATTTTTGTTTGGTTACTTTTTAACGCACAATCCAACATGCATTTGTTGAACTACATGGAACAGAAAACAAACAAAAAATGTCAATGAATCTGTTATTTGTTGAATACAAATAATGCTGCTTGGAGCTCTAAGAAATAAAAAAAACTATAGTCAAATGGGAATGGATGCTTTGTTAATGAAATTGAAGCCTCCATTCCATTTCCATTTCCATTTGACTTTTGTCAATTTTTAAAAAATGAATGCATGAGAGTGAAAGTAATTGGGAATTCGCTCCTTGTCTATTGGATCTTTGAACTTTAATGTTTACATGGGTGCAAGAGTGCCGGCTACTGCCGGCCGATTGGATTACCGAAAAAAACGTTGCCGGCTTTTTACAATTTGGATTTGATTGATTGATTTATTTTTTTTTTAGTTTATTTTTGTATATTTTAAAATTGTGCAACTTGTGACAAGAAACTTAACAAATTACTGCATTACAGCCTTTGGATTAAACATACAACAATTGTGGCCTACTATTATGAAGACTAGATGCTGAGAACAAGTCTTCAAATGACGAGATAAGTCCGTGAATCTTGCAGGCTTTTTCAGATTATATGTCTGGTCATAAGTAGACTTGCAGGCTTTTTGAGGTCCAGTTGCTTGCACCCATGTGTTTAATGAATACCAAGTTGGATTATAAAAGACGTGCCACTTAAAGTTTGTGTTATGATAAGTTATAACGTAAGCAAATAATGCATTTTAAGTGAAATTAATCAGAATGATTTCTGAGTGTTTATTTAGTTATTTTTTTTTGTTTTTCGGAGTAGATAATTATATTATTTATTTCTCAATGAAAGTAAATATATCAAAACTCAAAACTTCATGACTAAACATAAATTGACATGTCATGCATCTGATAATTTCTTGCACTGCATTGCTGCTGATGTCGGGGTTTAGTATATAGAAAAGGCTTTAAAGACAATTTTTTCCCCCGTGGGTTGAATAAAAGGGAATTTTATTTATCATGATTTTGTTTTATTACATTAAAACTAAAAAATATTTTCTAGGAGACTTGAAGCTCCAAGAGAAAGATGAGAACATTCCGGCCATCACGAGCAAGATGAGCAAACGTCAGATGGTAGCCATTGAATTGTTACAGACTGAGCAGAATTATGTCGGTATTCTATACACCATTTTACACGTAAGTGAAATCAATTATAAAGGAACACACCTGTCACAAATACTGATTTTGTTGGTGCAAACGGTTAACAGGAGTTGGAAGGAGAAGGGCATAGTGACGCAGATTCGATTTTTTTTTTGTCTCAAGATATTGGATTTGCAAATCAACCGTTAGAGGAAAATTTTTTAACTATAGAAGACTTATATTATCAAACATTTTAAAATAAGAAATCATCTATTTTTGATTTGAAAAGTTTTCTGTTTTTTTTGTTTTTTTTTGTAAATTTTTGTTTATGTTTATTTATTTAATTTTTTTTTTCTGTTTGTTTAAAAATCAGATTTCATTAAAAAAAAAAAAACTAAAGAAAAAAAAAACAGAATTTGAACTTTTTAAAAAAGATTTATTTTCTTACATAAAATTTAGATTTTCAAGACACAGATAGAAAAGCCGGACCAGTACAACGGGCCAATTCTGGCCCCCCAGGACACTAAGATCATATTTGGAAACATTCCACCCATCTACGAAGCACACGTCAAATTGAGGGAATCATTGGCAGCTGTAGCAGACCAGTGGACGGAGACCAGCAGCATCGGGGAGTGTTTTCTCAGCAGGGTGAGATAGTTAACATGAAGTTTGTGTGGCTATGTGGTCTTGTGGTATGACACTCGCTTTTGGATCAGGAGGGCCTGGGTTCAAGCCTCGCTTGGCGCATAGTTGAGTCCTTGGAAATGGCTCTTTACTCACATTCTCTTATATTTACCCAGGCATAAAATGAGTACCTGGTCGTTAACAGCGTTGTCTCTGTCGGAAAAAAAAAATGTAATATCGCCTCACAGGCGTCATATCGCGTCCTACGTGTTATGCGTTGCTGTTGGTCAGGAACCCCTTTTAAAGCGCTATGAGCACGTTTAGTGGATATTGCACTATATCAAGATCAAGAACAAAATTTGGTGACAGGTCGTTTGCGTGTTTCAGCCCCAAGATTTGGAATGAACTACCACGTGGTCTGAGGGAGTGCAAGTCTTTACCTGCCTTTAAAAAGAATCTCAAGAACATCTTTACTGTATTTGCTCTTGTTGACGCTATGAATGCTTGATTTGGCTATGAATTCATTGCATTTTTTTCACTCAAAATTGATAATTTATATTGTAAAGTGCCCAGAGCTTGTGTTTTACACGAGAATGAGCACTGTATAAATGTGTATTATTATTATTATTATTATATATTTTTAAAAAGCTCAAACTCAAGTATGTTCATTTTGATTCAAAGATATCAATACGCAGGGTTGACACTCTTATAGAGTCCTCCCACATTAGTTTAATTTGTTTATGCTGCCATATATTTTTCCTTTTATTTTCTTCTTTTATCTTCTTTCTCTCTTTCTACATTGTATTGAAATTCACTATTCTCATGCCAAAAAATAGTCCCCAAGTTTTGCTGGCAATAATAATAATAATAATAATTTTTTAAAAAGATGTTACAAATTTACAGGCGTTTTATAAATCAGTTATTACTTTATGATATGACATTGAATATTTAGGAATGCCTCATATCTGTGTCCTTATCTTTTCTGAAATTTTTTTTTTTTTTTTTTTTTCAGGGAGATGAATTAATGAAAGCTTATCCTCCATTTGTGAATTTCTTTGAAAACACCAAGGAAACAATTCAAAAGTGTGATAGCACCAATCCAAGGTTCCACGCCTTTCTCAAGGTAATTCATATATTAATAGAAATAAATGACATTTTTGTATAGCACTATACCCTGATTACAACAGGCTCCTTTTAGGAAGTCAAGAAAGCTTCAAGACGGGAGTAAGCATCAAACCTGATCATGCAGCTGTATACAGACTTTCCACATGGAGGGAATGGGACAGTCATGCAAATGAAGCTGTTGAAAAGAACTGCCCTACGGCACTGAGCTCCCCAGGAATGAATGGGTTACACTGAACAGAGCATGGGCAAAAATTGGGTGCCCCGCTGGAAGCATGAAAAAGTGGGGGCTGGCTGAGTCTAGCTTGTGTACATGTGGATGCCCAGAGCAGACGATGGAACACATCCTTAGAGAATGCCAGGATGGGCCCAGCTGCACTGACCATGACCTAAGGGTCTGCTTTGGAGTGGGTTCGGTGTTGGAGCGACAAGCTATGATGATGACAACTGGCTCAAGGCGCTTTACATTCATAAAATAAATACAATGAAAAAAATCTTTTTAAAAACTGTGAATGAAATGCTAAAGGTGAATGAAAGATGAGAGGATGGAGTTGTTAAAGTGAATAAATAAATAAAACCAGCATTTGAAACTGAACAAGTTCGCAATGATGCTGTGCATTCTTGGGAGCTCCCATTGGGAACGGGTTTGAAATTTCCAATACTGGAGTTCAAGGATCTTATTATTATACCCCAGACCTGCTTCCTGTTCCGAAACATTCGTAGAATTACGAAATTTCGGCTCCAATTTCAGTAATTTACGAGCATCTCAAAGTCGTTAAAACTTATTGAAAATGAAAGTTTGTCACCGGACGGACAACAAAATGTAAAAGATTTTGAAATGTTTTTTAAAACTTCTTGTTGAATTATGAAGTTATCTAAAGCAACCGTTAATTTTATCTCTTAAAAAACTACTATGTTCAACCCCTCAAATGACCTCACCCGTGTTATTTCTTATCAAAGTATATTCTTTTTATATTACAAAGATCAGTTCTCATGCCGGATGGGGTCTGTTGAGCTGGCATGGTGGGACAGGAGGTCACTTGATGTGTCTTCTATCCCCTGGCTGAGAGGGAAACAGTCAAATGTATAGTATTAGTTTTGGGAGATGTTCATTTTTAAATTGTACACTTTTCCCCCAGATCTTACTCTTTTTGACAAGCAGTCTTACTGGGTGGGGTTCCTGACCTCCCATAGTGGGCAGGAGGGTACATACTATGTCTTCTATCCCCTTATATCTGTTTTCCAATATGCTTTCTGTCTTTGTCTTGGAATGAGATTACTTGGTTTTGTCCTGGCCCTGGCCGGAGTCTGGCTGGGAGGGAAACAGTCAAATGCATAGTTATTGTTTTGGGAGATGATAGTTTTTTCCTTGTAAATCATCTCTCTGTTATGTATTATTATATTTGTTATTTTGAATGTATAATGTAAGCATTTGAGTGTATTCCTCTTTGTGTTGGATTTTGTGCTTGTGTCCGGATGAGACTTATAAGTATCTCAAACTAAGTACATTGGTGGTATGCTCTTGGAATTTACATCTGATCCCTATATGTTCTCAGTTCCCCTATGTCTTACTTTTTCTTGGGTGCTTTAATTGTAATTCTAGAACTTTTTACTATCCCATTTTCTTCCTTTTTACTGGTGCTGATATAACCTTAATGTGTTGCAAGCGCCATAAAACCCTTAAAAACAAACAAAACAAACAAGCAGTCTTACACTTTTTCTCATATTGAGGTTGGCAGCTCTGATAACGGGTCATAACGATGCCTTGTAGTATCTTGCTATTAATTACAATGGAGAGAAAGAAAAAGGGAGTAAATCTGGCTCATAAATAAGGGAACAGCACAAAACAAACGACGTTTCGGCCTTTATATATATATTAGATTGTCATAATAATATAGGTGAAAATGTGTGTGTGTGTGTGTGTATGTATGTGTGTGTGTGTGTGTGTGTGTGTGTGTGTGTGCCTGCAATGAAAGAGAGAGGTGGAGCGATAGAAACGTCGTTTGGTTTTTGTTGTTTCCTTATTTATGAGTCAGATTTACTCCCTTTATCTTTATCTCCATTTTATTGACTCATTTAGGTACCTCTAGTTATTGGTATTGCTGTTACACTATGGTAAAATCTGGTTTTCCCTGAAAACTGAAGGGTATAGGTTTTTAATTTTTTTTTTTTTTTGAATGACTATTCAACCAGTTGTGTATGAACAAGCCAGAGTGTGGAAGACAAACTCTACAAGAACTATTGATTCGTCCAGTCCAGAGGCTTCCTAGCATTGTTCTATTGTTACAAGGTGAGACATGACGGCTAATAAACACCCATTTCCTTCTGCCTTTATAACACATTATTTCAATTATCTTTGTTTTGTAATACAATTTCATTGACGCTAAGATACAATATGTGTGTCCCAATAGCACATTTGGTAGAGCACTCGCTTCTCACGCAAAGGGACTGAAATTAATTCGGGGTGAAGTCAAGATTTTTTCCTGACTCCCACCCCAGTCCATCCAGCAGTGATTGGGTAACTAGATCTGTTTGATCTTGTGGAAAGTATTTAGTGATGGACTATCAAAAGGGTTGCACACAATTGCTGTTGTCCGGTTCATGCTATAGAAACAGTGATAAACTCCAGCTCTTTGGGCCTAATGACTTTGAAGGACTACTTTTCATGATACAATATAAATCTCCCTCCCCCCCCCCCCCCCCCCCCCCCCCCATTAAAATTAAAGTAAACCCAATTTTTTAAATATCTCACTCTCTGTGAGTTGCCTAAAAAATGGGGAGGGAAAAAAAATTGCAGAACAAAACAAGAATAGCAAAGACATGCTGTTATATAGTTTAGATTGTAATCTTGGCAATGTGTCCTTTGTCATGGTTTGTTCCTTCTAATGGATGCAGTTGGAGCATATTATTCAGGTACCCATCATGGTATAATTTGCCATTCCGAAAAGTGAGTGGAGCAGGCACTTATGTTGATAACAAGAGATGTAGTGAGTATGAAAATGCCAGAAGACAATAGAGAATAAAACTTTTCGCGGCGGTGATGAGGGTTTGAACCCGCGACCTTACTGGTACGACAACTCCGCCTGGCCGGGGAGAGCGTGTCTCTACCGTATAGCTCGTACAGCACTTTCATACTCACTCCATCTCTTGTTATAATTTGCCACCAACTGACATAAAGGGCAGTAAGTAATTAAAGTAGTCCTTCAGAGCCATCAAGCCTATGGAGCCAGAGTTTATCTTGGTTTCTGTCGATTAAAATGGAAAAATAGCAATTGCTTGCTATCCTCTGGATAGGATGCTAGTCTATGGCAAAGTACTTTCTGTCAGATCTAACAGTCCCAACTTTGCTGGGTGGATGGGAAAACAAATCTCAACTGCACTTGGAATCGATCTTGTTCCCTTTGCTTTTAAAGCGAGTGCTCTAACAACTGACCTATTGGGACCTCAAAGTAAGTAAGTTTGGTATAATTTACAGGGGAAAGATCAATATGGTTTTGTTTGTTTATTTTTTGTTTTTGGTTGTTTTTGGGTTTTTTCCTTTTTATTTTGTGTGATTTTTTTGTTTGTTTTTTTGTTGTTGACTTTTTATCTAGGATAAACATATTTTTCAAGATTCAAACTGCTTATTTATCCTCCTCCTCCTGACCTTCTTCCTTTTCCCCCACCTTCCTCCCTACCCTCATCTCTTTCCTCCTCCCCCTCAACCTCCTCCTCTCCCCCTCCCTCCTCTTGTCCTCCTCTGCTTCCAACACCGTACCATTTCCTTTTCTTTCTCTGCATTATCTGCTTCTTTAATTGGTAATTTTTTTCCCCTGAATTTAATCCACCTAATAAAGTTTCGACATTTTGTTCTTTTTTTTTCAGATTTGCTAAAGAGGACAGACTCAGGCAATCCCGACAAAGCCAAACTGGAGCAGGCCATTGAAATGTTAAAGAATATCACAACGTGAGTTGAAACTTTAAAAAAAGAAAAAAATTAAAAATTGAGCTTTTATATAGCACTATATCCATTAAAAGTGCTCAAAGCGCTTTACAAAAAGTCCCTGACCAACAGCAACACGTAACATAAAGAACGAGACATGATGTCTGTTCGGCGATAATACAATTTTTTTTTCTGACAGAGAAAGAAAGTATTGGATATACAATTAGCTTGAAAGAGAAAAAAAGGGATGCCCAAAGACTAGATGGATGAAAAGTGTAAAGGATTATATGAAAGATCTGGGCCTGGAGGAAGATGATGCTACGAACCGAGATGCATGGAGCTGTGGCATTCATCCGGGATAAGCTGATAGAAGGAGAAGAAGATTGTATTTGTAAAATAGGGCCTCCGTATTATTCCCTCTTCCAAGAGATTTTAGTGCATTTCAACATTCAGTTACGCAATTCAAAAGAAAATAGTTTAGTTCAACTATGACTATCATGTATAGATTCAAAACAGTAGCTTTAATACTATGTATATAATTGGTCTCAGATAAATGTATATAATGATGATGTAAAAGTAACCACCACAGTCAAATGCCAAGATAGTCGGCATTAAACAAAGAAGAGAAACAAATTTTATTTCACATGAGTTGGCACTGCGCATCCTTCCAAGTTGCTTAATAAAGTCCAGGTTTCTGTCTATATCCTGACTCACTAAAACGAACCATTCAATGGCAAAAAAACGTTTGTTAACTCATTTAACCATAGGTCTCTCCTTCTGATCTCCCTGAAGATTTTTGATACTTTTCAAAATTGATAAATACATATACTCATTTACTCAATCTAAAATAAAATTGGCATGTAGGTACATAGTTTTACTCAACAGCTTTTGCCTTGTAAAAATTAAAAACATAAGCTTTAATAATATGTCTATAATTTGTCTCATAAAAAATGTAAATAATGATGGGCTAAAAGTAAACACGGTCAAAATACCGAGACAGACGATCATAAAAAAGGATATGCAACATTTGATACACTTTGTCCAACATTTCAGGGTGAAGACAAATCTTATTTCACATGAGGGGCACTGTGCATCCTTCAAGTCGCTTAATCAAGTCTAGGTTACTGTTTCTATTTATCTAGACTTACCAAAGCCATTCAACAGCAAAAGCAATTTGGTTAACTCATTCAACCATAGTCCTCTACCTCCATGCTATCCGATCTCCCTAGAGATTTTTGATACTTTTCAAATTTTGAAAGAAACATAAACGCATTTACTCAATCTAAAAGAAAATTGGCATTTACATAGTTTTACCCAACATCTTTTAGAACAGTTGCTTTAATAAGACACCTATAATTTGTCTGAGAAAAATGTTAATAATGATGGGGTAAAAGTAATCACGGCCAAATACCAAGATAATTGGTGTTAAACAAGTCACTTACCAAGTCTAGATTTCTGTTTCTATTTAGACTCGTTTAAACAGCCATTCATTCAACAGTTATAGAAATAGGTTAATCGTGCATAGTTTGATTTCTTTAATTTTGTTTGTTTTCTCTTCATTTGCAGACACATCAATGAGGACAAAAGGAAAACAGAGAATCAGATGGTCATGTTTGACATTGTGAATGATATAGACCACTGTCCTGTGAGTCCCGTCATACAGCAGTACTCATAGCGGCCAAATGGCCTGATATAATTGGAACTGTCCTGATTTGGCAATCTAGAGAAAAAAAAATAAAAAAATAATGGACTGTTATATGTATGGAAATGTAACTGTTGCTGCTCGAAGTTTGAAGAAATAAATAATAATGTGAAATTGAATGTAAGCTTTAATTTAATATACGAAAACAGATAATATGGATGTTTTGGATTTCCCCTATATCAACAAAACAGGATGAATGAAACACTACAGACGAACGAGATAATGTTATAGATAGAATGCGCTTGGCCAAGGAGTTCACAACATTGCCATCCGGAAGTATAACGGACCAACACACAAACTCTGTGTAACCATGAACTTTTATAGTCTGGTTAATACAGTTTAGTGAGAACAACTCACAAACGCGGATGGCAAAAACAATAACAAAGGCCTGAGTGACGTCATCTGCATACTATCTATAGTGGCGTTGTTAAGATGAATAAACAAAAACATTGAACTCAATAGAACGCTGTAGAAACCGGTATAAATTAAACATCATTCATCTGTAGGGTTTCATTCATCCTGTTTTGTTGCATTCAATTTCACATTGTTATTTATTTCTTTGAGCTTCGAGCAACAACATTTACATTACCCAGAAGTTAGCTAGAGTATCAACGATAGTTTATCATCTCGTTGCTGTATAAATGAGGGTTAATGCAGATTTTTTTTTTTAAATGGGGCTAAAAGGCAATTGTACAAAATTATCCTCCTTTTTCTCACTTTTTTTCACCATCAACACTGATTGTTTCATGGGGCTTTGAATGCTGGGGTCCCAAAAGCTCAGTTGGTAGAGCACTCGCTTCACACGCAAAGGGACAGAGATCGATCCCGGATGCACTCGTGATGTTTTTTTGGTCCCCTTGTCTACCCAGCAGTGAATGGGCAGCTGGGTCTGTTAGATCTGGTGAAAAGTACTTTGTGATAGACTAGCGTCCTGTCCAAAAGATAGCAAGCAATTGCTATTGTCCGTTTCATGCTATAGGAATTGGGATAAACTCCAGCTCCATGGGCCTAATGGCTCTGAAGGACTATTTTGAATGCCACTATTTAAATTACTTTCTTATACGTGGAGAAACTGAAGAAAACTAAATGTTTCTACAAATGTTCAGAATAATACATGATGGAAAGGAAGTCACTTGTGATGTCTTCTTTCTCCCTGTATCTGTTTCATGAGTTGCTTTCTGTCTTTGTCTTGGAATGGGATTTCTTGGTTTTGTCCTGGCCCTTGCCGGAGTCCTTGGCTGAATGGGAAACAGTCAAATGTATACTGTTAATTTTAGGATTTGATATTTTTTTTTTTTTTGCAAACCATCTCACTGTTGTTTGGTAGTTATGTTTTCTGTTTTGGTATATTCTGTAAACATTTGCATTCCTCTCAGTGGGATCCTGTGCTGGTGTCTGGATGAGACTTATAGGTTATCTCAAACTAAGTAAACTGATAGTGTGCTCTTGGAATCTACATCTGTTCTCTATTTGACTCATTTTAATTATAATTCTATAATTTTTTTGACTTTTGCATTTTTTTTTTTTTTCACTTGCTCTGAAATGACCTACATGTTTTGCAAGCGTCGTAAAACCCTTAAAAACAAAAACAAACAAAAAAGTTGAGCTTCTGAGCTTTTTCTTTTATATAGCACAATATCTACTAAATGTGCTCAAAGTGCTTTACAAGGCGTTCCTGGTCAACAGCAACACTTAACATGTAGGATGAGACTTGAGCAAGTACAATTTTTTTCCCATCTGAGACAACTCTGTCAACGGTCAGGTACTCATTTTACACCTGAGTATGGTGAGAGAATGTGAGTAAAAAGTCTTGTCCAAGGACTCAACTATGCACCTGACGAGGCTCGAACCCAGGACCTTCCGATCCAAAAGCAAGTATCATACCACAAGACCACATAGCCGCACAGCCTCATGCATGAATATTATCCAGTTGGCAACCTCCAGGAAAACAGAAGTCTGGAAATCTGTTACATCCGAAAAGATTACCTCTAATAATTTTTTTTTTTCATGCTCCTTGCAGGTCACGTTGTTATCGTCAAATCGTCATTTTGTGATGCGAGTGGATGTGATGGAGTTGTCTGGCAACATTTCCTCAAGAGGAGATCCCTTATCACTTTTTATTTTCTCTGATAGTATTGAGGTAAGGCATTGGATAGATCTCCCATTTAAACAAAAAATTTTTTCTACACTTGAATTGTTTATTCTTATTAAAACAGTGCGGCCAACTGTATGCCAAAAAATCATATTTTTAAATGATTTTTTTCACCTTTTGTAAGATTATATGTTTTTTTCCTCTTAGATTGTAATTTTTAAAAATAAGATAATCAAATCTTAACATTATTATGTAAAAAGTTGTTTTTATTGCTACTCATAACAATTCTGGGCATTCTCCTTGTTTCCTGTAATAGATTTGTTATAACAATTGTTGTTTTGTAGGTTTAAGTGGTTTGTGGTTTTTTTTTTTTAAGTTACAGAAGTTTTAAAGAGAAAAAAATTATTTTCCTGAAAGTCATAAAGGCTACTGCTCATTTACACATCCATGGTGGCTAAGTCGATCATGAACTCGTAATGGTGGCTGTTAACTTTGTGTGGCTATGTGGTCTCGTGGTATGACACTCACTTTCTGATCGGAAGGTCCTGGGTTCGAGCCTCGCACTCGACGCATAGTTGAGTCCTTGGAAAAGACTCTTTACTCACATTCTCTCACCATACTCAGGTGTAAAATGAGTACCTGACTGTTGACAGCGTTGTCTTTGTCCGAAAAATTGTAATATCGCCTAATAGGCGTTATGTCCCGTCCTACATGTTAAATGTTGCTGTTGACCAGGGACCCCTTGTAAAGCGCTTTGAGCACATTTAGTGGATATTGCGCTATATAAAATTTCATTTAAAAAAAAAATTGTTTAACTACAAAGTTTATTTTTACGTATATAACTTTGTGTGTAACATTTTCTGTTTGGTTTAGTAAAGTATTACTAAAATTAACTATTTATTCAAATGAATTTTGTGTTGGTTACACTGATAAAATTGTTTCCATTACTTTCATGATTTTGTGGACTGGTTTGTAAATGTTGACAAGTAAAATGCATGACATCTGAAACAATGTAAAATCATAATTTATCAGAGACTTGTGTATGATTATTATCGTTGTTGTTTTCATGATTATTTTTTGTCTTTGAAATTTCATTGCACTATGAACTTTGTACATTTATGCTTCATTCGATCATGACCAATTTTCAATTACCAGTATTCTATGATAGTATTTTTCAATTTTACATTGCCGTATTGATACATTTTTCGTTACATTCAAAGTTATGTAAAACTGTCTGTGAATGATACAAAGATAAGATCAGAAGATACTGATTTTGAAATATTCACCTAGGCAGGTATGTTTCATAATTTATTTTATTCACTGCGACTTTCAATCCCTGTCTACCGATTTTATTGCTTTTCTGTCTAGATTTGTAAGAGAAGAACAAAAGTGTTGGCATCCTCTTCCTCCAGCCGTAGTCCTGCCCTCTCCATCCACAAAACACCACAGAAAGCGTACAAACACCTGGATATGGTGTCAATGACAGCTATAAAACGGGTACTAGACGTCGCAGAGGCAGATGGTAAGGACTGACTCTGTCAATCTATGGACTTCTTTACTTAGCAAGGCAAAGTTTTGCTCATATAGATATTATCTCTGTCGTCTATCTGGAATTTAGTCAAGTATTTATGCTTTTATTGTTTTTTGTTGTTGGCTGAAGAAGGGTTTTGAGCCCGAAATGTTCCGTGTTTGGTATTTTGTTATTTTTTGAAGCTGTTATATTCATTTATCTTTATTACTTTTTACAGTCCACAGCTTCTAGCAGCCTGGTATCACTTCTTCAGGGTGAGCAAATTTGAGGTTAATAATCTTGCCAAAGGAAAATAAAAAACAAACGAAAGTGCCTGAAGCTGGGCGGGAACCTTAGACTTTTAGGGTCACATTGCAATGGTTTAACCACTCTGCCACTTTTTCTCTCCGAAGAATAGAAAGCTTTAGCGAAATTGTTTTTTAAATTTTTTTTTATACCGTATACCTCATTCCAGTCCAATCTTTGGTTTCAAAAAGGTTTTTTTTTTTTTCTCATTTATTATTTTTCTTTTAGTTTCCTTAGAATTTGTTTCTTACACATTTGATAACGTTTTGAATCTATGATTTGTCACATTTTCCGACAGGCTTTCTTTTGATTATGTGTATAATTAGCGTTGTTCGTGTATTGTGTTAGGGCTTAATCTATGTTATGCGCCCAGAGCCCTCCTGAAGAAGGGATGTTTGGCGCACTATAAATCTATACCATTATTATTATTTTATTATTATTTGTCAATTTTTTTTTCCAGAGTGTCGATCAGCTTTTGGTCTTATTTGTCGAGACAACTCACAAGTAAAAGAGAAGTTGTACAGTTTTACCCTCGACTCTGACGATGTCACAAAACACGACCTTTTAACCTCCATCTGCAAAAATCTAGCCATTGTTTTATGTCGTCCAGATTTTGTAAGTGATGCTTAAATAACAACGTGAAATTGAATGTAAGCTGCTTCAATTTAATATACGAAAACAGATAAAATGGATGTTTTGGGTTTCCCATTTATCAACAAAACAGGATGAATGAAACACTACAGACGAATTATACTTGATGTTTCGGAGTTACCGAGCTGTATAAGATTTCGGCATTATTATGGTGATTCAGGATATTTACTATTTTCAAAGTTGGAGTTTTTTTATTTTACTCTAAGAAATAAGAGGTCCTGATAGCTCAATTGATAGAGCACTCGCTTCACATGCAAAAGCACCAAGATCAATCCCAGGTGAAGTCGAAATTTTTTTTTCTGGCTCCGTCTGTCCTCCCGTAGTGATCGGGTAGCGGGATCTTTAGATCTAGGGGAAAGAGTACTTTGGTATAGACTAGCGTCCTATCATATCATATGTGTGCTGAGAAGCCCCGGAAAGATGGACAAATTCCATAGATTGAGCTATGTAAGCAGTGGTGTAGATAGACCACATCTTTCTGATCATTTACCACTTTAAATTTTCTTTCTATGTCTATTATAAAAAATTTTTTCTTTAGAAAATTTGTTGCTTTCGGGAAACTCATTATCTTCGATTTTGGCTGATATCAGTAACAGGGTTATAAAATGGACCAAGTGTTCATTAAAAAAATTATATTAAAAAAAAACCAAAAAAAAACCAAAGGGTCAGCAATCAACTGCCATAGTCCGTTTCACGCTATGGGAACCAGTACAAATTCTGACTCCATCAGTCTGATGGCTCTGGAGTACTACTGAAGAAAACAATAAACAAAAATATTTTTTTTTTATTGAGCTTTTTTATATAGCGCATTATCCACTAAATGTGCTCAAAGCGCTTTACAAGGGGTCGCTGGACAACAGCAACATTTAACATTTAGGACGGGACATGACGCCTGTTAGGCGATGTTATAATTTTTTCTGACAGAGATAACGCTGTTAACGGCCAGGTTCTCATTTTACACCTGAGTACGGTGAGAGAATGTGAGTAAAGAGCCTTCTCCAAGGACTCAACTATGCGCCGAGCGAGGCTTGAACCCAGGACCTTCTGATCAGAAAGCGAGTGTCATACCACAAGACCACATAGCCGCACAAAAAGGAAACCCCTGATAAATGTGCGTATAACGTTATATTTACATCTGATTAATAATAATCTCTTCATATCTTAGGAAACGTTCCTGGCCAAAGTCCATGGTGAAGAATTAAGTATCACCACCAAGGATCTCCACAAAGCCAGCAAAGGATTCAGGTAAGACATCAATTATCTTTAACGCACACACACACACATACACACACACTCGCACACATACACACACACACACACTCTCTCTCTCTCTCTCTCTCTCTCTCTCTCTCTCTCTCTCTCTCTCTCTCTCTCTCTCTCTCTCTCACACTCTCTCTCTGTCTCTGTCTCTCTCTCACTCTAAATCTCTCTCACTCACTCTAAATCTCTCTCTCTCTCTCTCTCTCTCTCTCTCTCTCTCTCTCTCTTTCTCTCTCTATCTCTCAGTCTCTCTCTCTCTCTCTCACAGCCGTTTAAATAGGGCCCAAACTTTCACTTTAGTTACTTCTTCCCTCACTGGCTACCATCGAGTAATGTAAACAATCCACCGTCAGCCACAGTGATAACAGCTGTCAAGACAGGGTGCATTGGCAATAAATTATGTCTGCAGGTAAATCTCATCGCTTTGAATTTCTCTCAGGCAGAGAGTAGTAGAAATCTCATCAAAATACTCAAATTTCTCAGCCCATTGTGGACGCAGCATCTTTTTCATAATTTTCAAACATATATGGATTCAAAGACCAGCTTTTCCTCTACAAGACGCAATTATTTTTATTTACATCATTAAATGATAAGCTTGTGTTTTGCTCTTTTGAATAATCAGAGTTTTTTATGAAATAAATATTAAAATTATAAGTTTAAGAAATATTTAAAAATTCAAAATATCAAACCAACACTTTTTACCATCAAGTGTGAGGGATCAGAGAAAAGTAGATAAAATTATCTTTCATATGATATATACTTTATTATGTAGATTAGGGATTTAAGAATAGAGGGTGTGGAAAGGAATCTCAATAATTATTTTTGTTACCAACAAAGAGGAGAATATTTCATTATATTTTAGAAACCCAATAATAAAACTAGATAGTGATGATAAGAGACATTTATTTAGTTTGATTTCATTGAATTTAAGCGGAAATTTTAGATATTTCTTAAATTTACTTATTTAAGTTCTGTTCAGGTTATGGAGAGACACACTGAAGACGGTCATCACACCAGTACAAACGAAATATGTCGAATTTGTTGTGAAAGAGTACAGAGCCGTGCTGAGAGGATTAAAACACTCTAGACTTTATCTACAATTGACTATAAATATAAATGTGAAATTCTGATATATTTAAATATTTCAATTTGCGAGAAATGTATCTCACTGATGCATAATTTAAAGAAATGCGATGCAGGTATTGATACCTTTGGTTCTGTGAGAAAACTCTGAACAAGAAACAATACTTAATGAGGTGAATATGATCCTTATCTTTCACCAGTGATGTGCTATATGCAGTCTATATGGCACACAAATTAAAAGAGGTGCAAGTCAAGTACATAAAAAAAAGTAATGGGCATGGATATCTCAAAAATAAGGTTATGAAAATTATAAGAACTCTTTAAGATTTTCTTAGTGGTTTTGATGGTCTTTAAATGAATGTCCTTATATAACAATTTTTAATGGAATTCTTATAATTCGTTGATTCTGGGATAAATATAAGTGAATCACATTTGACTATGTTACTGGTTTATTAAAAAATTTCTATTAATACAATGCTGTGATTGGATTTCAATTTTACCTTACTCAAAATCCTGACTTTTACGACAGGTGACCTGATATCTCAAAAACGCCTTAATCTACTGGTATAAAATTTAAATGTCTACATTCTACAGATATTCAACATCATTTCCATTACTTTTGTTTTAAAATCTTAAGTGTTGAACATGTTAAAATGTTCTCTTAAAAATTTTAATTCACTTAAATTTATGTATCAATTTCATGGGTTATCCCTCTTGCTTTTTAACACCATCATAATTATGATTAAATAATCAATAAAAACTCTGTTAATAAACTGTTCGGTAGTATAAAAATATTTTTGCTACCCTTAATAACGGCAATACTACATGAGTTTGAAATTCAGAAAAAATCGATCAAAATGGCGAAAAAATTGTCTCCCTCTCTCAGTGTAAAGCTATGACTCATCATCACTAGACTGGCTAGATTTACCTGGCGAACTAAACTGAAAGCGATAAACGCCTGTGCTCTCTCTCTCTCTCTCTCTCTCTCTCTCTCCTTCTCCTCTTCTCTCTCCCTCTCTCTCTCTCTCTCTCTCTCTCTCTCTCCTCTCTCTCTCTCTCTCCTCTCTCCTCTCTCTCTCTCTCTCTCTCTCTCTCTCTCTCTCTCTCTCTCTCTCCTCTCTCCTCTCTCTCCTCTCTCTCTCTCCTCTCTCTCTCTCTCTCTCTCTCTCTCTCTCTCTCTCTCTCTCTCTCTCTCTCTCTCCTCTCTCTCTCCTCCTCTCTCTCTCTCTCTCTCTCTCCTCTCTCTCTCTCTCTCTCTCTCTCTCTCTCTCTCTCTCTCTCTCTCCTCTCTCTCTCTCTCTCTCTCTCTCTCTCTCTCTCCTCTCTCTCCTCTCTCTCTCTCTCTCTCTCTCTCTCTCCTCTCTCTCTCTCTCCTCTCTCTCTCCCTCTCTCTCCCTCTCTCTCTCTCCTCTCTCTCTCTCTCTCTCCTCTCCTCTCTCTCTCCTCCTCTCCTCTCTCTCTCTCTCTCTCTCCTCTCTCTCTCTCTCTCTCTCTCTCTCTCTCTCTCTCTCTCTCTCTCTCTCTCTCTCTCTCTGTTGTGGATATTGTTATTATTGTTGTCATTAATTATTATTATTATTATTATTATCATCATCATCTCATGAAATGGCTTGATTAGGCAATGGTCATAGTTGAACTAAATCTAATTCGTGTTACGTTTGTTTTCCGGTAGAATATTTTGATAGCTCATCGTAATCGAAATAAATAAGGAATGTGTTGAGCACCTTTTCTATTGCAATAAATAACAATGTGAAATTGAATGTAAGCTTCAATGTAAATTACAAAAACAGATGAAATGGACGTTTCGGGTTTCCCCTTTATCAACAAAACAGGATGAACGAAACACTACAGACGATTGAGATAATGTGGTAGTGGCGTTGTTAAGATGACTAAATAAAAACTGGAGTCCTTCTCTAAGTGGGAAACAGTCTAATGTATAGTGTTAGTTTTGGGAGGTGATATATTTTTTTCTCGTAAATCATCTCTCTTATATGTATTGATAGTTCTGTTTTTGTTTTTAATTTATCTTGTAAACATTTGGATGTGTTTCTCTAAGTTAGTTCCTGCGCTGGTAACTGGATGAGACTTTTAGGTGATTTTAAACTAAGTACTTTGATAGTGTGCTCTTGGAATCTACATCTGTTCCTCATTTGAACCAATTCCCCTTTTATCTTACTTTTCCTTTGATGCTTTAATTGTAATTCTAGAATTTTTTAATATCCTATTTTCTTCCTTTTTACTAGCGCTGATATATCTGACCTAAATGTGTTGACAAGCGCTGTAAAACCCTTAATTCTCTCCTTACCAGCCATTTTCAGGATTTTCCCCAAAACTTCACCTCGGACTAACACAAAAATAGATTTTTTATCACTCAAACACAATAGCAGTAAGTTCTTGCGATAAATAATTTCTTTAGCAAAACATGCTCTACAACACACTGTTCTTTAAATTTTATGATGTACAAAAGAAATTTGAATAAGAAAAATGTTGGTTGTATTGTAGCGAATGTGATGATTTTCCTTAAGTTGGTACAGAGAGGGTTAAAAAATAACCTTTTTTTTTTTTTGCTTCTAGATTCAGTCGCCGTGTGAGTCGTGCCTTTTCATTCAACAAAACACCCAATACCTTAAAACGTGCTGTATCAGGAATGGTTCATGGGTTAAGTCCCTTTGTTAAAGATGGTCGCACCCTCCACAAGTTAGGTAGTCGCAAACTGGCCAGTACTTTTGACCTCACTGTGAGTAGATGTTTTCCAGCGTTCTTTTTTTATATGTTGGGTTTGATGACATATATATATAATATATATATATATATATATATATATATATATATATATATATATATATATATATATATATATGTATATATATATATATATAGCTTGGTGTTATTGAGCAGAGGAAGGAAAATGGGGGGAGGGGGAGATAATTTAAGTCTAAAGTTTAAATTTTTATATTTCATATTATTGTCAATACTATAGAAATTTGTATTTTACATTTTTTTAATTTGCGGAAAAAAAATTATGGAGAATTATTTGCAAGTTTTAAAAAAAAAAAATGATGGATAATGAAAATGAAAAATTTTTCAATGTATTTGTATATTATGTGAAAATAATTATTAGTTCATTCGATATTGTTGGTTTATTATTATTATTTTTTTTTTCTCACAAGTGATTTGTAGGGTAGTTCAAGTGTCCTATAATTATTATTTATTTTTTTTTTTGCTTCAATTTCTAAACAAATATTTTATTTCTACTTTTTGGATGGCAATGGGAGGATGGGAGGTTATTGAATCATTTTCTAAAAATTTTATTGAAATTATTTCCATTTTCTTTGTTTCCTTATTCCCCCCCCCCCCCCCCATCAATGAACGTTACCTGCCATCCATCCATACCACTACAATGAACTGTGACAACCAACAGGAGATCGATGACAACGATAGCGACACCATGAGTCTTGGAGCCTATTCTCTTCAGGTGAGATGTCAGAAACAACATATTGTGTTGTCTGTGATGATTGCAGTGGTGCAGTGGGAGTCTTGTATGTCATGAACACAACTTTTATTTAAGCTCTCGTGGCTAACAGTCAGTATTGCCAGGTGCCTTTGCAAAAATCCCGCCAACTTTGTCGCAGAAAAAAGCCAAACTTTATCCTACTTCACCTGCGATATTTGCCCAAAATCCGCCAAAAAGTTCTGCTGTTTGACTTAAACTACTTATAATCAACAATATTGTATTGCCTCAGAATAAAATTATGTTACAAAACGCTACTCAACTATTTACAACTGTTTCCTTTTTAAAGGCATGAAGAATCAGAGTTTTGGTTTTGTTTGAGCGGGAGTTAGACCGTCGGATATTGTTTTCACCTTTCGTTAACTGAACTAGGTTTTGTAATATAGATCTAGGCCAACAATACACTCATAATAGGTGCTCCTAACAGTCACTTTAGGGGAGAAAAAGACGAAATAATTAGACTTGATTGCTGTATGTTTACCTTTTTAAAGGGTATACAAATCATTAAAAATCAGCCATCCGCCAGGTCATTTCCCCCCCCCGCCACGCGATGATAAAAATCTGCTAATTTGGCGGATAATCCGCCAACCTGGCAACACTGTTAACAGTGCCGTATTAGAGCTGGAAGCTATGACAAGTAGATTAACGTACTGTTGAATATCATGCTGTTGGAATATAGTCCGTAGATTTTGCATGAATGAGGAAGAATGAGAAAGGAGACCATTTTTTCGAGGCAATAAAGTTAAAAAGAAAACCAAAAAAAACTATTATCTACTGCATTACTATTTATTGGTGGCAGCAGATCTCGATAGCTCATTTAGTAGAGCACTTGCTTCATACACAAAGAGACCCGTATCAATCCATTTTTTGTATCATGCGGAGGGGCAAATTATTTATTTCTAAAGCAATGAATGTTTCCTTTTTTCCCTTGGAAACGACGAATTTGTGAAATTTCAAGGAGGCAGCTCTGGATAATGCCATACAAGAAGAGCCCACATGTAAAAGCAAATGTTAAATTTATTTGAAAACAATGAGTTACCCCCCCTTATCATATTTCGTGAATGGTTTCATTTACATATAATTTCTTCTCTTATGTTTAACTCTTGCAATCAGTTTAAATGTTGTTCTTAATCAATCAGAGAAAAAATCTCTACTCAGTCTCGGAATCGATGGGGGTCTCTTTGTGTATGAAGCAAGTGCTCTACTAAATGAGCTATCGAGATCTGCTGCCACCAATAAATAGTATAGCAGTAGATATTTGTGTTTTTTTTTAATTTTTAAAAAATAGTGTCCACTGTTTTTGCTTTTTTGTGACTCTTTGAGGAGCTATTTCGCTTTTCTATATTAATAGAGACTGTCCGTTTTTAATTATTTTTTTTATCATTTCAACCCACGGAAACTTATAGAAATTAAAAGTGTCAGTTGTTTTTCCAGGGGGGTCCCAAAAGCTCAGTTTGTAGAGCATTCGCTTCACATGCAGAGGGGCTGAGATCCATCTCAGGGGAAGTCAAGATTTTAAAAAAAATCTGAAATCCCTCCCCCCCCCCCCCCCCCTTCTCTTTATTATTGTTATTATTATTAATGTTATTAATATTATTATTATTATTATTATTATTATTATTATTATTATTATTATTATTATTATTATTATTATTATTATTATTATTACTTATTATTATTATTATTATTATTAATTTATTATTATTTCATTATTATTTATTATCATTTATTCCTCAGGACGAGAGTTCTCCAGGCCCCTCCATGGCAGGGTCACCCCAGTACATGCCCCCTCCGGTTTTCGTCACACCCAGCAAGAAACCCTCCAAGAGTAAGACCCCTTCAAAGTGGGCCACGCTCGGACACAGTTCTGCTAGCAAGAGCAAATACTTGTGACAGGAAGACTTGCAGTAGTCGTTGATGATAACGGTGTTTAACCCTAAAAGCAGACCTGCCCTACTTGAAAAGTTAAAAATTCGTAGTTTTTAGGAGATAAAAATTGTAAGTTGCTATAGTTAACGTTACAGATCAACAATTTCGTCCTTACAATGGTCAGACAACACTTCAAAATCATTAAAATACATTGTGTGGATCAACTTTCATTTTCAATCAATTTTCATGACTTAGAAATGCTACTGGAGTTATGAAATTGGAGCCTAATTTTTTTCGTAATTCTATGAATTTTTTCGTAGTTCTAGGCAGGTCTGTAAAAGTGACAGGGCCGATTTAACTCCCCCCCCCCCCCAACTTTTATCAGAATATGATTCCATTGCTTTTTTCAAGAGATTAGTAGTAACTGCTATAGATAGTTCGAAGATGACGTCATTCAGGTCTTTGTTATTGTTTTTTGCCATCCGCGTTTATGAGTAATGCTCACTGAATGTATGAACCAGACTATAAACGTTCATGGATACACACAGTTTTGTGTGTTGGTCCGTTATACTTCCGGATGGCAATGTTATGAGCTTCTTAGCCAAGCGCATACCATCTATATGACTTGGTCTTCTCCAGAAGCTTAGTGTCTCATCACAGTTACCAATCTCTTGCTGAAAGTGATGGAAATGACGGTTATGTCATATACTGACAAAACTTATGCAATGAGTTGACTTAAAATCGGCCCTGACAGCTGTAGGGTTAAAATACATACATATCAAATTCAAATCCAGGGCATCGGACTCTTGTCGTGTAAGTGCGAGAGGGGTGATTTTGAAAGAGAAAAAAAAAGAACCAAACCCCCCCCCCCCCCCCCCCCCAATACAGTACGTCTTTTGAAATAATACTTTTGCCATCTTAAGACAAAGGGTTGCATATTGAAAAAAGACAAAAATCACAAATTTTACAGGAGAGCTAAAAAACAGTTGCTCCGATATCTTTTTTTATATCTATCAAGTCATCTATCTTTTCTTTTGTACAAAAACATTTTTATTTATTGACTTTAGAGTCATAAAAGCCAGATAGAAAAATTTGACCCAATTACTGATATGCGACCCTTTGTTCTATGATAGAAGAATGTGGCAGTGTCAATTTGACCCAATACGCTTCAACAGTCGTAACGTCACTTCCCTCGTAATGACGCATAGTAACTGGCTCTAAACTATCGGAACATGACGGACGCCCTTATGAAGTATTTCTCCGACGAGCATAAAAGCGTATCCAGAGGAAAAATAAACATTATAAATCTGATCATGTTTTGACTTTTACACATTCTGATCACAAGACATGTATGAAAAGTTCTAGCCAGCATGAAGAATAAAAAGTACCGATTTTCTTTGTTTAGACCTGACATCAGACTATTGAATCCAATTACTGATATGCGACCTTTTGTCCCATGACGACAGAGTTGTCATGATTGTTTAGATCATGTGACCATTCCAGCCAAATAAGGGGGTTGTGGTTATAGTCTCTAATAAGTCTCAAGGATACGGGAGGGATCGGGCTTTAACATAAGGTAACATTAAAAAAAAAAATGACAGCACAAGACGCTTGCGTGATTAGAGTCAGATGCCCTTGAAATGTACATAGAAGTAGAAGTGTTGTTATACAAACATTGGACCTGCTAATTTTACAGATTTAATCATTGTACATAGATTTTTCAGTGCGTGGGGTTTCTGACCTCCCATAGTGGGCAGGCAGGGAGGCACTTACTGTGTCTTCTATCCCCTTATATCTGTTTTCCAACATGCTTTCTGTCTTTATCTTGGAATGAGATTTCTTGGTTTTGTCCTTGTCCAGGCCGAATACCCTGGCTGAGAGGGAAACACTCAAATGTAAAGTTTGTTTTTGGAGATGATATTTTTTTCCTTGTAAATCATCTCTCTGTTATGTATTGTATTATTTATGATTTATAAACATTTGAGTGTATTCCTCTTAGTGGGGACAGGATGAGACATTTAGGTGATCTTAAACTAAGTTCTTCGATAGTATGCTCTTTCAATCTACATCTGTTTCCTATTTGAACCAATTCGTCTTACTTTTTCTTGGGTGCTTTAATTATAATTCTATAACTTTTTACTATCCCATTTTTCTTCCTTTTGACTGACGCTGATATGACCTTAATAAGTGCGTAAAACCTTAAAAACAAACAAAAACATAGATTTTCCAGGAGCCAATTTTCAACAAAATTCTGATATTTACCACCTCTGCCCCTTTAGATTTGGATTGACACCAAATTTTTAGGGGAAAAGAGATAATTAAATATAGTTATTTTACACTGACATGAATAAGAGACCAATTTAAACTGCACTGAATCAATCCTAAAGCATTTTGAAATGATATTTCACGTAAAGAAAGGGATATTTTGGATTCAAACAGGGTTTTTTTCTCCTTTTTTCTTGAAATTTGGATTTCTTTTCCATAAAATATTTAGAGTTTTGGATTGTTGTCTTTGGCAGGTCTGGTGCATTTATTCAGGATTTTATACGCCTTAAAATGTAAGCTGTTCAACACCTGATCAGAAAGTAAGATCTGAAAATATGTGGAATTCTTGATTTTTATTGATTTACTGCTTAACCCTCTCCTTACCACTCATAGGAAAATCGTCACATTCGTTACGATGCAACCGACAATTTTCTCATTCTGATTTCTCTTGTACATCACAAAATTTAATGAAATGCTTTGATGACGGCTATAAATACTAAACACAGTGTTGTAGAGCTCACTTGTTACTTTTTTGTTTGAGTAAAAAAAGTCTATTCTTGTGTTGAGTGGGAGTGAATTTTCTGGGGGAAATTCAAAAAATAGCTGGTAAGGAGAGAGTTAAAAATATGTATTTATTTTCTATGAATTCAGAAACATTCGTTGACATGAAGATGGATGGATGGCTGGGTGGATGGGGGAGGGGGGGGGGGGGGGGCTCCCGACCTCCCATAGTGGGCAGGGAGGTCACTTACTGTATCTTCTCTACCCCCTATATTATATCTGTTTTTCAATTTGTTTTTTTGTCTTTGTCTTGGGATGAGATTACTTGGTTTTGTCCTTTTCCTTGCTGGAGTCCTTGGCTGAGAGGGAAACAATCAATTAGATAGTGTTAGTTTTGGGAGGTGTTTTTTTTCTCTTATAAATCAGCTCTCTTTTATGTATTGATAGTTCTATTTTTGTTTATAATATATCTTGTAAATATTTGAATGTGTTTCTCTGAGTTGGATCCTATGCTGGTAACTGGATGAGCCTTTTAGGTGATCTCAAACTAAGTACATTGATAGTATGCTCTTGGAATCTACATTTGTTCCCTATTTGAACCAATTCCCCTTTGTCTTACTTTTCTTGGGTGCTTTGATTGTAAATCTAGACTAGAATATTTTGACTATCCCATATTTTCTTCCTTTCTACTGGCACTGAAATGATCTACATGTGTCGCAAGCGCTGTAAAACGCTTAAAAACAAAACAGAAATTCAAATCTGAAGAAGTTGTAGAATCCTTGTTGATGGTAAATTTACTGCTAAAAATGGAATTGCAAATATTGATATAATTTTAATGAATTCAGAAACATTTTTTTTTTACATGAAGATGAATTGTGACTCATTGACTTGTGTTCAAATCCAATCATAAAATTTCCTTTGATTTTTAACTCTCACCTCCTATAGAAACGTAGAAATGTAAAACAACAGGCGGTGACAATCAAAGCTAAGGAGATTATTCTCCCCTTTGTGAACACACTAAACCCTAGCCCCTTAAAGAATTTAAAAATATAAACAAATAAAGGTTTTCTGAGAGAGGTTGTTTTTGTCAGACTTATAGTCTTGACTTATAGTCGATCCCCTCCTAATCTTCGGACTGGGATGCTTTGGCCACTTCTCTTTTCCACTGATGGAGGTCCTGATAGCTCAGTTGGTAGAGCTTTCGCTTCACACACAAAGGGACCAAGATCGATCTTGGGGGCAGTCGAGATTTTTTTCTCACCCCCCCCCCCCCCCCCCCCCCCCCACCTGTCCACCCAGCAGTGAATGAGTAGCTGAGTCTGTTAGATTTGCTGGAAAGTACTATGCGATAGACAAGTGTTCTATCCAAAGGATAGCAAGCAATTGCTGTTGTCCGTTTCACACTATAGAAACGGGTATAAACTCCGGCTCCATGGGCCCAATAGCTCTGAGGGACTACTTTTCCACTGATGAAGGCTACGGCTTGCTGCGATGGATCTCTCAGGTATTCTAAATCCTTTTCGCATCTCCAGTTCTTGTGTGTCACAGAGGCGCTTGAGGTCTTTATTTATCATAGTTTTTGACAGGATACAACCTTTTTCTCATTCAAATTTTTTTTTAAAATCTAAAATTTAGATGTTTTTGTTTAGGCAGACTTGCCTACCTCAAATTTTAAAAACTCGTAGTACTACAGCAAGATCGTCACATTTGTTACGACACAATATACATTTTTGTTATTCAGATTTATTTCGTACGTCAAAAATTTTGAAGAATGATCTTTGTTAATTAATAAGAACATAAATTTGTTTTGAAGAGAGCTTGTTTGAGTTTTAAAAATCAATTTTTCTGCTGGGTAATCCTGTCATTTTTGTGAAAATATTATTATTATTATTATTATTATTATTATTATTATTATTATTATTATTATTATTATTATTGTAATTATTATTATTATTATTATTATTAGTATTATTATTATTATTATTAGAAAAGGATTGGTCAGGAGAGAGTTAAACAAGTTGCCTAAATAGTTCTTCAATCAGCAACAAGAAGTGATGGTCAGGTCTGATTTAGGTGGTCTAAATTTTATGTTTTGTTGTTTTTGCATGTTTGGGATTTTGTTTCCAAGTAGTATAACACTCGCCTTTGGACTGGTAGATCCGGGGGTCGAGTCCTGCTGTGAGAGGCGCATAGTTGAGTTCTTGAAAAAGACTCTTTTACTCAAATTCTGTCATCGTGCTCAGGTGTCAAATTAGTACCTGTCTGTTCAAAACGCGTTGTCTCTGTCTGAAAAAAGTTGTAATACAGACCTGCCGTTCATACCGATTAATTGGTATCATACCGATTTGCAAGACCTTTTTTTCGTATTTACCGATTTCCCGATTTACTTGCCGATCTTACCGATTTCCCGATCTGCATGCCGATCGTACCGATTTCACCAAGTGACCAAGGGCCCGCAGCCCTCCACCCCTCTCTTTTACGTTTACTTTGTGCTTTACGTTGCACGTTAAAAATTTCAAGTCTCGTGAACTTTGACCCGTCCCGCGATACCTCGATAGATCACATGACGTAGTGAGCCTCTTTGTGATGCCCTCACACAGATAGAAAACACACACGGCGCGTTATTTAGTTTTCATTTCCTTTGTGAAGCGACAGCGAGCTGTACTGGTAAACCACCGCGGTCCCTGGCTTCTGACTCGTTACCAAGTGCCACCATCTTTAAATAAGTTAGTAGTCTGATTGCCAGATTGGCGTTGTGCGTGCCATTTTGGGTGTAGGGGAAAAATAAGGGGAGGGGGGGGGGGGGGGGATAATTGGATAATTTTACGTCTCATACTGATTTTTTTCCCCAGATACTGATTTTTTTTCAATGTCATACTGATTTCCTTTTTCGTGAAGTGGCAGGTCTGGTAATATCGCATTATCTTCATGTTAAGTATTGCTGTTGGCTTGGACCCCTTGTAAGTCGTGTTGAGGATGTTAAGTGTATATTGCGCTATATAAATTCTCTAGTTTTTAAGTGATGTGATGATTTTGGGGGCAAACTTTTCTCTTTACTGAGTTGTGATTATATATGTTAAGTTATATTATAGCATTCCGAAGGATTTCTTTGTCTAGTTTTATTCGTTATGATTAAGCAGAAAAAAAGAAGAGATGAAAAGAGTTTGTTGTACTGAAAACAAAAAAAAACATTTTTCATTATTGTATACAAGAAATCCATGTAAAGTGTTTTTTTGTTGTTATTTTTCTTTTTCTTCTAATTCAAGCACAACAAACAAATGCTTCCATTTTGTTTGTAGAATATAAACTAATAGATTTTAATCGTTTGTTTACATGATACCCGTCAACCGCTTGTTAATGACAACATCGGAATGCAGACGAGACCCACATCTCCAATATTTTGCAAAAAAAAAAGTAATAAACAAAAATGAATATTATAAAAGCTTCAAAAAAACAACAAAATACCAAAAAAACGGACCGTTTCGGGCTCAAAACCCTTCTTCAGCCAACAAAAAAAAACAAAAACAATAAAGACATAAATACATTACTAAATTCCAGATAGACGACAGAGATATATTATAAAAGTCCTCTCTGTAAAACATTTTTTTACTGAAGCTTCTGCCATGGCTTTGTTGGCTCCGTAAATCTGTTATATTTGGATAGGTTTTATAGATAGTTCGAAGATGACGTCACTCAGGTCTTTGTTGATGTTTTTTGCCATCTGCGTTTATGAGTAATGCTCACTGAACTGTATTAACCGGACTATTAACTTTCATGGATACACACAGTTTTGTGTGTTGGTCCGTTATACTTCCGGATGACAATGTTATGAGCTTCTTAGCCAAGCGCACACTATCTATACAAATTTATTAGGAGAATATTTTTAAAAATCATACAGTGGAATCCTGATAAAGCCAACACACCTGCCGGACCAGAAAGATTGGTTGACTTTAAGCAAGGTTGACTTTATCCATGATCAATGGAACACACTTGGATAAAGAACGGAAAACTTGGGACTAACAAAAGGTGTTGACACTTTAAGCAGAAGTTGACATTTAAACTGTTTACTAGCAGAGTTGACATTTAAACTGTTTACTTTAAGCAGAGGTTGACATTTTTAAACTGTTTACTTTAAGCAGAAGTTGACATTTTAAACTGTTTACTTTAAGCAGAAGTTGACATTTAGAGAGTTGACTTTAAGCAGAAGTTGACATTTTATTTAGAGTGTTGACTTTAAGCAGAAATTGACATTAAGAGTGTTGACTCTAAGCAGAAGTTGACATTTAGCGTGTTCACTTAAATCAGAAGTTGACATTTAGAGGGTTGACTTTATACGAATTCGTCTGTATGTGATACAGACAGAAAAGTTCCTACTATTTTTACAAGCACACGTGTAATAGTCATCAAAGAATACAATCAAATCATAACATATTCTTTTTTTTATTGATATGAAAGTATTGGGTGTTTAAAGGCAACGGCTAAGGGAAAGCTTCATGGATATTTATCCTTTTCTATGGTTTTAAAAGGGTGATATTATTGGAGGAAAGAGCAGCTTTGTATGAAATCTTTTCATATGCTCTTAACAAGAAAAATTTTCTGGGTGGAGATCCTGACCTCTCATAGCGGGCAGGGAGGTACATACTGCGTCTTCTATCCCCTTATATCTGTTTTCCAACATGCTTTCTGTCTTTGTCTTGGAATGGGATTACTTGGTTTTGTCCTGGCTCTGGCCGGAGTCCTAGCTGGGAGGGAAACAGTCAAATGCATAGTTATTGTTTTGGGAGATGATATTTTTTTCCTTGTAAATCATCTCTCTGTTATGTATTATTATTTTTATTTTGAATGTATAATGTAAGCATTTGAGTGTATTCCTCTTTGTTGGATTTTGTGCTTGTGTCCGGATGAGACTTGTAGGTGATTTCAAACTAAGTACATTGGTGGTGTGCTCTTGGAATCTACATCTGATCCCTATCTGTTCTCAGTTCCCCTTTGTCTTACTTTTTCTTGGGTGCTTTAATTGTAATTCTAGAACTTTTTACTATCCCATTTTCTTCCTTTTTACTGGCGCTGATATAACCTGAATGTGTTGCAAGCGCCGTAAAACCCTTAAAAACAAAACAAACAAACAAAACAAGAAAAATTTTCAGACTTTTTCTTATTTTAGCAAAGGGCATTTTCATGCAGAATATATCCGTTTAGTTTGTTTTGTTTTTTTTTTAATTTTCATTTTGTATATATTTTAACATTGTTTAGATTTATTTTTTTTAGTACTCAGATTGTTGATATTATTATTATTATTATTATTATTATTATTATTATTATTATTATTATTATTATTATATTATTATTATTATTATTATTATTATTAGCATCATCATCATACTATGTTATTATCTCTATTTAAGATTGTAGTAATATAGTAATATAGATTGTAGATTTTATTCATATGTAGAAGGTATCTACTTATTTATATTATGCATGTTGTTAGGAGTTTGACCTCCCGTGATGGGGCAGAGAGGTCACTTGCTGTGTGCTCTACCAATCGACAAAGTAATTTTTAATAATTTCTTAAAAATTGATGTCTTCTTGTGTCGGCCATTAGAAAAATAATGACCATCTATCATCATCTTTCATAATGGTTTGGTGTACGTAACAAATTCTTATTATTGTCTCGGGGTGGGGCTCATGACTCCCCACAGTGGGCACCTGGGTGGGGTTCCTGACCTCCCATAGTGGGCAGGGAGAGGCACTTACTGTGTCTTACGTCCCCCTATATATTGTTTTCCAACATGCTCTCTGTTTTTGGCTTGGAATGAGATTACTCGGTTTTGTCCTGGCCCTGGCCGGATACCCTGGTTTAGAGAGAAACAGTCAAATGTATAGTTAAGAGTTTTGGGGAGATGATTTTTTTTGTCTTGTAAATCATCTCTCTGTTATGCACTGTATAATTTTTAGTTTTACATACATATGATTATGATTACGATTATGATTCGTGCGGCTATGTGGTCTAGTGGTATGACACTCGCTTTCGGATCGGAAGGTCCTGGGTTCGAGCCTCGCTCGGCGCATAGTTCAGTCCTTGGAAAAGACTCTTTACTCACATTCTCTCACCGTACTCAGGTGTAAAATGAGTACCTGGCCGTTAACAGCGTTGTCTTTGTCCGAAAAATTGTAATATCGCCTAACAGGCGTCATGTCTCGTCCTACATGTTAAATGTTGCTGTTGACCAGGGACCCCTTGTAAAGCGCATTGAGCATGTTAAGTGGATATTGCGCTATATAAATGCTCAAATTTTTTTTTTTTAAAAACATTTGAGTGTGTTCCTCTTGGCGGGGCCCTGTGCTTGAGTCAGGATGAGACTTGTAAGTGACCTCAAATAAAGTATGTACTTTGATGGTGTCTCTTGGAATCTACATCTGTTCGCTATTTGCACCAGTTTCCCTTTGACTTATTTTTTCTTGGGTGCTTTAATTCTAACTCTAGAACTGTTGACTTTCCCATTTTCTTCCTTTTTACTCGCGCTTATATGACCTAAATGTGTTGTAAGCGCTGTAAAACTCTTAAGAACAAACAAACAATTATTATTGTACAAAAGTACAAAGAGCCTACACTTTCAATAAAATCAAATTTCTGACATTACCAGATAGAAAACTTGAGCAGTTACATAGGACAATATCCACAAAGCATGCTAAATGTACTTTATAGGAGTCCCTAGCCAACAGCAACACTTAACATGTAGGATGAAACATGACGCCTGTACTGTCAGGCGATATTACAATTTTTTTTTCCGACATAGAAAATGCTGTTAACGGCTAGGTATTCATTTTATACCTGAGTACGGTGAGAGAATTTAAGTAAAGAGCCTTTTCCAAGGACTCAACTATACGCCGCTCAGAGTGGGGTTCAAACCCTGGACGTTCTGGAAGGCGAGTGTGAAGAATATAGGCATTGAAATTGTCCCAACTATCAGGTAACTCTGTGGTGTAATGGCAGTACGTCTGGCCGGTAATCAGGTCTGAGGTTCGATCCCCAGTCGACGAAGACTGAAATTTTGGCCAGAAAACTCGTCCTTCAAATATCAAACGATTAAAATGACCCTAATTTTGTCCAAAAAAAACCTCTCAAACTCAAACCTGGAACTTTGCAAGACTCAGGATTGAAAGTTTTTGTCTTAGATGAGGGTCATTTTGTTCGATCGATATTTGAAGGACGAGTTTTCTGGCCTAAATTTTAAATATACGTGTTTTTGTTTTGGTTGGTTTTTTTTTTTTTTTTTATTTTTTTTATTTTTTTTTATTTTTTTTTTTTTGTTGTCAGAATAATGCAATGTTGTAAATAACAAGAAATGAATTGAGTAAATGATTGTAAATAATTGTGTATGTTCATAGCGGTTGTGTGTGTTTATCACAATTGTAGCGGGAATGTATTGTATCCTGTAGTGAAATAAATTCCAATTTCACAGTAAAATACTGTATTATTCTTGTTCCATTCGTCTTTGATTATTGATGTATTTTCTGGGTGGGGTTCCATAGTGGGCGGAGAGGCACTTACTTTGTCTTCTAGTGGGCGGAGAGGCACTTACTATGTCTTCTATCCCTCTATAGCTGTTTTCCAATGTGACTTCTGCCTTTGTCTTGGAATGAGATTACTTGGTTTTGTCCTGGCCCTCTGGGTAGGGTTCCTGACCTCCCATGCAGGGAGGCACTTACTATGTCTTCTATCCCTCTATAGCTGTTTTCCAATGTGCATTCTGTCTTTGTCTTGGAATGAGATTACTTGGTTTTGTCCTTTTGGCCAAAGACTGGTCTTTTTGGTCAGTGTCAGGCTATAGGTTAACGATGGCTACTTTCGAACCTGGCTGGGGAGAGCGTGACTCTACCGTATGAGCTATCCACGATCCCCAAAAGATCGTTATTAACCCTAGTCTTTTATTAGAGCCTTCTCTCCCTGACTTCTTGAGGTCACGGGTTCAACACACACAAATGGCGCGAAGTAATTGGATTCAGTAGTCTGATGTTACGCCGCCCGGCAACGGCGGCCATCTTGGTTCTAAACAAAGAAAATCATTACTTTTTATTCTTCATACTGGCTAGAACTTTTCATATGCCTTGTGATCAGACTGTGTAAAAGTCAAAACATGATCAAATTGATGTTTTTTTCTCCTCTGGATACGCTTTTATGCTCGCCGGGGAAATATTTCATACGGGCGTCCGCCATTGTTCCGATAGTTTAGAGCCAGTGTTACTAAGTTACCATGCGTCAAAAGGAAGGAAATGACGTTACGGCTGTTGAAGCGTATTTGGCCAGCACAATATTCTCAACACAAACATGTAATATAGAAACGATTGAGACAATGAGTTTGCTCCGGTATTTGGGATGAATCTTTAATTCAGAAAAGTGAGTGGAGCAGGCACTTATGTTGATAACAGCAAGAAATGAAGTGAGTAGGAAAGTGCCAG
>NC_088369.1:14894935-14917435 GCF_034508935.2 Berghia stephanieae
ATATTTGAAGGACGAGTTTTCTGGCCAAATTTTCAAACATGGATTTTTCCAGAGTTCGGTAGTACGGATTATTGCACATTCGGTCGATCGATCGCGCAAATCGACATAACGCGTCAACGTATTTTCACGGCTATGTGGTCTCGTGGTATGACACTCGCTTTCGGATCGGAAGTCGGAAGGCCCTGGGTTCGAGCCAGCCTCGCTCGGTGCATAGTTGAGTCCATGGATAGAGCTAATTCATAAACTGCCAAATCTTGCAGCAGTGTCTTTTTTAGAAACAACTTATTGTTCAAATTAACCCTACAATACCCTACGCCGATCATGTTTCTACCCTATTTTTTGCGTAGGGTCCTAGGTGAACACATAGTAGGTCACATAACCCGGAAGAGACTCGATTCTATTGGGGGCCTAAAAACTGGCCCTCAATGAATCTGTACGAATGACGAAACGTTTAAAACGCTTTTTAAAAGTGCCTCTCTCCAACTATTTTTATTGAGAAATTATATTTTTCATGATTCTAGTTTAAGTAAATATTACTCTGATGATAGCTAACCTTGATTATAATTGCTTAAATCACAGATGGGTTAATTAAGGGCAATGCAAATTGATAGTTATTATTTTGTAAACAGTACGACGAAATATCAAGAAGGAGCCCCATAAAATCTGAATATGTCTATTTCTATGACACATTGCCATATTTATGGACAATAAAGATCTATTATTATTATTATTATTATTATTATTATTATTATTATTATTATTATTATTATTATTATTATTATGATGATGATAATTAAAATGATAATAAGATAATAATAATAATAATAATAATAATAATAATAATAATAATAATAATAATAATAATAATAATAATAATAATAATAATAATAATAAGGATGATTATCATGACATGATTACTACTTATTACTAAGAAGACTATATCGATTTCATATTTCATTGTTATTATTTGTTAGTTCATATTCTCCATTAGCATTGACATGTACTTTTAATCTAAGTCTATATTAACTTAAGAGTAATAGTAGTGAGGGATAGAAATTTTTGGGACGAGTCCATTTTGTGTGTTACTGTGATTTTGTGAGGAAGAGAGCGAGAGAGCAATACTGCCGTACTCTCGAAAAAAACACATATTTAAAAGTTTAGCCAGAAAACTCGTCCTTCAAATATCAACCAATATAAATGACTCTCGTCTTGGTAAAAAGTCTCAAACATGGGACTTGTTCGAAGTCCCGGGTTTGGGAGTTTTTGTTTTTTTTTGTTTTTTGTTTTTTTTGCCAAGATTAGAGTCATTTAAATTGTTGATATTTATTGAAGGACGAGTTTTCTGGCCAAATTTCTAAAATATGTGTTTTTCCATAGCACGGCAGAATATATAGGTCGTGATAGTGATAGCAGTTTGACACAATTTAGCAATATTGGACTCGTCCATTCAAGCGTCTCTCTCTCTCTCGACCCCGTCACCCCTCCGCCGAATAGTTCACGTACACTATTACTATTACGGGCGAAGCGGGTAATTGCGATGCCGCTTTATCCAAAAAGCTGCTTAATTGAACTATTAATTGTCTGAGCTAGAATTTTGTTTTTATCAGAGAGCTTATTTGGAGAGAGTCAAGAGCTTGCTTGTATTATTATTCTCGCTATGTGGTCTTGTGGGTTCGAATCCCGCTCTGAGAGGAGTCGGCTAATTGGAAGGCCGCTTAATTGGAATGGTTTCCGTGTATGATGTTGTGTTCCGATTAAGCGATCTGAACTGTACTCACAGTCTCATCTCATGTAGTTCCATATCTGAAGCAGACGTCGGAGGTCATCTTCCGCCAAGCTGATCTATCTCTTGCCAATTCTATTAAAGCAGCGCCACCTTTCTCAGCTTCATCTGTCCAAGTTCTTATCCCTTTCAAATACGTTATTCTTTGTCTTCCTCTTATTCTTTTTCCATTCATCTTTCCAGTCAAGGCGAGTATTTCCAAACCAGGGTGGCGGATAATGTGTCCTAAAAATTCCATTTGGCGTTTGATGATTTTTGTTATCAGTGATCTTTTTCTGTTTGCCATTTCTAAAATTTCTTCATTTCTTTTCCTTTCCATCCATGACACCCTCATTATTCTTCTGTAAAACCACATTTCCACTGCCTCCAGTCTTTTAACCATGGTCTTGTTTATGGTCCAGCTCTCACAACCATATAGCAGCACAGACAGTACATAGCAATCCAGGACTTTGATTTTTGTTTTCATGCTAATATTCCTGTTTTTCATAATTGTATGCAGCTGGTTGAATGCATTCTTCGCCATACCTATTCTTTTCTTTATTTCACAATCTGATTTTCCATTGGATGTTACATTGAAGCCTAAATATTTGAAACATTCAACTTGTTGTATTGTTTGTCCTCTGCTTGTTATTACACAGGCTGGTGGGTTATTATTTTTAGATACCGTCATACATTCTGTTTTAGATATATTCAGTTCCAGTCCCATATTTTCACTACTCCTGACTACAACATCCAGTAATTCTTGTAGTTCATGTTCAGATTCTGCCAGTAGAACCGTATCATCTGCATACCTCAGATTTGTTACATTCTTTCCTCCAATACACACCCCCTTCTTATGTTCGATATCTCTTAATATCATTTCACTATAGAGGTTGAATAAATCTGGAGACAAAACACACCCCTGCCTAACTCCTCTTCTAATAGGTGTAAAACTGCTTAGTTCGTTGTCAACACGCATTGCTGCTTCTTGTTCCCAGTACAAATTCCGTAATATTCTTAAATCTTTACCATCAATGTCCAAGGATGATAGAATTTTGAATAGTTTTTCGTGTTGTACTTTATCAAAGGCTTTTGAATAGTCGATGAAACACATATACAGATCTTTATTTACTTCAATACATCTTTCCATCAGCATTGATAATGTGAATATTCCATTTCTGGTACCCTTGTCCTCAACAAAACCAAATTGCATCTCCCCAATTTCAGGTCGTATTTTATTTCTTATTCTTAGTAAAATTATCTTCAAAAGAATTTTTGTGAGGTGGCTCATTAGGCTAATAGTTCTGTGTTGTTCACAATCAACTGCCCCTGGCTTTTTTGGTAGTGCTATAAAAATGGATCGTTTCATATCAGTTGGCATTTTTCCTGTGTCATACACTTGATTTAGAAGGTTTGTGATTAATTCAATCCCCCATTCACCCAGGCCAGTCAAGGCTTCAATTGTTATGGCATCAGGTCCTGCAGCTTTTCCATTTTTCATGCTTTTCATGACGTTCCTAACTTCATCTTTCATTATAGAAGGCCCTTCCAGTTCTTTTATCATAGGCATTTCTCCTCGATTATCAAAAAAAAGTTCTTCAATATATTCTGACCATCTGTTTAGAATGCAGTCTTTGTCCATGATGGTGTTTCCACGCTTGTCTTTGATGCATCCACTTTTAGCACCTGATTTAGTTTTGTTTGTCACTTCTTTGATTTTCTGATGGAAGAATTTGCCATTTTTTTCTTTGCAGGACATTATATAGTGACATTGTTCATTTATCCAGTCTTCTTTAGCTTCGTTGCATTTTCTTTTTATCTGCCTGTTCAGAGTCTTGTATTTTTCTTCCTGATTTTTGGCCTTTCTTCTCTCATTCATTAATTCTAATATCTCTGGAGTAATCCATTTCTTCTTCTGCAACTTAAGTGTGGTTGGAACATTTTCTTCTAATGATGCAGCAACACTGTCTTTAAACTGCTCATATTTCTCTTCTATATCTGTTAGTTCTCCAAGCACTTCAAACTTGTTTCTTACTGATAGTTCAAATTTTTCTTGTATCTTCTGTTCCTCCCGGAGAATGTCTAGTTGGTATTTAGGTTTAGCCTTTGCTCTTTTGCAGATTTTCAATTTAACTCGTATGGGGCATAGCACAGGTATATGATCGCTGTTACAGTCAGCCCCCGGCATAGATTTGGCATACAAAACCGAGTTTCGGAAACGTTTGCTGATGACTATGTAATCTATTTGGTTTCTCACTCCATCTCCAGGACTTTTCCATGTCCACTTCCTTCTATTGTGGTTTGTTGACCAAGTATTTGTGATTGTCAGATCATGTTGACGGCACCATTGAATAAGACGATCACCTCTGTCATTTTTGTCTCCCAGACCATGTGGGCCCACAATATCTTCTATTCTTTCTCGGCCCACCTTGGCATTAAAATCGCCCATGATGAGTTTTATGTCTGAAGACTTAAACTGATGCATTGCTTTATCTATTTGTTGATAGAAATTTTCCACTTCTTCATCATCGTGACTGGTGGTTGGGGCGTATATTTGTAAAATATCAAAATCAAAAGGTTTTGCTTGTAGTTTGATTGCCATTACTCTGTCTGATATGGGCCAGAATCCTTTGACTGCTCGCGCCGTTTTATTATCTAGTATAATTCCAACTCCCCTTTGGTGTTCTCCTCCTCCTGAGTATATAATTTTACAGTCATCATAATTAAGTTCTCCTGCTCCTTTCCATCTAACTTCTGATAATCCTAAAACATTGATATTCAATCTCTTCATTTCCATAACTACATTTGCTAATTTTCCTTTCTGGTACAGACTTCTTACATTCCATGTTGCTGTTCGTAATGTTTGGTGGTGCACAGTAGCTGGATGACGGTCGAGAGTCACCTGTTCACCTGCATGACTATCTCTACCGGACGAGGCTGTAATCGAGTTGCTCGAAAAACATCCATTGACGTCGTTGACTAGATTCGCTTGGACGGACATCATGACGATCTTGGGATGATACGTCAGTGGTTTCCCGTTGCCTTCTGACGGATTTTTATCTGGTTTACTCCATAGCCTTTTGACCTCCCGGTCATAACCCACAAGGCAGTGGGAGCATTTGGCAGGTTTTAAGGCGCCTCCCATTCACCTTGATAGTCCCTTCATAGAGTATATGAGGCATTTTGTATGTGTAGCTGTGCTGCCAGACTACCCAACCTCACTCTCCACGACTATCGCCAGTTGGTCCGCGGCTTTACAGCTAACCTATAGATCAGGATCTGTAGGCCGTTCCACGATCCGCCACCTGTGGACGCGCTGGGTTGGGGATGGTCGCCCCAGCTGTACCCAGTACTCACAGTACACATAGTTAATGTCATCTTCTTGAGTGCATAGTTCAAACAAAGTGAACACTACGACGAGGTCGTAGCCTAGAAATAGGAGAGCTCTCCTATTTCTAGGGTCGTAGTGTATCTGTACCTCAGATTAAGTTCGTTTGTACCGCCAATGGCCGACAATTTTCATTTCAGTACTTACGCACTATCATGCACTGTTGATCTCCAAGAGATGAAGTGAGTAGGAAAGTGCCAGAAGACAATAGAGAATAAAAATTTCACGGCGGTGATGGGGATTTGAACCCGCGACCTTATTGGTACGACAACTCCGCCTGGCCGGGAAGAGCGTGGCTCAACTGTCAGAGCTATTTATTCTCTATTGTCTTCTGGCACATTCCTAGTCACTCATTTCTTGTTATGATCAAAAATTAAATTACATTTGAGCTTTTATAAATCCACTTAACGTGCTCAAAGCGCTTTACAAGGGGTCCTTGGCCAACAGCAGCCTTTAACATTTAGGACGGGATGTGACGCCTGTGAAGCTTTATATAGCGCAATATCAACTAAATGTGCTCAAAGAGCTTAACAAGGGGTCCCTGGTCAACAGCAACATTTAACATGTAGGACGGGACATGACGCCTGTTAGGCGATATTACAATTTTTCGGACAGAGACAACGCTGTTAACGGCCGAGTACTCATTTTACATCTGAATATGGTGAGAGAATGTGAGTAAAGAGCCCTCTTCAAGGACTCAACTATGCGCCGAACGAGGCTCGAACCCAAGACCTTCCGATCCGAAAGCGAGTGTCATACTACTAGACCACATAGCCGCAACATAAGTGCCTGCTCCATTCACTTTTCCGAATTAATATCTATCTAATCCATCCAGGGACGATAATCGGGTAGCTGGGCCTGTCCGATCTGGTAGGCTGTGCGGCTATGTGGTCTAGTGGTATGACACTCGCTTTCGGATCTGAAGGTCCTTGGTTCGAACCTCGCGCTCGGTGCATAGTTGAGTCCTTGGAAAAGGCTCTTTACTCACATTCTCTCACCGTACTCAAGTGTAAAATGAGTACCTGGCCGCTAACAGCGTTGTCTTTGTGCACATTTAGTGGTTATTGCGCTATATAAAGCTCAATATTTAATATTTTGACTGTAGTTAGTGATAGCATCACACCCTGTCCAAAGAAACGCAAGCACCAGTAGATTTTTGACCAATCAAAACATTGAATTTGTGACACACCTTCACACGACGTGCTCGGACAAACATATTTGGTTGTTTTTAAACAATAGCGTAAAAGAAATCTATCTCTCTCTGATCATTGTTGTTGTTTTTTATACCGCCAAATGGGTGACGAATTATCACACTATTTTCACGACCAAACGAGAAACGTTTAAGTTTACGAAGATGACGTCACTCAGGCCTTTGTTATTGCTTTTTGCCACCCATGTTTGTGAGCAATTCTCACTAAACTGTATTAACCAGGTTATCAACGTTAAAGGTTACACATAGTTTTGTGTGTTGGTAAGTCCGTTATACTTCCGGATGGCAATGTTGTGAGCTTCTAGCCAAGCACATACTATCTATAGATAGTATGCACTTGGCTAAGAAGTTCACAACATTGCCATCCGGAAGTATAACTGGACAACACACAAAATTGTGTGTAATCATGATAGTTTATAGTCTGATTTATACAATTTAGTGAGAACTACTCATAAACGCGGATGGCAAAAACAATAACAAAGACCAGAGTGACGTCATCTTCGAACTATCTATAGTTTTCTGTGTTGGTTCCGATGATCAAGCGGTAGAACAGTGGGTATTTTACTTTGACACATACCATCGATAGTAAATCCTGTGTAGCTTGCAATGTCAATCAATCACTGCCATTGTTTACAGTATGATTGATGACTGTCCGAGAGGCGTGATTATCACAGTGTCTATTGCTACTGTTCGTTTAACGCTGTAGAAACCAAGGGGGTGTGCGTCGATGCGTCTTGTATTGTATGGGATAGAAATTTACAAGCCCGGAGGTCGACCCATTCCCCAGATCAGATCAAGTCAGATTTTTGAGTGGACCTGACACCTATTGTTAGAATAATAACCAACAATTTTCTTTTCCGACAGGAGACAACGCTGATAACAGCCAGATTCTCATTTTACACCTGAGTACGTTGAGAGAATGTGAGTAAAGAATCTTTACCAAGGACTCAACTATGCGCCGCTCAGTGCGGGGCTCGAACCCAGGACCTTCCGATCCGAATGCGAGTGTCATGCCACAGCCTGAACCACATAAACCATACACACATAATATATATAAAACCATAATATATTATAACCTATTTATCCGATCCGTTTTGAGGTCAGAGCCAAAGCAGACCTATGGGCGAGTCCATTATAGTGAAACTATGTCACGTTTTTGACAACAGTACAGTACAGGCGGTAGATTCACGACCGGGCGGAGTTGTACCAGTAAGGTCGCGGGTTCGATCGTTGCCCCATCGCCGCCGCGAAGTTTTATTCTCTGTTGTCTCCTGGGCTTCCTACTAACTACTCACTTATTTCTTGTTCGTTCCTACCATACACCCCTCCCTCGTTTCATTTTGGATCATCCCGTCCGACACGAGTGTGAAAGCACCGCGCACTACATGGCACGCTCGCACTAACTAGGACAACACAAGGCTTGGCGTAATCACGACTGCACTGTCTATAACACACACAAACACACCCATCCTACAGTACAGACAGTGCATTAGTGCATCGAGAGTATACGGCGAACTCCAGATTGTCCTGACTCTTTTAGTACGCCATGGGAAGGAGCATTGGATTGTATCGTGTGTGTGTGTGTGTGTGTGTGTGTGTGTGTGTGTGTGTGTGTGTGTGTGTGTGTTTGGGGGGGGGGGGGAAGGGGTCATTAGCTATTGGTTGATGGCTGGTGGTGTTGTGGTAAGTATTGCTATGCTAGCTTAGTGCTAGAGTATATCTCAGTATTGCGTGCTATCATCTATGTCGGACGCTAAGGCCGCCAAATCTAAACAGACCTTGCTACCCAACTATCACTTGCTGGGTTAGGGCAGAGAAGGTAGGTATCTACCTTAGAGTAAGGGAGGCCTTCCGAAAGCTCCTACATCCCCAGTTTTCTTTGTTTTTTTTTGATAATGTTCTTGTAGGGGGTTTGGGAGGGGGGAACTTTTTTTATAATGTTCTAGTAGGGGTTTGGGAGGGGGGGGGGGAGACTTTTTTTTTTTTTTTTTTAAAGTTTCCCCCCTCCCAAACCCCTACTAGAACATTATCAAAAACAAAGAATACTGGGGATGTAGGAGCTTTCGGAAGGCCTCCCTAGATTAACCACCCCCTACTCCATCCGGGATCATGCTTAACATAAAATCGAATAGAATGATATTATCCCTTTTATTCATTCCAGGGGAATTTAATCTTTATCACGTATCTTGATCACAGAACATCTTGAAATAAGATCAAGATAACCCAGCCGCAGTGCAGAACCGCAATATGAGCGACAAATTAAAAAAAAAGTGAGCTTTTATATAGCGCACTATCCACTAAATGTGCTAAAGGCGCTTTACAAGGTGTCCCTGGCCAGCAGCAACAATTAACATTTAGGACGGGACATGACGCCTATTAGGCGATGTTATAATTTTTTCGGACAGAGACAACGCTGTTAATCAGGTACTCGTTTTACACTTGAGTACGGTGAGAGAATGTGAGTTAAGGGCCTTCTCCAAGGACTCAACTATGCGCCTTGCGAGGCTCGAACCCAGGACAGGACCTTCCGATCCGAAAGCGAGTGTCATACCACTAGATCACATAGCCGCGACAGAGGCGATGAGGTTTGTATTATGACACTAGCTTTCCGTAAGGTCCGGGGTTCGAGTCCCGCTCTGAGAGGCGCTTTGTTTAGTCCTGGGAAAAGGCTCTTTAATCAAATTCTCTCACCGTGTAAAATGAATACTTGGCCATTAACAGCGTTTTCACTGTCGAAAAAAACAAAACCAGATGTAAATATCGCCTAACAGGCGTCATGTCTCGTCCCACCTGTTGGCTAGGTGTGGCGTAGTTGCACACGTAAAGGCTTATGATCGTATAGTGACTTTTTGATAGGTGGTAATGTTATTCCTTTGCATTGTGTTGTAGATGTTAATAATGATGAAAGAGTTCATGGGCCAGTGATGAAAATTGAATGCACAACATTAAGACATTCAAATAAAAATCCAGGTTCCAAGATTCATTTCTTACTGCTTTATTTGTTGTGATAAATTCCAAATCCAAATCAAATAACATGGTCATAGTTCATTCAGTTTCATAAATTCCAAATCCGTAAAATCAATCCAATTGTAAAGTCATTTTGCCTAAGTAACCATTTTCAAAGATACTCGTACGTGGAATATTTCTAAGTCCGTAAAATAAAGATTCTAAGTAGGATGTTAGAACTTGCAGCATACTAGGAAAGTGCAGCTCATAGTGAAATAGAATGCAGAATCGAATATCGGTTTGATCAGAAACACTCTGTTTTATATCCTATTGTAAACTGTCCCACAATTCCTTTCCAAAGGTCAGCTTTTACGCCTAAATAATAAAAATCAAAGGTCTTAAGCCCAAGTAATACTGCACGCCGAAATAACAAATGCGGTATACGCCCAAATAATATCGTACGCCTAAATAATAAATACCAACTATAATTTAATGCTTTTATCCCCAAATACCAAGTAACACCGATCAAAGAAAGTAATTTTTAGTACTCAATAAACTGACCAATCCATTAACTTGGGACGTAAAACTGTCCTAAACCCATTGAATATTGACCAAGTTTCACCGAAATACCTGCTTCTTAAATTTATTCAATCGATTTGCTAGAATAATTGATCATGTTTTTCACTAGAATTCTAGTGTAACTTTTTTGCATAATCTTACTCTCTTACATAGGGGCGTTTGAGAATATTATGTATATATCATACAAACTTATTCAGATCTCGAAAGCGCTTTGAGCATGTTGAGTGGATATCGCGCTATAGAAAGAACGAAATTGACGTCACTCAGATATTTTATTTTGTTATTTTTTTTCTGGCCTACCAATTTAATGAGTAGTTTTCACTAAATTGTATTAATCAGACTATTAACGGTTGGGTTACATATAGTTTAGCGTGTATATTATATCTGGCTGGCGGAAGTTGTGAGCTTTTTAGCTTAGCAAACACATAGAAACAATATACGATTCAATAGTCTGATGTCACGCCACCCGGCAACGGCGGCCATCTTGGTTCTAAACAAAGAAAATCATTACTTTTTATTTTTCATGCTGGCTAGAACTTTTAATATGCCTTGTGATCAGAATGTGTAAAAGTCAAAACATGATCAAATTTAGAGGTTTTTCCCCCCTCTGGATACCCTTTATGCTCGCCGGAGAAATATTTCATACGGGCGTCCGCCATTGCTCCGATAGTTAAGAGCCAGTGTTACTAAGTTACACCATGCGTCATTAGGAAGGAAGTGACGTTACGACTAGAGAAGAGTATTGAGGGCGCTAACTCGGGCGAGTCCATGATGGTGACACTGCACCCCCTTTTTTAAAATAGACTAGTCCAATTTCAGTGTCACACCGTCACGCACGATCCACAGAACAACAGTAAACAAGATGAAAAGTACATCCGTCCTTTTGCTCCAAATTAGTCAGTAGTGTTCATACACACACACACACATACACACACCACACACACCACACACACACACACCACACACACACACACCACACACACACACACACACCACACACACACACCACACACACACCACACACACACACCACACACACCACACATACCACACACACACCACACACACACACCACACACCACACACACACACACATACACACACACCACACACACCACACACACACACACACCACACACACACACATACACACACACCACACATACCACACACACACCACACACACACACCACACACCACACACACACACATACACACACACCACACACACATATACGCACACACACACACCACACACACACACCACACACACCACACACACACACACACCACACACACACCACACACACACACCACACACCACACACACACACCACACACACACACACCACACACACACCACACACACACCACACACACACACACCACACACCACACACAAACACACACACACACCACACACACACACACCACACACACACCACACACACACACCACACACACACACAAACACACACACAAACAAACACACACACACACACATAATACTCAACAAGGTGACACTGACCGTAGCCATCGTTAATTAGAGATAGTTCGAAGTTGACGTCACTCAGGTCTTTGTTGTTGTTTTTTGACATCCGCGTTTATGAGTAATTCTCACTAAACTGTATTAACCAGACTATAAACGATCATGGTTACACAAAGTTTTGTGTGTCGGTCCGTTTTACTTCCGGATGGCAATGTTGTGAACTCCTTAGCCAAGCGCATACTTTCTATCGCCTGGCATTGACAAAAAATGACAAAAAAAAATGCCAGTCTTTGGCTACAAAAGAAAACAAATCGTGAGTTGTATTCAATAGATGTATCCAATGAAATAACTTGTTTCCATGAGTACGACAAACGACAACTCCAATAATATGCGGTGCAAAAGCCAAATAATAACGTCAAAATGCCAGTGTTTTTGGGTTTCATGTCAGGCTATAGATAGTATGCAGATGACGTCACTCAGGCCTTTGTTATTGATTTTTGCCATCCGCGTTTATGAGTAATGCTCACTGAACTGTATTAACCCGACTATAAACGTTCATGGATACACACCGTTTTGAGTGTTGGTCCGTTATACTTCCGGATGGCAATGTTATGAGCTTCTTAGCCAAGCGCATACTATCTATAGATAGAACGTAGATGACGTCACTTTGGTCTTTGTTATTGTTTTTTGCCATCCGCGTTTATGAGTAATTCTCACTACACTGCATTAACCAGACTATAAAAGTTCATGGTTACACTTCTTAGCCAAGCGCATCTATAAATTAACGATGGATACGCTATAACCGTCTAAGATTACACATAGTTTTGTGTGTACGTTATATAGATAGAATGCGCTTGGCCAAGGAGTTCACAACATTGCCATCCGGAAGTATAACGGACCAACACACAAACTCTGTGTAACCATGAACTTTTATAGTCTGGTTAATACAGTTTAGTGAGAACAACTCACAAATGCGGATGGCAAAAACAATAACAAAGGCCTGAGTGACGTCATCTGCATACTATCTATATCCGGCCAGTGGATTATAGATAGTATGCGCTTGGCTAAGGAATTCACAACATTGCCACCCGGAAGTATAACGGACCAACACACGAAACTTTGTGTAACCATGAATGTTTATAGTCGGGTTAATACGGGTTAATACAGTTAAGTAAGAATTACTCATAAAAGCGGATGGCAAAAAACAATAACAAAGACCATAGTGACGTCAACTTCGAACTATCTTTAAACGTTGAAGGTGACACACAGTTTTGTGTGTTGTTCAGTTATACTTCCGGATGGCAATGTTTTGAACTTCTCAGCCAAGCGCATACTATCTATAATCGTTTAAGGTTACACACAGTTTTGTGTGTACGTTATATATCCGGCTAGCGACAAGCGGATGACATTAGGTTTTCAGCTTATAGCACATCCTACAAGAGTGCTAATTCTGGCGAGTCCATGATATCGCACCCCTTTTTTAATAGACTCGTCCAACCAACGATGATTGTTGGTTGTTCAAAAATTGACTAGTCTGAATTTAAACAAGTATATAATTGCTTGGGTGCTCGAATTTCTTACGGAGAGAGCACAATATGTTCAATTAGGGCAAAACAAATCTTCCTGTATAACTACAAATACTGGTGCTCCTCAAGGTTGTGTATTGTCTCCTGTATTATTCACAATATACACGAATGACTGTAGAAGTCAAAACCTGAGTGTACCTTTAATAAAGTTTGCAGATGACACCGCTCTTCAAGGCCTCATAACAAATGGCAACGAAGTGGCTTAAGATTTGTGTCTTGGTGTGACGCCCACCACCTAGAGCTTAACATAAGCAAGACAAAGGAGCTAGTGATTGACTTTAGGAGAGTGAAGGAACCGATAGAACCGTTAAAATTAAAGGACCAATTCGTCCAGCGAGTTCCTCACTACAAATACCTTGGTGTAACGATTGATGACAGGCTCAAGTGGGATGAACACTTGAAAATAATTAGGCATAAGATGTGCAGACGTACATATTTTTTATCGAAACTCTCTCAGTTTAGAATAGATAAAACCCTCTGCACATTATTTTATAGAGCAGTAATCGAAAGTGTTTTGTCATTTTGTATAACAGCTTGGGGTGGCAATTGCTTAGCAGTGGAAAGGAACAAAATAAATTCAAATATTAAAAAATCCATTAAACGCTATATAAATGATGCTGACGATGTAGATCTTTTATACGAGAAATTTTGTATAAATAAAATAACTAAAATATTAAATGACCAGTATCATCCACTAAGACCATCAATTATTATGTCAGAAAGAAGTGGTCGCCCTTTCTCTATTTCAACGAAAACAGAGAGACACCGAAAATCTTTTCTGCCGTCCAGTATTAGGCTTTATAACAACAAGCAATAATCATTTTATATAATTATTTCTCATTTTTACTTTTTAAAAATATAAATATTAATTTATTAATTTATTTGTTTTGCAATCTTTTCAATTTTCAATTTATAGTGACAGTTTTAACTATTTTACAGTGTTGAAATTATTCATATTATAAAGCGCAGCTCTGGTTATAGAGCTGCTCCTTTTTATATAATTATATACATCCTATTTCCATTGTATTTTTATCTTATGTGTAAATTATAACACGTCTGTACAAAAAATTTCCTTTTTGGGATGCAATAAAGTATTATTATTATTATTATTATCATTTAATTTTTGGTTACACTTAATTTTGTACGTCGACATGTTTAATTTGGCTGCCGGATGTTGTGAGTATTTTACCTCAATGCATAGCATCAAAATATTCTCGTGTGGCCCTTAATGAATATGAGACGATATTATGATAAATATGAAAATAATGATATGATATGAAGAAAACAACGAACAATTAAATAAAGTTAGAGCGCGTTTTATTTTTATTGTAAGAAAGATAACTCATTAATTAGATACACTTTTGTTTGATTTAGGTGCTTCCCCTTGAATGGGACAACGTGGCTCACCGGTACGGTTTTTGCTTCGTACCAACAAAAGGTACCGAGTTCGACTACCCCCGCCTCGTTGTGTGGCCCCTTGAGCAAGTCACCTCGCCCTAGTACAATTTGCGGCGCTGTACTGCACTGCGGCTGACGCATGGGTTATTCCAGTCTTCCCTTGGAATAGACCCTAAAGACAAATGTTTTCCAGGGGATGAATCATCATCTAGTCAGCTGATCCTGCGTAGGACGTTGCTTCCCGAACTTTCTTGCGAAACAGATTACGGTTTTCCGCCAGTCTACTTGCTTGAGTTGTTGTCATTCCCAGCCATTCACATATCTCTTGTTCCCAGCTTCTTGTTGGTCTACCTCTTCCTCTCTTGCCGTCTACCCTTGTCTGCAGAATGTGCTTTTCTAATGATTCGTGGCGAGTCGTGTGGCCAAAATAGTTCAGTTTCAATTTCTTTACAGTTTGAAGAAGAATTGGTGATTTTATTCCGATCCTTCTCAGGACTTCTTTGTATGTTTCTTTTTCAGTCCATGATATTCTGAGTATTTTTCTGTAGCATGCCATTTCAAAAGCTGTGATCTTTGTGCTCTCTGCTTTGCTGATAGTCCACGCTTCGCATCCATATGTTGCAGTTGGGAAAACAACACTTTTGAGGATTTTGATTTTTGTTTGAATGCACTGCCCTTTCCAGATATTATTCATATTTGAATGGGGATGAATAAAGGGTATTAAAAAAAATATTAACATTGTGATCTACCCGCAATCACATTCTTCAGAGCCTTTAGGCTCATGGAGCCGAAGTTTATTCCAGTTTCTATGACGTGAAACGGAAAATAGCAATTGCTTACTTCCCGTTGGATAGGACGCTAAGTCTATTGTAGAATACTCTGGGCGAGATCTGACAGACCACCATATACATTTAAAAAACAATAAAAAATTGAGCTTTTATATAACGCAATATCCACTAAACGTGCTCAAAACGCTTTACAAGAGGTCCTTGATCAACAGCAACATTTAACATGTAAGTCGGGACATGACGCCTGTTAGGCGATATTACAAATTTTTTTTCGGACAGAAACAACGCTGTTAACGGCCAGGTACTCATTTTACACCTAAGTACGGTGAGAGAATGTGAGTAAAGAGCCTTCCCCAAGGACTCAACTATGATGCGCCGAGCGAGGCTCGAACCCAGGACCTTCCGATCCGAAAACCACAAGTTAAACAAACGGAATAAACATTTCATTTTTCATACAGTAGACCTCAATGGATTCGATAAGTATGTATAGTCCTTCAGAGCCATAAGGCCCATGGAGACGGAGTTTATCCCCGTTTCTAGAGCGTGAAATGGACAATAGCAATTACTTACTACCCTTTGGATAGGACGCTTCTTTCCGCCAAATAATAATAATAAAAACAATAATAATAATAATAATAATAATAATAATAATAATGATAATAATAATAATAGTAATAATAGTAATAATGATAATGATAATGATGATGATGATGATAATATAATAATAATATAATAATAATAATAATAATAATAATATAATAATAATAATAATAATTACTACTACTACTACTACTACTACTACTACTACTACTACTACTACTACTACTACTACTACTACTACTACTACTACTACTACTAATAATAATAATAATAATAATAATAATAATAATAATAATAATAATAATAATATGGTCTCATTGTTGTAATTTTAAATGGAAATACTCTCAAACCAACGGAAAACATTCCCCATTACAACAATGTTAGATCAAGCCCATATTTGTGTTAGGTTGTCAGACCTGCATATATATGCACCGAGCATTTATCTGACATTACATTGAAATGCAAACAAAAAATACATAGATACGTTTTAAAAAATAATTTTAATCTGCCTTTAACATTCTAATTCAGAACTGATACGGCTTATTGATGCAATACGTTTAGCCAAAATAACTCACAAAATCCGCCAACCCGATCTAACGTACCAACACACAAACGTTTATATTCTGATTGCTGTAATTTAGTGAGAACTATTCATAAAATTAGCTGGCTAAAGTGACGTCAATTTCGTTCCTTCTATGCACTTTTAAGCTTTCTTACTCATTGTTGTTAATCTATCTATCTTTGTTTACATCTTACTTGAAAGTAAATGAAAATGTTAAAAAGTAATGTTCTTCAACATTTAAAAAAACAACACCAAAAAAATCCCAACAAAACAACAACAACAACAAAAAAAAAACCAAACAAAAAAAAAAAAAAAACAAAAAAAAAACCAACAATTGCAATATTCTATGTAAGGGAAGTAACCCAAAAATAAATATTGCTTTTTAAAATAAAGTTATGTCCCTTGATTAATTATAATATCCAGGAAAGAAAAGATTTGAGAAGTGCCAGAGGATAATAATAATAGAGAATAAAAACTGCGGCGATGGGAGTTGAACCCGGGATTAGACTGATACGGTACCATTCGCCTAGTGAGAGAACGTTCTGTAATCAACGCCAGACACCACAAAAAACAAAAAAAAAAAAAAAACAAAACAAAAAAACAAAAGAAAAGAAGTGCTTTCAAACATAGGAGAAACCGATTTATCGTGAGTGCCCCTCGCGACTCTGTAAGTTTTTACTTAGGTACTATTATTCTACCCCTCTCCCTAAATAGTAACGCGTAATAATATCATGTTTACAATAATAATTTGTGATTGTGACGTCAGATTCTCAAACGTTAAATTTCATTAAAATTAGATTTTTGAAAAGTAGAAGTATCATTCAAATATTTTTGAAAATGTCTCTTACTCAGAGATGACGAAATCAGAATGGATTGAGGGGGTAGAATAAAAGATTTCTTATTACACTATCGCGTTTTGGAATTCGAATTTTGTTCTCAACGCGCACTCGCAAGCTCGTGCAGCGGTTGGGAACACGTTAAAAAAAAAAAACAAGAGTGTAAGAATCTTATAATATGACTTACGAATTAATCGATAAATTAGTTGGGACGTCCCAGGATTGAAAGGTTTTACCTTTTCTTTTTCTTTTTTGACTAGACAGGGGCAGCGTGGCTCAGCGGTACCGTCTTTGCTTCGTACCCGAAAGGTACCGAGTTCGATCACCCGCTATTGCGCTGTGTAGCCTTGAGCAAGTCATCTCGCCCTCACTCAATTTGTGGGGATGCACTGCACGGCTGACACATGGGTTATTCCAGTCTTCCCTTGGAATAGACTCTAGAGAAAAAATTCCCCTATGGGATGAATAAAGGGAATTTTATTTTATTTTTTAAATTTATTATTCTACGAGGGCCATTTTAACCCTCTCCGTACCAACTACAGGAAAATCGTCACATTTGTTACGATACAACCAACATTTTCTTATTTAAATTTCCTTTGTACATCATAACATAATTTAAAGAAAACGAACAGTGTGTTGTAGAGCATGTTTTGCCATAGAAATTCTGTATCGCAAGAATTTACTGCTATTTTTGTGTTGTTGGGTGTGAAGTTTTGGGGAAAATCCTGAAAATGGCTCGTAAGGAGAGGGTTAAGCAATCGATATTTGAAGGACTAGAGTTTGATAGCCAAATATGTTAAAATATATTACATCTTTTTTCTTCAAAGTACGACAGAATAGAGCTATTTTGACTTCAATGCCATGAAATAAAATTTACTGAAATAAAGAGATATGAAAAATCAAAACAAAAGAAAAAAAAATAACAAAGAAAAAGAAAAAGGAAACAATGTTAAATAGCGCAATAATAATAATAATAATAATAATAATAATAATAATAATAATAATAATAATAAATGTACATTTATATAGCGCTTATGCCGAAGCTTCGAAGCGCTTCACATTAACCATCAGTAAAAAAATATTACACACTGCAGATTCGGACAAACGAACAAAAGCTAACCACTAAATCTGCTAAAAGCGCTTTACAATGGGTCCATGGCCAACAGCAACATTCCTCTCTGACGGAGACAACGCTGTTAACGGTACTCATTTTACATCGGAGTATGGTGAGAGAATAATATGAGTTAAGGGCCTTTACTAAGGACTCCGCTATGCGCGAGTGCCTTACCACAAGATGACAAGTTGTGGCCTCAATAAATTGATAAAGTGGTTATGTTTTCACGACAATGGTGGTCAGTGTCCTTTGTCATTCCATGATAAATTCATAATTTGACTTGTTCAAGAAATAAACAAAACAACGTAGACACAATCATATCCTTTATATCTCTTTATTGAAAAAAGCAAAATAATAAGGACAAAGAAAAACAATGACGAAGAAACAAAACAAAACAGGAAAGAGGAACAAACACAAACAAACAAACAAACAAACCAAAAACACAAAAAAGAAAACCAAAAAAAAAAAAAAAACATAAAAGAAAATGGAGAAAGAAAAGAACCCCCCCCCCCCCCTTCAAAAAAAAAAAAAAAAAAAAAAAAAAAAAAAACAAAACTCCCCCCCCAAAAAAAAAAACATCCACAAACTTAAAACAAAAATAAAACACCAACTCAACCAACAAAAAAAAAAACCCAAAAAAAACCAAAACAAAAAAAAAAAAACAAAAACAAAAAAAAAAAAACAAAAACAAGACACCCTCAACCCCCCCCCCCCCCCCCCCCCCAAAAAAAAAAAACAAAAACAAAAAAACCCAAAAAAACCAAAAAACACAAAAACCCACAATAAAACAAAAATAAACAAAAACAAAACAAAACTGAAAAAAAAACCAAAGCACCCCCCCAACCCCCCCCCCCCCCAAAAAAAAAAAAAAAACCAAAACAAAACAACCCCAAGAACAACAAACAAACTTATGTTGCCAATTATGGCACTACTAAGTACTACCGAAATCCTACCCAATATTCTGGCCATTCAAAAGACGCTGGATGAGCAAAAACTTTGTGATATTGTCCAACCTGCTGTTTTTAATCGCATTCAGCGCGGTGTTCAACAGGATGGCTTGGCTTAGGTTGTTCAAATTTATGTTGTTGTTGTTGTTGTAGCCAGTCTTCATGAGTTGGCTCAATAGATAAGCTTTGCCCAAATTTGAACCAAGTATTGAACGCTGCACTGGGATGACGACTGGAGACTTCACAAGGTTGTTGTTGTTGTTGTTGTTGTTGTTGTTGTTGTTGACAGTTGGAGGTGTAGTCATCGCTTTCATGAGCTGGCTCAAAAGAATAGGTTTGCCCAAAGGCGGGTTAAGGATTGAACGTTTTTCAGGAATGATGGCTGGTGAGATCTCAGGGTCAAGGACGGGACCTGCGTCATTTGATACCGTGCCCTCATTGGTTGATGCACTGGTAACCATGGCAACCAGGCAAGTGAAATAATACACAAAACTCAACATTCTGTTTGGGAGAAGGAATACATGTCTTAGTAAGTGCATAAATATTTGATTTGAAAAGCTGATGTGCGGCTATGTGGTCTAGTGGTACGACACTCGCTTTCGGATCAGAAGGTCCTGGGTTCGAGCCTCGCTCGGCGCATAGTTGAATCCTTGGAAAAGGCTCTTTACTCACATTCTCTCATCGTACTCAGGTGTAAAATGAGTACTTGGCCGTTAACATGCTCTGTCTTTGTCCGAAAAAAACAAACGTAATCTAGCCTAACAGGCGTCATGTCACGTCTCCCACGTTAAATGTTGCTGTTGGTCAGGGACCCCTGGTATATCGCTTTGTCTACTTTTTGATTGTTGATATTCCTCTTTATAAAAGCTCAATTTTTAAACATTTTTTCCGAAACACCCGATAACAGAGCATTACAGTAACCCAGCTTTGAAAATAAAAGAGAAACGACAAGTTTTTTGATAACGTTTCCCGAAAGGAAATTCCGAATTAGGTCCAATATTTTTCAACTGACATATATTATTATCAACTCACTCGATCCTAGAGGTTTTTGGTACTTTTCAAAATTGGAAAAAAAAAGTATTAAAAATGATCATGTACATAGATATTTTTATTCAACTACCATTAACATGTAATAATTAAAAACAATAGCTTTGATACTACGCCTATAATTTGTCTCAGAAAAAAATGTAATAAATAGGCATGGGGTAAAAGTAACCCGGGTAAACTACGGATATAGTCGGTGTTAGGGTTGAGTGAGTTAATGATTGGATTATTGTCTTGTTGTGGTTTAGATAAATTCTCTAGTTAAAATAAAATCAACCGCATTGTCCTTTAACTCACTCAACCCTAACACCGACTATATTATATTCGTGGTTTACCTGGGTTACTTTTTCCCCATGCCTATTTATTACATTTTTTATGAGAACAAATTATAGGCGTAGTATCAAAGCTAATGTTTTTAGTTTTTGCAGGTATTTGAATAAAACTACTTTATCTATGCACATGCTCATTTTAATACATTTTTTCCAATACTCTTCAACAGTCACTTCCTTCCTAATGACGCATGGTAACTTAGTAACACTGGCTCTAAACTATCGGAACAATGGCGGACGCCCGTATGAAATATTTCTCCGGCGAGCATAAAGGGTATCCAGAGGAAAAAAACATAAATTTGATCATGTTTTGACTTTTACACATTCTGATCACAAGGCATATGAAAAGTTCTAGCCAGCATGAAAAATAAAAAGTAATGATTTTCTTTGTTTAGAACCAAGATGGCCGCCGTTGCCGGGCGGCGTGACATCAGACTATTGAATCGTATTATGAAAAATAGCAAAACGCTCTAGGATTGAGTGAGGGAATCAAACAAAACGTTAACTTTTATGTAGTCATATGGAACGGACGCTTCAATCTAAAATATAACAAAGACAGAGTGATAATGTGGACGTTTCGGGTTTTCCCTTTGTCAACAAAACACGATGAATGAAACACTAAAAAACGAATGAGAGATGAGAGAATGGCGTTTAAGTGTATAGATAGTATGCGCTTGTCTAAGAATAGAAGCTCACAATATTGCCATCCGGAAATATAACGGACCAACACACAAAACTCTGTGTAACCATGAACTTTTGTTGTCTGGATAATACAATTAAGCAGGGGCGTGGCTATATTGGTTGATTTGGTGCCTGGCACCATGTCCATCTTTCAAAAATGGATTACAGCATTAAAAAAACAAACAAACTGAGAAATGGTAAAACCCGCCTCATACTTATTTGAGTAAATAGTTTCTATATTTTTTCTTTATTTCTTTTGTATTTGCAAATATAGCATGTTCTAAGTCATTTTCTTCTGATTCTGGTACCACCTTATACTGTAAGCATGCCACGCCACTGCAATTAAGTGAGAACTACTCATAAACGCGGATGAAAAAAAAAGAATAACAAAGACCCGAATGACGTCATCTTCATTCTATTTATATTATATTCACCTTAACAACGCCATTCACTCATTCAGTGTTTCATTCATCGTGTTTTGTTGACGAAGTTTTAACCCGAAACGTCCACATATCTGTCTTCGTTAATTAGATTGAATCATCCATTCCATTTGACTACCCTTGTAATTTATCTATTCGAACTTCGACCGGCAACAACTTTTGCATGCAAGTGAAAGTAATACAGGGGGTCTCGATGATGATGATGATGATGATGATGATGATGATGATGATGATGATGATGATGATGATGATGATGATGATGGTGATGATGATGATGATAATGGTGATGATGATGATGATAATGGTGATGATGGTGATGATGATGATGATAATGGTGATGATGATGATGATGATGATGATGATGATGATGATGATGATGATGATGATGATGGTGATGATGATGGTGTTGTTGTTGTTGATGCCGGGTTTAAAATTTTTTTTTTTTTACTATAACTACTATGTTACTAGTGTGCATCTGTGTGAGTGTGTCTATGTCAATATTGAATTGTTATAAATGTGTAACCAAATGACAAATTGCCACTTTTTTGGGGACAATAAAGATTTATTATTATAGCTCAGTTGGTAGAGCACTCGCTTCACACGCAAATAAAGGGACCGAGATCGATCCCGGGTGCAGTAGAGATTTTTTCTGACCCCCCCCCCACACCCCCATCCTGTCCATCCAGCAGTGATTGGGTAGCTTGCTTGGTCTGTTAGATATGGCGGAAAGTACTTTGCTATAGACTAGCGTCCTATCCAAAGGGTAGCAAGCAATTGCTATTGTCCGATTTACGTCATAGG
>NC_088369.1:14922435-14927435 GCF_034508935.2 Berghia stephanieae
TGAAAACACACATATATCAACTAACAAGGCCACAGTAACACTCATAATCCTTGGGGCAGTCCGGTCGTTTTTTGGTGAACATGGGATTGAATATAATATGTAATAATATAATACTGTATTGATAACAATAACACTGATTTGATACGAATAGTAGGACAAGGAAATTAGTCCACTTAGTAAATGACGCTGTTCGCATCAGAGCATCTCAAAGATGATGTAGCAAATATTTTATTCTCTTTATATTCTTCTTAAAAAAAAATAATATCAACTATCTAACAAGGGCAAGATATTCATAATCCTTGGGTCGGTCCGTGAGTTTTCTGTGAAAATGGGATTTGTTCTATAATAAATAATATGGCAATATGATTATTTAATGAAGATATAACTTAATGACGATGTTCGCATCAGAGCATCTTAAAGATGATGTAACAACTTGCCATATATTTTGATCCAATTCCTTTTATCCTAAGCGCGTTGATAATCATGAGACGGATTGTTGCTTATTTTAATCCCATGAGGCTTTTGGCTAAGTGATTTGGTCGTTTTTTACATATTATTTTGATGGTTGGGGCATAACGAGAGCCATTATCTGCTGGAATGCGTTGGAGGCGATATCGTAGCCGCATGAAGGTCCACAGGTTTGCAGGCAAACGGCTTGAACAGCGGTGCATAGAATAGGGTTAACCAAGTTCCCTTCTTTGTTGTCGCATTCGGCAGCGTTTCCTTGGCAGCGATCGACACAATCGAAAAGACATTTGCAGGAAGAGTCGCATATTCCATTGCAAGCGGCTTTGCTGGCAACGCAAACGCCTGTTAGACCAGGGACGAGTTGACAGGCTTGGTCCGCAATGGTGCATGAGTCTTTACAGGAACTGACGCAGAGCTGACGAAAATCCTGGGCGAAGGCAGTTGCAGTGAGGGCTAGAAGCACAAGGCTGAATACTGGGAGAGCTGTAAGGTGATGGGGATTGGGTTTGTTAGAAAGGTTTAGTTTGAACATTGGTGGCTAAAACTAAGGGATATTGAAGGTTAATGATGATGATGATGATGATGATGATGATGATGATGATAATGATGATGATGATGATTATAATAATAATGATGATGATGATAATGATGATGATGATGATGATGATAATGATGGTAATAAACGAAAACATAATGTGGTCTTGTGGTATGATACTCATTTTCGGATCGGAAGGTCCTGTGTTTGAGCCTCGCTCGGCGCATAGTTGAGTCATTGGAAAAGGCTCTTTACTCACATTCTCTCACTGTACTCAGGTGTAAAATGATCACCTGGCCGAAAACAAGGTTCTCCCTGTCCAAAACAATAGTAATATCGCCTAACAGGCGTTATGTCCCGTCCTACATGTTAAGTGTTTGCTGTTGGCCAGAGACCCCTTGTAAAGCTCTTTGAGCACGTTTGTTGATATTGTGCTCTATAGATAGTTCGAAGATGACGTCACTCGGGTCTTTGTTATTGTTTTTTGCCATCCGCGTTTATGAGTAATGCTCACTGAACTGTATTAACCTGACTATAAACGTTCATGGATACACACATTTTTGTGAGTTGGTCCGTTATACTTCCGGATGGCAATGTTATGAGCTTCTTAGCCAAGAGCATACTATCTATAAAAGCTCTATTTAATTTAATTTTCATTTAATTAATGAACCAACAGACAAAACAATATCAACCGTTGAACGTTTCTAATCTGATTTATAGAATTTAGTGAGAGCTAATCATATGAATGGCTCTCTAAAAAGCAATAACACAAGGCTGAGTGACATTAATATCGTTCCCTCCATACCAACCAGACTAAATTAAATGTTAAAGATTATCCACAGTTTTGTGTGTTGGTACAGTTAAATTTGGCTGCCGGACATTGTGAACATTTTACCTAAACTCATAGCATCAACCAGTTCACGACGGCTTCGTCGATCTGCTTCCCTGCGACAAAATACAAGTTTGACTCGACTGGTCACGAAGCCTGTCGCTGAATTGATACTGTGATAACCACGCCGCTCGGACAGTCGTCATAATGTAAACAACGGCAGTGACTGGTAAATATCATGAACACAGGTTTTACTATTACTATCGATGGTATGTGTCTAAGTGAAATACCTACTGTTCCACCGCTTCATCAATAGATAGTATGCGCTTGGCTAAGAAGCTCATAACATTGCCATCCGGAAGTATAACGGACCAACACACAAAACTGTGTGTATCCATGAACGTTTTTTAGTCAGGTTAATACAGTTCAGTGAGCATTACTCATAAACGCGGATGGCAAAAAACAATAACAAAGACATGAGTGACGTCATCTTTGAACTATCTATAGAACAAACACAGAAAACTATGTGTAAACTTAAACGTTAATAATATGATCGAGAAAATCATGTGATAATTAGTCACTCATTTGATGGTATAACAACAATAACAACGATCAGATGGAAGTCGAATTCGTTCACGTTATTGTTTATAAACAACCAACTATGTTTGTCCGAGCACGTGTGAAGGCGTGTCACAAATTCCATGTTCTGATTTGTCAAATATCTACTGGTCAATACTCTTCAACAGTCGTAACGTCACTTCCTTCCTAATGACGCATGGTAACTTAGTAACACTGGCTCGAAACTATCGGAACAATGGCGGACGCTCGTATGAAATATTTCTCCCGCAGTAAAAAGGGTATCCAGAGGGAAAAAAACACATACATTTGATCATGATTTGACTTTTACACATTCTGATCACAAGGCATATGAGAAGTTCTAGCCAGCATGAAAAATAAAAAGTAATGATTTTCTTTGTTTAGAACCAAGATGGCCGCCGTTGCCGGGCGGCGTGACATCAGACTATTGAATCGTATTGTATTATCTGTCTTCTAAGGGCGAACCCACACCGGAGACTGACTCCGACGACCCGGCACTGCCGTCCTCTGCCGTCTTCCGGATAAAGACGTCGGGCACGGACAAAATACTAAGAATAAAGAGAAGAGCCGCTCGACCTATACCAAGCTCGAAAAAAAAAAAAAAAAGACAAAAAAACAAAACAAAAGAAAACATAAAAAAAACACAAAAAAAAAAAAAACGGCAGAGGACGTCTACTACTACTACTACTACTACTACTACTACTACTACTACTACTACTACTACTACTACTACTACTACTACTACTACTACTACTACTAATACTAATACTACTACTACTACTACTACTACTACTACTACTACTACTACTACTACTACTACTACCACTACTACTACTACTACTACTACTACTACTACTACTACTACACTACTACTACTACTACTACTACTACTACTACTACTACTACTACTACTACTACTACTACTACTACTACTACTACTATTACTACTATTACTACTACTACTACTACTACTACTACCACTTCCTACCACCCAGTCGAGGTAGACTGATTTTTTTGGGATGTTTTTTCATCTACTTTTCTTTCCTGCTTTGTCTGGCTTGATCTTAAAACTTAGTATTCGTTACTGTTATATATCGACAAAAACAAAATTACTTACGATTCATTGTGATAGAATTAGCAGTTCATTTTCGGACAACCTATCAGAGGAATTAATGTTACAACTGGGCTGGATAACTGCTTAAGGTTTGAAGTTTTGGCCTAATACAAATCATCAGCCTTCACAGGCATTTATATAATGAAGAATCAAGGATAGATCCCGATTCAAATTACACATACAGTGAAGTTGGATATATCGACAACGCTTATATCGACATCACGTTTATATCGATATCATGCTTATTTCGACATTACGCTTATATCAACATCAAGATTATATCGAAACCGCGCTATATCGAAATCAATTTATATAGAAACCACGCTTATACCGACATGAAATCAAAGTAACATTATGATATTACTTAAAAACATCATCATAAAGCACCAGCGCCAACAAAACCACCGCTCCTCCTCCTCCCCTCTCTCTACTACTACACTACTACACTCTACTACCTACTACTACTCTACCTACTATACTACTATACTACTACTACTACTACTACTACTACTACTACTACTACTACTACTACTACTACTACTACTACTACTACTACTACTACTACTGCTTCTACTATCACTACTACTACTAGTATTACAACAACAACAACAACAACAACTACTACTACTACTACAACTACTACAACACTACTACTACTACTACTCCCTCTACTACTACTACTACTACTACTACTACTACAACTCTCTCCTACTACATACTACTACTACTACTACTACTACTACTACTACTACTACTACTACTACTACATACTACTACTACTACTACTACTACTACTACTACTACTACACTTACTACTACTACTATACTACTACTACTACTACTACTACTACTACTACTACTACTACTACTACACAATTACATACTACTACTACTACTACTACTACTACTACTACTACTACTACTACTACTACTACTACTACTACTACTATTACTACTACTATTACTACTAAATTATGCAAGAAAAAAAAAACAATAACAAAGAACTGAATGACGTCAAATTCGTTCAATCTATATCAAACTCCCAGCACCATCTGTTTTACAAACTATATCCTTACAATACAAAGGCTGGTTTTCCTAAAGTCGTTAAGTCGATTTTTCTACTTTTTTAGATTTTCCATCCATGAGATAAATTGAAACGTAAAATTTAATTTAAGCATCAACCGACACAAGCGTTTACTTAGATTTGTGTGAATTTGAAGTTTAAATATGATAAAATAATAGACAGAATGAGAAATTTTATGGGAAATAATCCTCAATATCTCAAAATTGGGGGGAAATGGAGTTGCGGCGTTTTGTAAAACCAGTCTTCAAATTCTTATTCCGTCCTTACTTATTTCAAATAATATGCAAATGATACAGACGAAGTATAAGTAACAGTTGATTTTCTCTTTATCATTTCATACGTTTCACATCCTTTATTCATACATTATGATTAA
>NC_088369.1:14929935-14934935 GCF_034508935.2 Berghia stephanieae
ATGATTATCAACGCGCTTAGGATAAAAGGAATTGGATCAAAATATAATATGGCGTTGTTACATCATCTTTGAGATGATCTGATGTGAACAGCGTCATTTAGTTATATCTTTATTAAATAATCATTACTGCCATATTATTATAGAAAAATCCCATTTTCACCGAAAACTCGCCGGACCGACCCAAGGATTATTATTGCCCTTGTTAGATAGTTGGTATTATCTAAAAAAAAAAGAATATAAAGAGAATAAAATAGATTTGCCTACTGCTAGGTGAATAAAAAATATCACCGATTTGGTTTGATAAAACGTCAAAATATTTCTGTGTTAAGTTTATTTTGTTATTATTAAAAAAATATATATCTGGTGTTGGAATAACGCATGCCGCTTTAAAAAAAAAAAGCACGTTTTTATAAAGGGCGATATTATATCTGTAAAGTGTGCTTTTCATCTTCTTCTTCCAGCTTATCCCGCATTTTGCAGGGTTGCCATAATGAATGCCACATCTCCATGCATCTCGGTTCATTGCATCATCTTCATCCAAGCCCGGTTCTTTCCTATCATCCTTTACACTATCCAACCATCTAATCTTTTGGCGTCCCTTTTTCTTCTTTCCAGCTATTTGTATATCCAATACTTTCCTTCCCATATACGCCCTCTCTCGTCTCTTTACTTGTCCGAACCATTTCAATCTATCTTCTTTTATCTTTATTGATACATTCTTCACCTCAGTCAACCTTCGAAATCGTTCATTTCTCACTTTTTTCCGTTAAGTGTGCTCAAACGGACATGTTAGTTTGGAGGTCTTAGGTTCGATCCCTAGTCGAGGCAGGCTGATTTTGGATGATTTTATTCTTGTATTTTTCTTTCTTGCTTTGTCATACATACTTTTTTTAGACACCTAAACACGGAGCTCGAACTCTCAATAAACACGATTGTGACGATTTACACTTGGGTATGGAGAGAGGTTAATGAATAATATGGAAAGGTCCCAAAATTGAAACACTTTCCTTGTAACACCGAGATGGTAACTCTTTGAAAGATTCATAACATGTCCATCTCCGATTTATCTGGACAATTGGTTGTGTGTGTGTGTGTGTGTGTGTGTGTGTGTGTGTGTGTGGGGGGGTCTTGTAGCTTTACTGTGGTTCTGTATTTTTGGGCTTTGCTACTCTGCTTCTGACCTGTCGGTCCCTTGTTCGAGTCCCTCTCTAAGTGGCGCAAAATTGAGTCCTCGGAAAATCATCTTCACTCACATCTTCTCACTAAATCTCACTTGAGCTTTTATATAGTGCAATATCCACTAAACGTGCTCAAACCGCTTTACGAGGGGTCCTTAGCAAACAGCAACACTTAACATGAAGGACGATGATGCCCATTAGGCGATATTACAACTGTTTTTCGGACAGAGACAACGCTGTTAACGGCCACGTTCTCATTTTACATCTGAGTACGGTGGGAAATGTGAGTAAAGAAGCCTTTTCCAATGACTCAACTAAGCGCCGATCAGAGCGGGAGTCGAACACATGCCCTTCCGATCCGAAGGTGAGTATCATACTAGATACTACTAGACCACATAGCCGCATGTTAAAAAAGCGTTTGTCGGTGTATGACGTAATTATACTATTATTAATAATAAAAATAATAATAATAAATAATAATAATAATAATAATAATAATAATAATAATAATAATAATAATAATAATAATAATATAATAATAATATAAATAATAATAATAATAATAATAATAAAAATAATATATAATAATAATATAAATAATAATAAATAAAAAATAATAATCAGAAGAATAAACCATTCAAGGCATAGAATTAAAGGGTAATTTTAATCATCTTTGTAACTTTGGTATCCTCTCCATCCACAACTCTACAGCTTTGGCACGGGCAAATTGGCCCACCGTTAGGTTAGTGTTTATTTCAAGCAGGGTATTTGGGCCTGTGTTTACCGGTTGCCATACCAACGGGCCCATGACGTCATAGCTTTCCTTAGCGGCCATCATGCATTGATGGTACTGCTGCTTCCTCCGCTGAATACGGATATTGTTGGTAGAGGTCGCTGTTGCCTCTGATGGCAGCAGCATCGCTGCGGATGTACTGACGGCACAGTCGGAGGTTTGTGGAGTCGGGTTTCCGGTTTTGGCGAAATTTGTCCAGAGAGTGACCATCGTATTGGCCATTTTGAGGTCATCAGGATTGGTCGTGTTGAAGGCCAGCTTGGCAGGTCCTGAAAATAAGATAATAAAAAAAGGACCTTTTATGATATCTGCCGTACAATTGAGCTTTTGTGACTCAACGTCTCAAAACGGTATTAGGTCGCGATGAACCTGATGCTAAAAAGTCAAATTAAAACTAAACTGGTCAAAATGATGAATGACTGGTATTTAGCACTCTAACATATGGTATTCATTCTCCCCAATAAAACAAATTAAACTCAACGCAAGTCTGATATTTCTGGCCACAAATTCAATTTTCAGCAACTGAGTCATCACGACTTAATACCGTTTTGAGACGAAGGGTCACTTTTGAGCTTTTTATATTAGCGCAATATCCACTAAACTTGTTCAAAGCGCTTTACAAAGGGTCCGTGACCAACAGCAATGCGTTAACATGTTGAACAAGACATGGAGTCTGTTAAGGCGATGTTATATTCTTTTCCCGACAGAGACAACGCTTTAAACGTCCAGGTACTCATTTTACACCTGAGTGAATATGAGTAAAGAGTCTTTTCCAAGGACTCAACTATGCGCCGAGCGAGGCTCGAACCCAAGACCTTCCGATCCGAAAGCGAGTTTCATACCACTATACCACATAGGATTACTTTATCTTGTCCTAGGAAAATAAAACGGAAGTGTCTAGAGCTCGAATACGGGACGTTTAGGGTCACAATGTAAGGCCTTGACCACTCGGCCACCTCTAAGAAGACCGGACCTTTTGGGTCACAATGTAATGCCTTAATCACACGGCCACCTCGCCAAACACCCCCACGCCCCCCCCCCCCCCCCCCCACACACACATTCACGTTTTTATGAAAGGTTGCAAACTCACCTCTAGGAAGACCGAAGACAAATGGAATCTCGTCAGTATGAATAACTCCCATCCAGGCCGGAAGTGTGTCAAAACTGGGCCGGTAAGAAAACTCATACAAATAGGCTTTTTGCAATTTGCTGTGTAGCTGTGCTTCGTACGTAATGGCCGCCACCATGTAGTAATCCGTCATCAGCCTCTCAAAATCTGACCTGCGACCGTAAGGATCAGTTTGGTTTGATCTGTACACAGCCTCGACTTCAGCTGCGACTAAAACGGAGTTCTTCTGGAAAAAGAAGTACGACGTCTCCATGATCAGGGACAGAAGTTTGGATAGGGAAAATCCGACGTCGTCGGGGTCTTTGATTGTAATGGCTACCTCGTTTTTGTTATACCCTCGAATTGTCGGGACATCCATCACGTGACCTTTACGTATTAAATTAATCGGCGTGTCTGGAAGAAATCCGAATGTCGTTTCAACGACAGGCTCCCAAATCATTGCGTGTCGCATTGTCAGCTGTAACCCAACAGTCGCATTGAGGAGATAGCTTTCCTCAACCCCGCGAAGACACAAAAGCAGGGAGGCCGAGTTTTGGTGCGAGCACCCTACGGCTAATCCTAGAAGTTGTGCGAATTGTTTTGGTGCGTAATACGTTTTGTTGGAGGGATTGACGGCCCAGGGGCAAAGGGACACGCCGCTCTCCATGATTGCCTTCTGGAATTTTCCTTTGGAGAGGGGAGAGATGAGGTGGAATGAAACGCTACTGCCACCGGCGCTCTCTCCGAATATGGTGATATCTTTTGGGTTGCCGCCAAATTGGCCGATGTTGTCTCTGACCCAGTCCAAGGCAAGAAGCTGTAATGGAACAAAAAGAAAATCATATATGTGACCCATCGTCTCAAAACGGTATTATGTCGGAACGCACCAGATGCTTAAAAGCCGAATTAAATGTTAAACTGTTCAAAAATATAAAATGTTGGCATTAGCACCCTAAAATATGGTTGCCATTCTCCTCAATAAAATGTACAATCTCAACACAAGTCTGATATTTCTGGCTATAAATTCAATTTTCAACATCTTAACCATCGCGACTTAATACCGTTTTGAGGCGATGGGTTACATATAAACAGTGTTGTTTTTTTATTATTGACACATTAGAGGGTTTAATGACTCAAGAGACATGTAAGGTTTCATCAAACGTTTTTTTTTGCCACATGTGTAGAATGTATTCAAGTTTTGATTGACATAAGATCTAACACTGTGTTCCTTTTAGTAGGTGAGCTGTGACGTCATCAGTAGAAAAGGGTAATTTTTTTACATAAACCGTGATTTATCTTGGCTTTTTTCCGACATGAATCTCGAAAGTTTATTTCATTTAACACGTCAATCTAAGGATATCCGCTTGGAACATTGACTTGACACTGTAAAATTCTTTTGTATATGACGACACTTGAAGACAAAAATAAGAGAAGCCGTTGGCTCTGTCACATGACTCGTGCTGCAAAAGATGTGGGACAAACTGGGGAGACGCTTGTGGTCTGCCATTCAAAATGGTGGTGGTGGTAACGTGGAGCTTTAGATCGGACAATTGCGCAAACACGCGATCACAAGTAAGATATCAGAAACAACTTTATCAAATTCAAATTAATATGTCGAAAACCAAATTGTTGTCGTTGAGGCTGTTCTAAAGGTATTCAAATCTGAAATGTGTCAATGATGAATAACACACTGTAAATTACGATTTATTTTAAAATGACCCTTTTCTACTCATGGCATCATAACACAGCTACCAAAGGGCACACATTGTTGAAGCTTATATCAATCAAAACTTAAATATAATATCCCGCACTATGGCAAAAACCCCAAAACAATCCGTTTGATGAAATCTTACATAGCTTTGGAATTATTCAAACCTTAAAAGTGTCAATAATTAAAAAAAACCACACTGTACATTATATA
>NC_088369.1:14937435-14939935 GCF_034508935.2 Berghia stephanieae
ATCGGTTTTCACCTGGTGAGGGAGGTAATGATGATGATGAGGATGTTGATGTTGATGATGATGATGTTGATAATGATAACAACATTGTTGGTGATGATAATGATGGTGATGATAATAATAGTAATAATGATAATAATAATAATGCTAATAATGATACTACTACTAACTAACTATACTACTAACTAACTATACTACTACTACTATACTACTACTACTACTACAATAACTACTACTACTACTAATACTACTACTACTACTACTACTACTACTACTACTACATACTACTACTACTACTACTAACTACTACTACTACTACTACTACTACTACTACTACTAACTACTACTTACTACTACTACTACTACTACACTACTACTACTCTACTACTACTACTACTACTACACTACTACTACTACTACTACACTAACTACACTACTACTCTACTACTAACTACTATACTACTACTACTACTACTACTACTACTACTACATACTACTACTACTAACTACTACTACTACTACTACACTACTTACTACTACTACTACTACTACTACTACTACTACTAATATGATATATATCTGATGATGATGATGGTTGATATATAAATATGTATAATAAATAAATAATAATAATAATAATAATAAAATAATAATAAATAATAATAAAATAATAATATAATAATAATAATAATAATAATAATAATAATGATTGTAATATCGCCTGCCAGCGGTCATGACTCGTTCTACATGTTACGTGATGCCATTGGTCAGGGACCCTTTGTAAAGCGCTTTGAGAACATAATTTAGTGAATATTGCGCTATATAAAAGCTCAAGTTTAAGTTTAGCATACCCGTGGGTGGAGCTGCAAAAGGAACTCCCAGGAACGTATCCAAAGAAATCAGAGAATTCACCTTTGTCCTCACGCCTCGAATCATCCCGCTAGAAATCTTCGCCGTGACGTAATCCATATCTTTTGTGACGTCATCATTTCTCGTGGTGGTCCAATGGTCAAACGTATCCTTCAGTTTTATTGAAACACTTTTCGTATCAACATAACTATTTATCACGAATATTAAAAATGTGGAGAATAAGAAATTAACCGGCTGAATTCTCTTACAGTTCATGTTTTTTTTGTGTGTATTTGAGTGTCAGCGTTCAAAATGATAAAGCTTCAAAATGCTTAAAAACAAAAAGATAAATAAAAAAATAAATAAATAAATATCACAAGACCGAACATAGCAACATCTCAACAGAAGAAACGAACTAACATCTTCATACAGACATAGAAACAAACACCTTTTATGTAATTACGAACCACCATAACCGCGAATCCTAAAAAGTACGATAAACACAATAATCTACTTTCACTTTCACTTCCTGATGAGAAGAGCGAATGCTCGAAACAATATTGTAGAAGTTGATCATAAATATACTTGAAATATTTTAGAAATAAATAAATAGATAAATACATAATATATCGATGGTCGGCAGATCAAACCCAGAGCTGCCTACTTGAAATTTTTTTAAATCGTAGTTTCCAAGGGGAAAAATAAGAAAAATCCAATTTAAATAGCTTTAGAAATAAACAATATGCCGTCAGCATGATCCAAAAATAACCCTTAGTTCTGAATATACGTTTTAAGGAATTAAACTTTCCTTTTCAACAAGATTTATTGAGTCAAAGAGACCTATGCCGTTCTGTAGCTGGAGCTAAAAATTCGTATTTCTACGAATATTTCGTATTACTAAGCAGGTCTGCAAACCTCTGAAGTCGTCAATTTTGGCGAGGACGAGAGACGCATGCGCACAACCAAGATGACGCTCTCTCTCTAATAACTTTTCCGCCGGTGACGTCACGGACTATGGGTGACGTCCAATCAAGGGACGCTACTCTTCCGCTAATCTCATTCCCTATATCAAATCCTATAATCTCCACTGAATTGTAGTGCAAGCAGCTGACCCAATTCAATCACTGAAATGAGAAATCATCGTTTGTTTACGTTATGAACCACAATGATGCACTATTTACTATCGTGCCATTCTCCGGGAAAGAAAAAGACAGGTATACATTTTTTTTTAGCCAAATCACTGAAATGAGAAATCATTGGTTGTTTACACTATGAACCACAGTGGTGCACTATTATCATGCCATTCTGCCGGGAAAAAATGACAAGTATACATTTTTTTAGCCAAATCACTGAAATGAGAAAATATCTGTTTTTTTTTTTATATTATGAACCACAGTGATGCATTATTATTATGCCATTCTCTGGGGGAATAAGACAGGTATTCATTTTTTAAGGCCAAATCACCGAAATGAGAAATCATCCATTTTTTACATTATAAACCACAGTGATGCACTATAATCATGCCATTCTCTGGTTGAAAAAAAAAACAGGTAAAAAAATGTTTGGCCATAAAATTCGTTTTTTTCAAGTTCTGGCCAATAGAAATGACCCACATCGTGTCAAAACGTCTCAAAACCTGGGATGTCATTTATAA
>NC_088369.1:14942435-14952230 GCF_034508935.2 Berghia stephanieae
TCATCATCATCATCATCATCATCATCATCATCATCATCATTATCATTCATCATCAATATCATCATCATCATCTCTTCATCATCATCATCATCTCTTCATTATCATCGTCATCATCATCATCATCACCATCGAAGACAGACAGATTGACGATCGAATTGGTCGAATATGGAGTACACACACACACACACACACACACACACACACACACACTGTCATCAAATCCTAACTACATTTTGTTTGTTTCTATTAATGTTAATTTTAAAAACTTTGTAAAATCATTTTCATGTCCGTTTTGCTGATCAATGTCCATTGTTACGTATTGATATAATTCCATGCTTCAGACAACCCAAAATCACCGATTGAGAATTACTCATAAACGCGGATGGCAAAAAGCCATAACAAAGACCTGAGTGACGTCAACTTCATTTTATCTATAGATAAAATGAAGTTGACGTCACTCGGGTCTTTGTTATCGTATTTTGCCATATGATTTTATGAGTAATTCTCACTAAACTATATTAACCAGACTATAAACGTTCATGGTTACACATAGTTTTGTGTGTTGGCCCGTTATACTTCCTAATGGCAATGTTGTGAACTCCTTGGCCAAGCGCATATAGATAGAATGCGCTTGGCCAAGGAGTTCACAACATTGCCATCCGGAAGTATAACGGACCAACACACAAACTCTGTGTAACCATGAACTTTTATAGTCTGGTTAATACAGTTTAGTGAGAACAACTCACAAACGCGGATGGCAAAAACAATAACAAATGCCTGAGTGACGTCATCTGCATACTATCTATAATCAGCTTCGGTCCGAAGCGTAGCTATCGAAAAGTAATAGCCTGACACTGACCATAAAATGACGTCAAAATACCAGTCTTTTTGCCACAAAAGAAAACAAATCGTGAGTTGTATTCAATAGTTCAACCAATGGATCACTTGTTTCCTTGAGCTCTATTAACGACAACTCAGTAGACGCTACACAAACCTAAAAAATGACGTCAAAATGCTAGTCCTATAGGGTTCTTGTGTCAGGCTATAGATAGTTCGAAGATGACGTCACTCCGGTCATTGTTATTGTTTTTTGCCATCCGCGTTTATGAGTAATGCTCACTGAACTGTATTAACGTGACTATAATCGTTCATGGATACACACAGCTTTGTGTGTTGGTCCGGATGGCAATGTTATGAGCTTCTTAGCCAAGCGCATACTATCTATATGTCATCCCACTAGACCACATGGCCGAACAATCTTATATCTGATTGATTATAAAATGTTTACGATATTATCTGCTCGTCGAAGTATATTGGCTATTCACGTGTCGAGGTAACATGCTCTATAGATAGAAAGCGCTTGGCCAAGGAGTTCACAACATTGCCATCCGGAAGTATAACGAACCAACACACAAAACTCTGTGTAACCATGAACTTTTATAGTCTGGTTAATAAAGTTTAGTGAGAACCACTCACAAACGCGGATGGCAAATACAATAACAAAGGCTTGAGTGACGTCATCTTCATTCTATATATAATATTATATATATATATATATATATATATATATATATATATATATATATATATATATGGGGTCATCATAAATGTAATTAAATCAACAAGACATCTTGTTGTATGGCACTCGCTTTCGGATTGAAAGGTCCTGGATTCGAGCCTCCACCCAAAAAAAAAAAAAGAAAAAAAGAAAACAAAACAAATCAAAACAAATTCCTCCCTTCCCCGAAACCCCCCCCCCCCAACAAAACAACATCAAATAACAAACTAACAGTAGTAGTAGTAGTAGTAGTAGTAGTAGTAGTAGTAGTAGTAGTAGTAGTAGTAGTAGTATTAGTAGTAGTAGTAGTAGTAGTAGTAGTAGTAGTAGTAGTAGTAGTAGTAGTAGTAGTAGTAGTAGTTGTAGTAGTAGTAGTATTAGTAGAAGCAGTAATGGCAGAAGTAATAGTAGTAACAGTAGTAGTAGTAGTAATAGTAGTAGTAGTAGTAGTAGTAGTAGTAGTAGTAGTAGTAGTAGTAGTAGTAGTAGTAGTAGTAGTAGTAGTAGTAGTAGTAGTAGTAGTAGTAGTAGTAGTAGTAGTAAGTAGTAAGTAGTAGTAGTAGAGTAGTAGTAGTAGTAGTATAGTAGTATAGTAGTATAGTAGGAGTAGTAGTAGTATAATAGTAGTAGTTAGTAGTAGTAGTAAGTAGTAGTATATAGTAGTAGTTAGTAAGTAGTATAGTATAGTATAGTAGTAGGTAAGTAGTTAGTAGTAGTGTAGTAAGTAGTAGTAGTAGTAGTAGTAGTAGTAGTAGATAGTAGAAAGTAGTAGTAGTAGTAGTAGTAGTAAAGTAGTAAGTAGTATAGTAAGTTAGTATAGTAAGTAGTAGTAGTAGTAGTATGTAGTAGTATGTAGTAGTAGTAGTAATAGTGTAAGTGTAGTAGTAGTATAGTATAGTAGTAGTAGTAGTTAGTAGTAGTAGTAGTAGTAGAATAGTAGTATAGTAAGTAGTAGTAGTAGTAGTAGTAGTAGTAGTAGAGTTAGAAGTATAGTTAGTAGTAGTAGAAGTAGTAGTAGTAATAGTTAGTAGTAGTAGTAGAGTAGTAGTAGTAGAGTAGTAGTATGAGTTGTAGAAAGTAGTAGTAGTATAGTAGTAGTAGTAGTAGTAGTAGTAGTAGTGAGTAGAGTAGTAGTTAGTAGTATTAGTAGTAGTAGTAGTAGTATGAGTAGTAGTAGTAGTTAGTAGTAAGTAGTATAGTAGTAGAGAGTAGTAGTAGTAGTAGTAAGTAGTAGTAGTAGTAGTAGAGTAGTAGTAGTAAGTAGTAGTAGTAGTAGTAGTAGTAGTAGTAGTAGTAGTAGTGTAGTATAGTATAGTAGTAGTAGTAGTAGTAGTAGTAGTAGTAGTAGTATAGAGTAGTAGTAGTAGTAGTAGTAGTAGTAGTAGTAAGTAAGTTATAGTAGTAGTAAGTATGTAGTAGTAGTAGTAAGTTAAAGAGTAGTATAAAGTAGTATTAGTTAGTATAGTAGTAGTAGTAAGTAGATAGTAAGTAAGTAGAGTGTAATAGTAGAGTAGTAGTAGAAGTAGTAGTATAAATAGTATAGTATAGTATAGGTTTGTAGTAGTAAGTAGTAGTAAGTAAGTAGTAGTAGTAGTAGTAGTTGTATAGAGTAGTATAGTAGAAAAGGTAGTATGTGTAGTAGTGTAGTAGAGAGTAGTAGTATAGTGTAGTGTAATAAGTAGTTGTAGAGTAGTAGTAATAGTATAGTAGAAGTATAGTAAAGTAGTAAGTAGTAGTAGATGTAGTAGTAGTAGTAGTAGTAGTAAGTAAGTATGTGTAGTAAAGTAATAGTAGTAGTAGTAGAGTAATAGTAGTAGTAGTAGTAGTAGTAGTAGTAGTAGTTAGTAGTAGTAAAGTAGTAGTAGTAGTAAGGGGGGGGGGGGGGGGGAAAAAAAAAAAAAAAAAAAAGTAGTAGAGTAGTAGTAGTAGAGTAGTAGGGTGTAGTAGAAGTAGTATTAGAGAGAGTGTAGTAGTAGAGTGTAGTGTAGTAGTAGTAGTAGAGTATGTATAGTAGTAGTAGTAGTATGTGAGTAGTAGAGAAGTAAAGTAGTAGTGTATAGTAGTAGTATAGGTGTAAGAGAGAAGTAGTAGTATAGTTATATATATATATTATATATTAAATAGTATAGTATTAGTAGTAGTAGTAGATAGTAGTAGTAAGTAGTAGATAGTAGTAGTAGTATAAGTAGTAAGTAGTATTAGAGTAGTGTTGTAGTAGTAGTAGTAAGTAGAGTAGTAGAGTAGTGTATATAGTAGTAGTATAGTAGTGTATAGTAGTAGTAAGTAGAGTAAGAGTAAGTAGTAGTGTAGTGTTAGTGTATGTAGTAGTATTGTAGTAGTAATGTAGAGAGTATAGTATAGTAGTGAGTGTAGAGAAGTGTATAGTAGTAAGTAGTAGTAGTAGTAAAGTGAGAGGAGAGTAGTAGAGTGATAATAGTAGTATATATATATAGTATATATAGTAGAATTAGATATAGTAGTAGTAGTAGTATATAAGAGAGTAGTAGTAGTTTATAGTAGTAGTAGTAGTAAAGAAATAGAAGAGAGTAAGAGTAGTAGTATTATTATTGAAGTTATAGTATATTAATATTAATATATTATTATTATATATTGTAGTAGTATAGATTGAAGTAGTAGAGTAGTAGAGTAGTATATATAGTATTTAAGAGTAGTAGTGTAGATTAGTAGAGTATATAGGTAGAATAGATGTAAGTAGTAGTTATATAGAGTAAGTATAGTATAATAGTATTGGAGTAGGTATAAGTATAGTAGTAGAAGAGTAGTAGAGTAGTAATAAATAGGTAGTAAGTAAGTAGTAGTATAGTAGAAGAGTAAGTAGTAGTATAGTAGATAGTAGAGTAAAGTAGAGGAGTTAGTTTATATATTATGTAGTATATATATTAATTTAGAGTATATATGAGTAGATTAGTTAGATAGTAGTAGTAGTGTATTAGTAGAGTAGTAGTAGAAGTAGTAGTAGTATAGAGTAGTGTAAGTGTAGTGTATAGAGAGAAGTAGTAGTAGAGTGTAGTAGAGTTTAGAGTGTAGTATTAGTGTGTAGTATTAGTAAGGTAGTAAGTAGTTAGTAAAGTAGTGTATAGTAGTAGTAATAGTAGTAGTATAGTAGTATAGTAGTAGAGTAGAGTTTAGTATATAGAGTAGAGTGTAGTAGTGAGAAGTAGTAGTGTAGAAGAGAGAGAGAGAGAGAGTAGTATGTATGTAAATTATATATATATATATATATATAGTAGTATAGTGTAGTAGTGTAGTAGTAGTAGTATATAGTAGTAGAGTAGTGTAGAGTGTGTAGTGTAGTAGTAGTAGTGAGTAGTGAGTGTGTGTTAGTAGTTGTGTAGTGTAGAGAGTGTTGTTAGTGTAGTAGTAGTAGAGTGTGTAGTGAAGTAGTAGTAGTAGTAGTAGTGTAGTAGTTGTAGTAGTTGAGAAAGTAGTGTATTGAGTAGTAATGTAGTAGTGTATGTGTATAGTTAGTAAGTTGTAGTAGTAGTAGTAATGTAGATATTAGTGAGTAGAGTATGATGTAGTTAGGATAGGTAGTAGTAGTTGTGTAGTGTATATTAGATAGAGTAGTATAAAGTATAGAGTATGTAGTAGTAGTTAGGAGGAGTAGGTAGTAGTGTATAGAAGTGAGAGAGTGTGTAGTGATTTAATATATTATTATATATATATATATAATTATATTAGTATAGTAGTAGTGTAGTTAGTAGTAAGTAGTAGTATTAGTAGTGTAAGAGATGTAGTAGAGTAGATTGTAGATAGTATTATAGTAGTAGAAGTAAGTAGTAGAGTGTAGTGTAGTAGAAGTAGTTATAGAGTAGTAGTATGTTAGTGGTAGTAGTATAGTTGTATAGTGTTATAGTTAAGTATAGTTTAGTAGTAGTAGTAGTGTATAGTAGTAGATAGTAAGTAGTGAAAGTTAGAGTAGGATAGTATAATGTAGAAGTAGTAATAGTAGTGTATAGTATAGTATAGAGAGTAGTAGAAATATATAAGTTATGTTGTAGAGTGAAGAGAAAGATAGTAGTGTATGGTTTAATATATAAATTAATATATTATATATTAGTAGTGGTATAGTAGTAGTAGAGTAAGTATAGAGTAGTAGTAGAGTAGTTAGTAGTAGTATAGTGTAGTGTAAAGTAGTTTTAGTTAGAGTGTAGTAGTAGTAGAGAGTGTATAGTGAGTATAGTAGAGTAGAAAGAAGAGAGTAGTAGTATTGTTTAGTAGTATAGTATAGTAGTAGTAGTGTAGTAGTAGTAGATAGAAAGTAGTAGAGTAAGTAGTAGTAGTGTAGAGTATGTTAGTGTAGTAGTAGTAGTAGTAGGAGTAGTAGTAGTGTAGTAGTAGTAGAGAGTAGTAGTAGTTAGTGTAGAGTAGTATAGTAGTGTAGTAGTGTAGTTGTGTAGTAGTAGTAGTAGTAAGTGAAGTAGTTAGTAGTGTAGTAGTAGTAGTAGTATAGTAGAGTATTGAATAGTATATATATATATATAGTGTTAGTAGTAGATATTAGTATAGAGTAGTAGTAGTAGTTAGTATAGAGTTGTAGTAGTAGAGTAGTAGTATAGTAGTAGTAGTATTAGTAGTAGTATAGTGTAGTAGTTAGTAGAGTGTAGTAGTAGTATAGTAGTAGTAGAATGTATAGTAGTAGTAGTAGTAGAGTAGTAGTAGTAGTAGTAGAAAGTAGTGTAGAGTAGTAGTAGTATGTAGTAGTAGTAGTAGTAGTAGTAGTAGTAAGTGAGTAGTAGGTTAGTAGTAGTAGTAGTAGTAGTATATAGTAGAAGTAGTAGTAGTAGTAGTAGTAGTAGTAGTAGTGTTAGTGTAGAAGTAGTAGTAGTAGTAGTGTAGTAGTGTAAGTAGTGTGAGTGTAGATTAGTAGAGTGTAGTAGTAGTAGTAAGTTAGTAGTAGTAGTAGTATGTAGTAGTAGTATAGTAGTGGTGTAGTAGATAGAGTTAGTAGTAGTAGTAGTAGTAGTAGTAGTAGTTAGTAAGTAGTATAGTAGTAGTAGTAGAGAGTAGTAGTAAGTAGTAGTAGTAGTAGTAATTGTGTATTAGAATATAGTAATTAATGAGGGGTAAATGAAGCGACACATGTTTCTGTGTCCTACATCCAGTGACATCGATATGTAGACTCTGCCAATGTCCCATCAATGTTACATTATAGGATCTGGATGGACATGTCTTTCTTATCAATTCATTTATCAATTTGATATCTTATATGTATATATTATATATATATATATAATATATATATAATATATATATATATATATATATATATATATATAATATAACACGGGTATCTGATGTTGTGATTATAATTGTATGTACCGACTTATCCAACTGGCATGTTCTATATTAACTTTCCACGTGCTCGAGGTCATTGGTCACATTGCAAAATGTGCTCAAAGTGACCCACATAGTGAAAAGTGTTCACAGATTTTGAAATATCAAACATTACGATTCGTCATTGTGTTCAGCTTGACACATGGGTATGTTTACAACTTTCATAAACAAAGCAGTGTGTCTACATTTGGTCAGAAATGTCCAATCGTTGGTACTACTACTACTACTACTACTACTACTACTACTACTACTACTACTACTACTACTACTACTACAACTACTACTACTACTACTACTACTACTACTACTACTACTACTACTACTACTACTACAACTACTACTACTACTACTACTACTTCTACTACTACTACAAATCACGTGATTGATGACTCGGTTGGACGGAAACGTGAATATAGATCGCTCCCATTGTACAGTTTGTACAGCATTCGCCCCGAGGGGCAGCGTGGCTCAGCGGTTTTTGTCTTTGCTTCGTAACCGGAATGTTGAAAGTTTGATCACCTGCCGCTGTGCTGTGTGGCCTTGAGCAAATCACCTCACACGAGCTCATTTTGCGGCGCCGCACTGCGACTGACGCCTGAGCTATTGCAGTATAGAATAGACCTAAGAAGCAAAGTTCTCCAATGGGATGAATTTAGGGAATTTTGTTTTATTTTATTTTTTATGACCCAAAGGGACCGAGCTTGATTCCGAGTGCAGTTGAGAGATTTTCAAATCAATTGGGGAGCTGGGTCTGTTAGATCTGTCGGAAAGTAATCTGCGATAGACAAGCGTCCTATCATAAGGGTAGCAATCAATTGCTATTGTCCGTTTCACGCAATGAAAACCAGAATATACCCGAATTCGGTGAGAGAATGCGAATAAAGTGCCTTTTCCAAGAACTCCAACTATGCGCCGCTATATGTGGGACTCGAACCCTAGACCTTCCGACCCGAAGGCGAGTTAAGGCCCCAGAGCCGTACTCTGTCCCAGGTTTGAGAGTTTTTGTCAAGATGAGGGTCATTTAAATCGATCGATATTTGAAGACGAGTTTTCTGGCCAAATTTTTAAATATGGCGTTTTCCAGAGTAAGCCAAATTTGCCTTGGGCTTCTTACAGAGAAAAAATATCATGTTATGCCACTTGCCATGCATCGGTGGTCACACGACATTCGTTGCTAACGAAAACAACACGGGATGATAATATGGAGACATAGATGTGTTACATTGTGACTGTGTCGTCATGTTATTTATACCACAGCCTAACAACACGTTTCGCTTGCATGAATTTCACCCCAAATCCCGACATTAGAATGATCATATCGAAACAAATAATAAAAAAACAAAAAAACAAAAAAAAAAACAAAAAAAAACCCTAAAAACAAACAAACAAAAAACAAACAAAACAAACAAAAAACAAACAACAAAACAACAACAATATAAAACAAAAGCAAAAAACAAAAAAACAAAACAAAAAATCAAAAACAAAACAGTAACTACACAAAACTATGCGTGCACTTAAAGGTTAATTAATTGTCTATTTAGAGAGATTTCTCGAGTAGTAATCACCCAGCTGAAGAACGACACATGCGAAAACCTGAGCCAACTAGAGAACGAAAGTGTGATGTCAACCCCCCCCCCCCCCCCAAAAAAAAAAAAAACAAAAAAAAAAAACAAAAACAAACAAACAAACAAACAACTGATTCCAATCTCATTGGAAGTGTAAAACCACTCTTCCGGACGACTGAATACAGACGTACTTTGTGCCACTGATCTTCTGGTTTCAGAGTGATGGCATCTTATTTTCTAACCTAAATAAACCAGACATTTGTTTCCCTTCAACCAATTTGGAGAGCAATGGCTATGTGGTCTTGTGGTAAGTAGACACTTGCTTTCGGATCGGAACGTCCTGGGTTCGAGCCTCGCTCGCTCGGCTCATAGTTGAGTCCTTGGAAAAGACTCTTTATTCACATTCTCTCATCATACTCAGGGGTAAAATGAGTACCTGGCCGTTAACATGGTTGTCTCCTTCCAAAAAAAAAAAAGTAATATCGCCTAACCGGCGTCATGTCCCATCCAACATGTTAAGTGTTGCTGTTGGCCAGGAACCCGTTATAAAGCGCTTTGAGCACGTTTAGTGGATATTGCCCTATATAAAATCCCAATTTTATTTTTAAAATTTAATTGATGATATGCGTTCAATTAAATTACTCACAACATCCGGGACGGATATAACATACCAACACACAAAACTATGTGTAACCTGAAACGTTTAAGACTGAACGTAATCGACGCAACTCAGCTCTTTGTTATTGTTTTCAGCCAGCTATTTTTATGTGTAGTTCTCACTAAATTATATCAATCAGACTATAATAAACGTTTAGTTTAAGGCCACTCATTGTTTTGTGTTTTGGTACTTTTATATCTGGCTGGCGGATGTTGTGAGTATTTTACCTAAACGCATAGCATCAATAGAGACCGAGATATTAAAAATAGAGAGATGGGGAACTTCCTAAGTGGCAATAGGGTTTTAGTAGTAGACCATGCGTACCCATGTCAGGCCGTTTCAAGTAGGTAAACATCCTCCTGCTCATAATCAATATATCTATTGGATCGTAACTTCAATGGGAAGCAGAGGTCATGACCTCGCACCTTCCTCTTTTCCGGTTCCAAACTCCTTGGAAGTGTGTAACCCCCAGACTGAGGACTTATAATGAATGGGGTTCATATTATTGAATCATAAGGAGGCAGGATGCATAGGCAGATTCTTAGGATTACGGGACGTAAAACAGCGAGGATGGATGATCTTTATTATTGACGGCCAGCGTTTATTGACTCACTCACCAATTCTCTCCGGGCCTGCTGGCACTTGAGGCGATGCAA
>NC_088369.1:14952330-14955718 GCF_034508935.2 Berghia stephanieae
CCCCTACTACCACACTACTACAAACACTACTACTACACACTACTACACCTACAACTACTACTACACTACACACTACTACTAACAAACCCCCTACAACTACTACTACTACTTACACTACTACTACTACTACTACTTCTTTCAAAAACTACTACCCCCCACTTACTAAAACTACACTAAATACTACTACACTACTACTACTACTACTACTACACCACCTACTACTAAAAAACTACTACTACTCACGACTACACTACTACTACACTACAAAACTTACCCCCACTACACACTACTACTACAAAAACTACTACTACTACTACTACACACTACTACTACTACACTATACTACTCAAATACAACTACTACAAACAACACACTACTACTACTACTATACACTACTAACTACTACACACTAACTACACTAAACCCCAAATCTCTACTACAACTACACAACTACTACTACTACTACTACACTACTACAAAATACTACTCTACTACTAAACAAAAACTCTACACTACTAAAAACCTACAAACACACTACACTCAAAAAACAACTTACATTTAACTATACTTAAAATACTACAAAACTACTACCACTACACAAAAAACAACGACCACTACTACTACTACAACTACTACTACTACAAAATACTATTACTATATACTACACTATACTACACCACTATCACACTACTACTACTACTATATAACTACTCTCTAACACTACTAACTAAACTACTACTACCAAACTAAAACTCTACTACACTATACTACTACAAAACTACTACTACTACACCATACAAACTATAAAACTATACAACCTACTACACACTACAACTACACAAAAACCAACAACAACGACTCTACTACTTTCTACAACACTACTACTAAAATACGGGGGTCCGGGCAACAGCAACATTTAACATGTGGGACGGGACATAAATGCCCGTCAGGCATTTTAAACAATTTTGGGACAAAGACAACGCGTTAAGGGCTATTTTAATTTCATTTTTATACCTGAGTACGGTGAAGAATGGGGAGTAAAGACCCTTTTTCCCCAAGGACTCAACTATCCCCCGAGCGGGGCCCAAAAAAACCCAGGACCTTCCGATCCGAAAGCGAGTGTCAACCACTAACCACATACCGCAAAAAAATTTTTTTTAAAAAATTTTATAAAGGCCCCGACCCTTTTAAACCCAACTGGTGTGGTTTGGGACCTGCTCAGAAAGATAAGAGAAGAAAAATATATAATATTTTTAAAATTCTTTTTTAAAGCAAAACCCTTTTTTTAAAATCGTTACTTTTTAAATGATTTTGATATAGATATTTTCGAAGATGACGTCACTCAAGCCTTTGTTTTTGTTTTTTTGCCATCCCCCGGTTTTGTGAGTGATACCACTAAACTGTATTTAACCCGACTAAAACTTCATAAATACACACAGTTTTGTGTTTTTGGTCCTTTACTTCCGGATGGCAATGTTATGAGCTTTTTAACCCAAGCGCATACTATCTATACAAAAACTAAATAGTAAAACCCGGTGTATTTGGGCTTTTTTTTAAAACCAACATTGCCATCGTTTACATTTGTGACGACTTTTCCGAGGGGCGTGGTTACCCTAGGTGCCTATAGATAGAAATGCGTTGAGGGTTCACCAAGCCTTTGTTATTGTATTTTGCCATCCGCTTTTTGTGAGTGATTCCACTGAACTGTATTAACCTGATTTAAAAATTTTCATGGTTACACATAATTTTGTGTGTTGGACCGTTTTTACTTCGGGATGGCAATGTTATGAGCTTCTTGGGGCCAAGCCTACAAATCTATACTAATGCCAAAAACTTTTTCAACAGTCGAAACGTCACTTCCTTCCTAATGACGCATGGTAACTTAGAAACCCGGGGCTCTAAACAAAATGGGAAAACAATGGGGGGGGGGACCCCCCGTATGAAAAAATTTTTTTCCCCGGCGAGCATAAAAGCGTATCCAAGGGGAAAAAAAAAAACACATTAAAAATCTGATAAATTTTTTGACTTTTATACATTCTGATCACAAGAACATATGAAAATTTCCTAGCCCAGCATGAAGAATAAAAAGTACAAAATTTCTTTGTTTAGAAACCACGATGGCCGCCGTTGTTGGGCGAAAGTGACTTTAGAAAATATTGAATCCTAAATTTCATGCGCTATTTACCCACACCTATAAAAGTCAATCCAAAGTGGGGGGGGTTTACAATAACATCAGATGAATTCTATAGATAGTATGCAGATGACCCTCACCTCAAAAACCTTTGGGTTTTTGTTTTTTGCCATCCCCCGTTTGTGAGTTTTTCTCACTAAACCCGTATTAACCAGACTATAAAAGTTCTTTGGTTTACACAGAAATTTTTTGTGTTTGGTTCCCCTTTTTCTTCCGGATGGGGAATTTTTTGTGAACCTTTTTTTGGCCCAAAGCGCAAATTTTATTTTAAAATAGTACAACGGTTTTTTCTCCCCCCCCCCCCCAAAAAAATAACCGTGTTTCCAAAAAGTGTGATTTAGATTTTTTATTCATGGGCACTGGGTTTACAAGGGTAGGAGGGATATGATGTCTACACTTTGTGTGTGTGTGGGGTTGGGGTGTTTGGGGGGGTGTGTGTGTTTTTTTTGTGTGTGTGTTGTTTTTGTGGGGTGGGGTTTGTGTGTTGTGTGTTTGTGTTGTGTGGTGGTGTGTGTGCAGTTTTCCCTCCCCCTAAAAAAACCCCCAAAAAAAAGTGAAAAAATAAAAAGTTTTTTTAAAAGGGGAATATTCTACTAAAAGTGCGGCTATGTGGCTTGTAGTATGAAAAACTTTGCTTTTTTTGGATCGGGGAAAGGGCCCCGGGTTCGAGCCTTGGAAAAGACTTTTCTTTTTAACCCCCACAAAATTTTCTCCACCCTTTTCCCCCCAAAAAAGGTTTGGTTTTAAAAAAGAGTATTCTGGCCGTTAAAAAAAAAAAGCATTATCTTTGTCCCCCCAAAAAAAAAAAATTGTTTTTAAAAAATCGGGCCCAACAGGCCCCGGGAAAGTCCCCCCCTTCCCCACAGTTAAAAATGTCGGGTTTTTGTTTTCCCCGGGGCCCCCCCGTTAAAAAAAGGGGGCTTTGAGCACATTTATGGAAAATTGCGGGATATAAAGCTCAATTAAAAATTAATTAAATTTCTAAACGGGGGGCCCCCAAAAAACGCTTTAAAAAGGGGGGCCAATGACCAACAGCAACAAAAGTAACACTAGAAAAAGAGACATGACGCCTGTAAGGCATATTATTTTAATTTTTTTTTTTTTCCAAAAAAGAGATAAAAAAGATGTTAAAAGGCCAGGTACTCATTTTAAAAAAAACGGGGCAAAGGGGGAGAGAAAGTTTAGGGAAAGAGACTT
>NC_088369.1:14955818-14973318 GCF_034508935.2 Berghia stephanieae
TAGGTAGTAGTAGTAGTAGAGTAGTAGTAGTAAGGTGTAGAGTAGTAGTATAGTAGTGAGTAAAGTAGTAGTAGTAGTAGTAGTAGTAGTAGTTAGTAGAGTAGAGTAGTAGTAGTAGTAGTTGTAGTAGAAGTAGTAGTAGTAGTGGTAGTAGTTGTAGAGTAGTAGTAGTAGTAGTATTTAGTGTAGTAGTATAGTAGTAGTTAGTAGTAGTGTAGTAGTAGTAGGTAAGTAGTAGTATAGTAGTAGTAGTAGTATGTATAAAGTGTAGTAATAGTAGCGTAGAAGTAGTAGTAGTAGTAGTGTAGTTGTAGAAGAGTAAGTAGTGTAGTAGTAGTGTGTAGAGTGTAAGATAGTAGAGTAGTAGTTAGTATTGTATAGTAGTAGTATATATTATATAGTTTATTATATTATTATGATATAGTATTAAATTTATATTATAGTAGTAGTATTGTAGTAGTAGTATTATAGTAGTAGTAGTAGTAGTAGTGATAGTAGTAGTAGTAGTGTAGTAAGTTAGTAGTAGTTAGTATAGTAAATAGTAGTAGTAGTAGTAGAGTAGTAGTAGTAGTAGTAGTGTATGTAGAGTAGTAGTAGTAGAGTTGTTAGTTAGTAGTAGTATGTAGTAGTAGTGTAGAAGTGTAGTAGTAGAAGTAGTAGTAGTAGTAGTAGGTAGTAGTAGTAGTTAGTAGAAATAGTAGTAGTGTAGTAGTAGTAGTAGTAGTGTAGTAGTAGTAGTAGTAGTAGAGTAGTAGTAGTAGTAGTAGTAGTAGTAGTAGTAGTGTAGTAGTAGTAGTAGTAGTAGTAGTAGTATAGTAGTAGTATAGTAGTAAGTAGTAGTAGTAGTGTAGATAGTAGTTAGTAGTAGTAGTTAGTAGTGAAGTAGAGTAGTAGATAGTAGTAGTAGTAGTAGTAGTGGTAGTAGAAGTAGAGTATAGTAGTAGTAGTAGTAGTGTAGTAGTAGTAGTAGTAGAGTTAGTAGTAGTAGTGTAGTGTAGTAGTGTAGTAGTAGGTAGTAGTAGTAGTAGTAGAGAGTAGTAGTAGTAGTAGTAGTTAGTAGTAGTAGTAGTAGTAGTAGTGTAGTAGTAAGTAGTAGTGTAGTAGGTAGTAGTAGGTAGTAGTATGTAGTAGTAGTAGTGGTAGTAGTAGTAGTAGTAGTAGTAGTAGTAGTAGTAGTAGTAGAGTAGAGTAGTATTAGTAGTGTAGTATAGTAGTAGATAGTAGTAGTAGTAGTAGTAGTATAGTAGTAGTATGTAGTAGTAGTAGTAAGTAGTAGTAGTAGTAGTAGTAGTAGTAGTGTAAGTCGTAGTAGTAGTGTAGTAGTATAGTAGTAGTAGGTAGTAGTAGTGTAGTAGTAGTAGTAGAGAGTAGTGAGTAGAGCTAGTAGAGTAGTAGTTGTATAGTATAGTTATGATAGTAGTTTATTATAGTTATTATTATATTATAGTAGTAGTAGTTAGTGGTAGTAGTAGTAGTAGTAGTAGTAGTGTAGTAGTAGTAGTGTATGGTAGTAGTAGTAGTGTAGTAGTAGGGTAAGTAGTGTAGTAGTAAGTGATAGTATAGTAGTAGAGAGTAGTAGTAGTAGTAGTAGTAGTAGTAGTTGTAGTAGAGTAGTAGTAGTAGTAGTTGTAGAGTTAGTTAGTTATAGTAGTATAGTTAGTAATAGAGTATGTAGTAGTAGTAAGTATTAGTAGTAGTAGTAGTAGTAGTAGTAGTAGTAGTATAGTAAGTAGTAGTAGTAGTATGAGTTGTAGTGTTGAGTGTAGGAGTGTGTTAGGGTGTAATAGTGAGAGATGTGTGTGGTGTAGTATGAGTAGAGGAGGTTGTAGTAGTTATTAAGTAGTATATTATATAGTATAGTATAGTTATATGGTAGTGTGAGAATAGAGTGTAAGTAGTAGTGTGTTGTAGTGTGTATGAGTAGTATTGTATGTAGGTAGTAGTAGTTAGAGAAGTGTTAGTGTAGGTGTGTAGAGAGAGGGGAGTGTAGTGTGATATATATGTATTTTATATATTTATATATTTTATTATTAGAGTAGTGTATAGAGTGTAGTGTGGTAGGTAGTAGAAGAGTGAGTATGAGTTGTAGTGTATAGTGTGTAGAGGTGTAGTAAGTGTATGTAGTAGTGTAGTGTAGTAGATGTGAGTGTTAGTATAGTGATAGTATATGAGTAGAGTAGTGTGTGTTGGTATGTTGGTAGAGTTGGTATAGTAGTAGTGGAAGATGGAGTTTATAATATATTTATTTTTATATATATATATAATAATATATATTTATTATATAAAATATATGTTTTATTGTGTATGAGTTATAATTAGTGTGAGGTTTGGTAATGAAGTGAGTAATAGTAAGTAAGATTGAAATATATGTATGTGTGTGAGTATGGTATTATTATAAAGAGAAGGAGTAGTGTAGTAGTAGTAGTGTATGAGTATAGTAGTAAGTTGTAGTAGATAGGTAGTAGTGTGAGTTAGTGTGAGTATAGTAGAATAGTATAGTTAGTAGTAGTAGTAGTAGAGTAGAGTATAAGTGAGAAGAGTGTGTTGATTAGTAGTGTAGTAGTAGTAGTAGTAAGTAGTAGAGAATAGTGTAGTAGTAGAAGAGAATAGTATGTATATAAGTATTATATTATTTGTAAGGGGTAGTATAGTAGTAGTGTTGAAAGTAGTAGTTGGTAGTGTAGTAGTATGTGTAAATAGTAGTATAGTAGTGTAGTGTATAGAGTAGTAGTAGTAGTAGTAGTAGTGTAGGTGGAAAGGTAGTTAGTATTAGTAGTGTAGTAGGTAGTGTATTGTGTAGTTTTAGAGTAGAGTAGGTTGAGTGTGTATAGAGTGATAGTAGTAGTAGTGTAGAGTAGTAGGAGTGTAGTAGAGTAGTAGTGTTGTAGTGTAGTAGTAGAGAGTGTGTAGTTAGGTAGTGTATAGTGGTAGTGTGTATAGTGTAGGTAGTGTAGTAGTAGAGTAGTGTAGTAATTAGTATATTAGTGTAGAAGGTAGTGTAGTGTAGGGTAGTATAGTATATAATGAGGGTGAGATGTGTTATAGTGAATGTGTGTTGATGTAAGATGATGAGGTTTTTATATATTATTATTATATATATTATTATTATATAATATATTTTTATATATTATATAATATAGTATAGTGATATAGTAGTTAAGTTTATATTAGTGTAGTAGTATGAAGTAAGAATAGTAGTGTAAATGAATAATAGTGTATGTGTGAGTATACTAAAAAGGAGTAGAGTAGTAGTAGTAGTAGTGTAGATAGTAGTAGTAGTAGTAGTAGTGTGAGTAGTAGTAGATAGTAGTAGTAGTAGTAGAGTTAGTGAGTAGTAGTAGTAGTAGTAGTTAGTAGTAGTAGTAGTAGTAGTAGTAGTAGTAGTATAGTAGTAGTAGTAAGTAGTAGTAGTAGTGTAGTAGTAGAAGTATGTAGTAGTAGTGAGTAGTAGATAGTAGTAAGTAGTAGTAGTTAGTATAGTAGTATTAGTAGTTAGTAGTAGTAGTAGTGTTAGTAGTAGTAGTAGTAGTAGTGTTAGTAGTAGTAGTAGAGTTAGGTAGTAGTAGTAGTAGTAGTAGTAGTAGTAGTGTAGTAGTAGTGGGTAGTAGTAGTGTAGTAGGTAGTAGTGTAGTAGTAGTAGTAGTAGTAGTAGAGTAGTAGTGTAGTAGTAGTAGTAGTAGTGAGTAGTAGTAGTGTAGTAGTAGTTAGTAGAGTAGTTAGTAGTAGTAGTAGTAGTAGTGTAGTAGTGTAGTAGTAGTAGTTGAGTAGTGTAGTAGTAGGTAGTGTAGTATGTAGTTAGTAGTAGTAGTATAGTGTATGTAGTAGTTTAGTAGTAGTAGTAGTAGTTAGTTAGTAGTAGTAGTAGTAGTAGTAGTAGTAATAGTAGTAGTAGTAGTAGAAGTAGTAGTAGTAGTAGTAGTAGTAATTGTGTATTAGAATATGTAATAATGAGGGGTAAATGAAGCGACACATGTTTCTGTGTCCTACATCCAGTGACATCGATATATGTAGACTCTGCCAATGTCCCATCAATGTTACATTATAGGATCTGGATGGACATGTCTTTCTTATCAATTCATTTATCAATTTGATATCTTATATATATATATATATATATATATATATATATATATATATATATATATATATATATATATAAAATATAATATAACACGGGTATCTGATGTTGTGATTATAATTGTATGTACCGACTTATCCAACTGGCATGTTCTATATTAACTTTCCACGTGCTCGAGGTCATTGGTCACATTGCAAAATGTGCTCAAAGTGACCCACATAGTGAAAAGTGTTCACAGATTTTGAAATATCAAACATTACGATTCGTCATTGTGTTCAGCTTGACACATGGGTATGTTTACAACTTTCATAAACAAAGCAGTGTGTCTACATTTGGTCAGAAATGTCCAATCGTTGGTACTACTACTACTACTACTTACTACTACTACTACTACTACTACTACTACTACTACTACTACAACTACTACTACTACTACTACTACTACTACTACTACTACTACTACTACTACTACTACTACTACAACTACTACTACTACTACTACTTCTACTACTACTACAAATCACGTGATTGATGACTCGGTTGGACGGAAACGTGAATATAGATCGCTCCCATTGTACAGTTTGTACAGCATTCGCCCCGAGGGGCAGCGTGGCTCAGCGGTTTTTGTCTTTGCTTCGTAACCGGAATGTTCAAAGTTTGATCACCTGCCGCTGTGCTGTGTGGCCTTGAGCAAATCACCTCACACGAGCTCATTTTGCGGCGCCGCACTGCGACTGACGCCTGAGCTATTGCAGTATAGAATAGACCTAAGAAGCAAAGTTCTCCAATGGGATGAATTTAGGGAATTTTGTTTTATTTTATTTTTTATGACCCAAAGGGACCGAGCTTGATTCCGAGTGCAGTTGAGAGATTTTCAAATCAATTGGGGAGCTGGGTCTGTTAGATCTGTCGGAAAGTAATCTGCGATAGACAAGCGTCCTATCATAAGGGTAGCAATCAATTGCTATTGTCCGTTTCACGCAATGAAAACCAGAATATACCCGAATTCGGTGAGAGAATGCGAATAAAGTGCCTTTTCCAAGAACTCCAACTATGCGCCGCTATATGTGGGACTCGAACCCTAGACCTTCCGACCCGAAGGCGAGTTAAGGCCCCAGAGCCGTACTCTGTCCCAGGTTTGAGAGTTTTTGTCAAGATGAGGGTCATTTAAATCGATCGATATTTGAAGGACGAGTTTTCTGGCCAAATTTTTAAATATGGCGTTTTCCAGAGTAAGCCAAATTTGCCTTGGGCTTCTTACAGAGAAAAAATATACATGTTATGCCACTTGCCATGCATCGGTGGTCACACGACATTCGTTGCTAACGAAAACAACACGGGATGATAATATGGAGACATAGATGTGTTACATTGTGACTGTGTCGTCATGTTATTTATACCACAGCCTAACAACACGTTTCGCTTGCATGAATTTCACCCCAAATCCCGACATTAGAATGATCATATCGAAACAAATAATAAAAAAACAAAAAAACAAAAACAAAAAAAAAAACCCTAAAAACAAACAAACAAAAAACAAACAAAACAAACAAAAAACAAACAACAAAACAACAACAATATAAAACAAAAGCATAAAACAAAAAAACAAAACAAAAAATCAAAAACAAAAACAGTAACTACACAAAACTATGCGTGCACTTAAAGGTTAATTAATTGTCTATTTAGAGAGATTTCTCGAGTAGTAATCACCCAGCTGAAGAACGACACATGCGAAAACCTGAGCCAACTAGAGAACGAAAGTGTGATGTCAACCCCCCCCCCCCAAAAAAAAAACAAAAAAAAAAAAAACAAAAACAAACAAACAAACAAACAACTGATTCCAATCTCATTGGAAGTGTAAAACCACTCTTCCGGACGACTGAATACAGACGTACTTTGTGCCACTGATCTTCTGGTTTCAGAGTGATGGCATCTTATTTTCTAACCTAAATAAACCAGACATTTGTTTCCCTTCAACCAATTTGGAGAGCAATGGCTATGTGGTCTTGTGGTAAGTAGACACTTGCTTTCGGATCGGAACGTCCTGGGTTCGAGCCTCGCTCGCTCGGCTCATAGTTGAGTCCTTGGAAAAGACTCTTTATTCACATTCTCTCATCATACTCAGGTGTAAAATGAGTACCTGGCCGTTAACATGGTTGTCTCCTTCCAAAAAAAAAAAAAGTAATATCGCCTAACCGGCGTCATGTCCCATCCAACATGTTAAGTGTTGCTGTTGGCCAGGAACCCGTTATAAAGCGCTTTGAGCACGTTTAGTGGATATTGCCCTATATAAAATCCCAATTTTATTTTTAAAATTTAATTGATGATATGCGTTCAATTAAATTACTCACAACATCCGGGACGGATATAACATACCAACACACAAAACTATGTGTAACCTGAAACGTTTAAGACTGAACGTAATCGACGCAACTCAGCTCTTTGTTATTGTTTTCAGCCAGCTATTTTTATGTGTAGTTCTCACTAAATTATATCAATCAGACTATAATAAACGTTTAGTTTAAGGCCACTCATTGTTTTGTGTTTTGGTACTTTTATATCTGGCTGGCGGATGTTGTGAGTATTTTACCTAAACGCATAGCATCAATAGAGACCGAGATATTAAAAATAGAGAGATGGGGAACTTCCTAAGTGGCAATAGGGTTTTAGTAGTAGACCATGCGTACCCATGTCAGGCCGTTTCAAGTAGGTAAACATCCTCCTGCTCATAATCAATATATCTATTTGGATCGTAACTTCAATGGGAAGCAGAGGTCATGACCTCGCACCTTCCTCTTTTCCGGTTCCAAACTCCTTGGAAGTGTGTAACCCCCAGACTGAGGACTTATAATGAATGGGGTTCATATTATTGAATCATAAGGAGGCAGGATGCATAGGCAGATTCTTAGGATTACGGGACGTAAAACAGCGAGGATGGATGATCTTTATTATTGACGGCCAGCGTTTATTGACTCACTCACCCAATTCTCTCCGGGCCTGCTGGCACTTGAGGCGATGCAAGGGGTCTCCACCCGGTCCTGTCAGCAGCTATTCTTGTGGAAACCTCGAGTGACAGACAGACCTCTTTGTTTTAGGTCCCTCTCCACGGTACGTCTCTTTAGTCTCCTTGGGGCGGCCTCTCTTCCTCTTTCCTTGGGGAGTGTTTCATCGGATCTGCGACAGACATGGCCTAACCGTTGCCATCTTCTCCTGTTAATGAGACTCTCCAAATACTCCACATCCCCTCTAGCTCTCAGGTCCTCAGATGTGACCCATCGTCCCAAAACGGTATTATGTCGGGATGAACCATATACTAAAAAACCAAATTAAAGCTAAACTGATCAACAATTGGAATTATTGCTATTTCGCATTCTTAGATACGATATTCATTCTCTTCAATAAATTATACAAACTGATTGCAAATCTGGTATTTCTGGCCATAAATTTAATTTACAGCATATTATTCATTCCGACATAATACCGTTTTGAGACGAAGGGTCACATATGAGATTGTGTTTGGCCAGAAGATCTTGAAGATTCGTCGCAAACATTTGTTGTTTTGGAAACTTCGAGTTTCTGGATGATCCAATGAGTAAAACTCTCAAGACATTACTCTTAAAAATCCACATTTTAGTTGGTGCTGGAATTTTTAAAAATTGAACTTCTATATAGCGCAATATTCACTAAACGTGTTCAAAGCGCTTTACAGCGTGTCCCAGGCCACAGCAAAACTTAACATGTAGGAGGGGGCATGACGCCTGTTAGGCGATATTACAATTTTTTCGGAAGGAGACAAAGCTGGTAACGGCAATGTACTCATTTTACATCTGAGTACTGTGAGAGAATATGAATAAAGAGCCTTTTCCCAAGGAGTCAGCTATGCGCCGAGCGAGGCTCGAACCCAGGACCTTCCGATCCTAAATCGAGTGTCATACCACTAGACCACATAGCAGCACGTAAAAATCAATGCACCAATCACTGACTAAACATCTTTTTTCTCGTCTGGCCAGATAACTTATTCTTCATAAGTGGATAGGGATTTAGATGACGGCTTACTTGGCAACACATCTTAAACCTAAGACTTCTAAGAAGATTTACATTGTTGTTCCCAAGTTCAGTCCCTTGGTTGGTGACCAAATAAATAATTACAAAGATATAGATAGAATGAAGTTGACGCCACTCATGTCTTAATTATTGGTCTTTTGCCACCCACGTTTATGAGTAATTCTCACTTAACTGTATTATCCAGACTATAAAAGTTCATGGTTACACATAGTTTTGTGTGTTGGTCCGTTATACTTCCGGATGGCAATGTTGTGAACTTATTAATCAAGCGCATACTATCTAGAAGGCCCAACAACCACGCCTCTTTGGGAAGTTTATTTCCTAGATCGCTTGGAAGAACCAGCCGCTCTGCAATAGGCTTCAACAGTCGTGACGTCATTTTAACTTAGTAACTGGTTCTAAACTATCGGAACAATGGCGGAAGCCCTTATGAAATACTTCTCCGACGAGCATAAACGTGTATCCAGAGGAGAAAAACATTATAAATCTGATCATGTTTTGACTTTTATACATTCTGATTGCATGACATGTGAAAAGGTTCTAGCCAGCATGAAGAATAAAAAGTACCGATTTTCTTTGTTTAGAACCAAGCTGCTCATTTCTGGGCGGACGTGACATCAGACTATTGAATCCTATTGGAACAAAAGGGCTTATATATATATATTTTTTTTTTGGCGAATTAAGAAGCTTTAAGGGGCGGTTTGGGTCTAATTAGTATTAGGAAAATCCTTCGAAAAATTGATTTTGAGATTTTGGTGGAAATTGATATTCTATTACCCTAGAAATAATATAATTGAAGTCCAAATTCTTAAAGTAGACTATAAATGCATGAAAAACACAGTCGAAAATGGTACAGATAGTAAGAAAAGTGTGAAAAACGGGAAGCTATTTTGCTATTTTCTCAAAATGTCATATTTCTAAGGGTATGGGATACTGTGTCAAACGTTTATCTGAATCTATTCAATGAAATTGTCTGAAAATTTCCACAATTATCACAGAGATAATGTATTGTGTCACCATAGAGAGATTTTTTTTGATAAGATATGTGAATTTTGAATTATAATCCTAATTCTGAATTTTTAACATCAATTTTGTCATAACATTTTGATTCTCAACTTTGTAATGTTCTAATAAAAATTCCATAAGCTAAAGCCGTAAAATCTCTCTATGGTGACACACTATAGTACAATGTTGACAAGAGGGAAGAATATGGAGGTCATTTCTTCATTAGTTTTTGTGGAACGTTTGCCACAAGATTGTTATATTTTTTTATGTCAGACCCCCAAATTAGGTCGCAAAATGGGTATCAACACAGATAATTAAAATTTTTCACCATAAATGTTGTTTTTTAACCTATAATGACGATACAGAATGATTAAAACCGCCCAATATTGGTAATTAAAATTTTTTTGGAAAAGACCCAAACCGCCCCTTAAAAAGATTATGGTATCGTAGAAGGAAAGGTAGATATACGCAGGTTCCATTTGGGTCATTTTATAAACGGGTTTGAAGAAAGCTTTATTTCTCCATGATAACACGATCTTAATGACCAAGGGATGTAACTCATGTTATAACGACCACTTAAGTAATATCTTGTGTTATCTCCCTGCTTTAGTTACTTTGTAAAGTGAATTTTTTAAAATGATTAGGTTATCTTTTAATGATAGATAGTTAACTTTTGCACACAATTATTTACCTATTATGATCCCACCGCTCTCCCTAAATACTAACGCGTAATGATATCGTGTTTTCAATAATAATTTGTGACGTCAGATTATAAATCGTTAAATTTCACAAAAAAAATCAGATTCTTTAAAAAAAAAAGTTTCATTTAAATGTTTTTGAAGATGTCTTTTAATCAAAGATGACGAAATCGAAATTGACTGAAGGGTAGAATAATTCATTTTCTTCTACTCTTGCGTTTTGGAATTCGAACTTTATTCCCAACGCGCACTCGCAAGCTCGTGCACTGGTTGAGAACACGCCCGGAATTCCAAAAAGCAAGAGTGTAATAATATAAATATAATATTATTGTGATAAGAGGGTGATAAAAAGTCACTTGACTTTACTGATATGAACGGTGTTGCAATATAATTTATACTTTCTTGATCATTGATACTGGCGTTGAAATGACATAAGTGTGATGCAAGAGCCGTAAAACCCTAAAAAAAAACACAAAAAAACAAAAACAAAAAAAAAAAAAAAACAAAAAAAAAAACACCCCAAAACAAAACAAAAAACAAACAAAACAAAGATTATTGATACGAGCAGGTAAAACCCGTTTTACGAACGGAGACGAAGAATGCGATGGCGTTGGTTTCAAAATGATCCAATGAGAGAGTGTTCAGTGGAAGTGTTATTGTTATATTAATAATTGAATAGTGCCTTTGAATAGGTCGGGGTACAACCTAAGATATATGCACAGACAACTAGGATTCTCTATGGTCATATATATGCCATATATATATGTATATATATAATATATATATATATATATATATATATATATATATATATATATATATATATACCATATATATAGGGGTACAACCTAAGATATATTCAGGCTGGACATATGCATGCCGTATATATATATATAATATATTATATATATATATATTATATATATATATATATATCTATATATATATATAGTAGGCGCTTGGCTAAGAAGTTCATAACATTGCCATCCGGAAGAATAACGGACCAACACACAAAACTGTGAGTATCCATGAACGTTTATAGTCAGGTTAATACAGTTCAGTGAGCATTACTCATAAACGCGGATGGCAAAAAACAACAACAAAGACATGAGTGACGTCATCTTCGAACTATCTATATATAATTATGAGTGTTATTGGGTACCTACTTGTAAGGGCTCGATAATTAGAGCATATAATAATAAATAAATTCACTCACGTATATGTCAGCCAAAACGTGCGTTTGATATATATACCCCTATATATATATATATATATATATATATATATATATATATATATATATATATATATATATATAGGGGTACACCCTAAGATAGATTCAAGCTGAACATATATATGCCGTATAATATATATATATATATATAATATATATATATATACACACACACACACACACATATATATATATATAATATATATATATATATATATATATATATATATATATATCCTGAAACTAAAGTTCAATGTTTTCACCAGGCATAGAATGACACCTGTTTTGTAACGAATGGTTTCTCTAGTTCGATAAAACAAACAAACAAACAAAAACAACAAAAACCCGAAGCAGCGCATTGAGATCAAGATTTTATGTTTTTGTTTTTCTAGCTCCTTTCATGTCCTTTCACCACCCTATCTAAATGATCTTGTATCTCATTGAAAAGTAGAAAACTGTAAGGACTGCCTGAAGCCGGTGATCGTAAAATACTAACGAAAGAGTGAAAATGGAGAGGCTTCGTATGGGAACAAAACACACAATGGACGTTTCGGGAACAAACCCTTCGTCAGCACAACAATACACAAATAAATGTGGAAAACGGTGTTTTCCACGTTTATTTGTGTATTGTTGTGCTGACGAAGGGTTTGTACCCGAAACGTCCATTGTCTGTTTTGTTCCCATACGAAGCCTTTCCATTTTCACTCTTTCGCTTGTATCTCATTATACACCTTACAGATCGCTAAGACCTAATAGTATGCTTCTTCTGACAGAGGTAGACTCATCTAAGTATTTGTTTCACAGCAAATCCTTCAGAGTGACTGCGCCCAGGTTATGGAATTCCCTTTCTTAAAAAAAAAATTGAGCTTTATATAGCGCAATATCCACTAAATGTGCTCAAAGCAGCGCTTTACAAGGGGTCCCTGGTCAACAGCAACATTTAACATTTAGGACGGGACATGACGCCTGTTAGGCGATATTACAATTTTTCGGACAAAGACAACGCTGTTAACGACCAGGTACTCATTTACACCTGAGTACGGTGAGAGAATGTGAGTAAAGAGCCTTTTCCAAGGACTCAACTGTGCGCCGAGCGCGAGGCTCGAACCCAGGACCTTCCGATCCGAAAGCGAGTGTCATACCACTAGACCACATAGCCTCTTCTAGTGACTGTGAAGCGCAGAAAACTGTCTTGGTTTTGACACCATACTCGGCACGATAACCTGAGCAGGACAGTCCTACAGGGCACAGTCGAAGGCTAAGACTAGTGAACATTAAGAAGCCTTTAAAAAGAAATTGAAAACCGAAGCATTTTTCGACAATTAATATCTTTGACGTTTTTATTTAGGGTATCTAGTAACGTGTATGTAAAGAGTTTGCGATTGTTGACGCGGAGAAGTTTCCGTATGTGGGTGTACGTGTGTATGTGTGTAAACGTGTTAGTGTGTATGCTAGTTTATATAGTCTGAGTGATTGTAAAGCGCCAGAGAGCACTTGTCAGTGGATTAATGGACGCTATATTATTATTATTATTATATTATTTATTATTAATATTTTTATATTATTATTATTATTATTATTATTATTATTATTATTATTATTATTATTATTTATTATATATTATTTATTATTATTATTATTTATTATTATTATTTATCATTGTTATTATTATTATTTATTATTATTATTATTATTAATTATTACTATTATCATTATTATATCATCATCATCATTATTATTATTATTATTATTATTATTATTATTATTATTATTATTATTATTATATTATTATGTTATTATTATTATATTATTATTATTATTATTATTTTATTATTATTATTATTATTATTATTATTATTATTATTATTCTAGGTTCCATGCCTGGTCCAGGCTTCGGATACTGCATGAATTATCTCTCTCCATTCCTCCCTGTCTCTTGCTTTTTCAAACAGCTCTTGGATTGTTAGGTTGGTGAAGCCCTTCAGATGGTCTATGAGTGTTTTTCTTTGTCTCCCCCGGGCGCGTTTACCAGGTATTTTTCCACAACTTGCCAGGTATTCATTCTTATCTTTCCTTACTATGTGTCCGAAAAAGGATAGTTGTCGATCCACTATTAAGGGCATTAGTTTCCTTTGTTGGTATGTTTGTTTTAGCACTTCTTCGTTCGTTTTGTGTGCGGTATACGATATTCTCTGCATCCTTCTCAAGCACCACATTTCAAAAGCTTCAATGTTCTTTTGTGTTTCTGCATTTGTAGTCCAGCTTTCGCATCCGTATAACAAGATTGGCCACACGTAGCACTTCAAGACTCGGAATCTAATCCCGAACGACATCTGTTTGTTTTTCAAAATGTTTCCCAGGTCCATGAAGGCCTGTTTGGCTTGAGTTATTCTTGCTCGTATGTCTCGGTTACCGTTTAACTTTTTGGACTTATTCATGCAGTTAACTCGGCAAAGTTACAAGAATGGTTTGCCATTATTATTATTATATTATTATTATTATTATTATTATTATTATTATTATTATTATTATTATTATTATTATTATTATTATTATTATTATTATTTTATTATTATTATTATTATTATTATTATTTATTATTTATTATTATTATTATTTATTATTATTATTATTATTATTATTATTATTATTATTATTTTTATTATTATTATTATTATTATTATTATTATTATTATTATTATTATTATTATTATTATTATTATTATTATTATTATATTATTATTATTATTATATTATTATTATTATTATTATTATTATTATTATTATTATTATTAATGGTTTCTGTTAAAAATAAAATCAATCGAGAATTCCTCCTAGACTCGTAGCTGGCCCATCAAAGTAACACGCATTGACTATACAAAATAGGGAACTGAGACCGAAACGTTTTCAAGTCATTACATCACTCAATCCTAGAGCCTTTTGCTACTTTTCAAAATTGGAAACAAAATATATTAAAAATGATCATGTACATAGATAATTTTATTCAACTATCATTAACATACAAAAACTAAAAACACTAGCTTTGTGATACTACGCCTATAATTTGTCTCAGAAAAATGTAATAAATAGGCATAGGGTAAAAGTAACCCGGGTAAACTACGGATGTAGTCGGTGTTAGGGTTGAGTGAGTTAATAATATAACATGGCCGCCGCTGGACACTCTGAAAGAATATATTCTGCAGGCGTAGGGATTTAAGAAAATAAATGTTAAAAAAGTAGTCCTTCTGAGCCATATTTTTTTTGTGTTTATTTTTTGGGGAGGGGGTCGAGTAGGAGTAACAATCTTGCTACCCTTTAGATAAGATGTTATTCTCTCAGAGTACGGCTATGTGATCTTTTAACATGTTGTACGATACACACATATTATCTTACATTTTTTTCAGAGAGACAACGCTGTTAACGACCAGGTACTTATTTTACTCCTGAGTACGGTGAGAGATATTAATTGTGAGTTAAGATTAAGAGCCTTTTCCAAGGACTAAACTTTGCGATGCTTAGATCGGGACTGGAACCCACCCCCTGGACCTTCCGGTCATAAGGCGAGTGTCATACAGACCACTTGACCACAAAGCCGCACAATAAGTTTGGAGACAATAGGACACGATTTGAACACTGTCAGGACCACAAGGACTTCTTCTAGTGACTGTGAATGAAGCGCAGAAAACTGTCTTTTTTCTCTTTTTTTATTTTTTTTTTCTTCTTCTTTTTTTTATAACCTCAGGAATGGGAGACACCCAATGTTTGTCGTTGCTTTGCCAATTTAGATTTATCTCCGTCTTTTAAATACGACAATAAACAGGTATAGGTATATTGACCTTAGAAATTTTTTTTAAAAAATCACAAAAAAAATACAAAAAAAACAAAACAAAACAAAAAAAAAAAAAAACACACACATAAATTAAAAAGTCAACCCCCCCCCCAAAAAAAAAAAAAAAAAAAAAAAAAAAAAAAAAAAAAAAAAAAAAAAAAGAAACAAAGAAAAAAAAACCCCCCAAAAACCCCATAAATTAAAAAGTAAAAAAATAAATAAATAAATAAATAAATCAGTAAATAAATAGATAAATAAATAAATAAACATATGATTTAAAATGAAAAAGAAAATGACTTGATTTTATATGACTTAATAAAATAACCCTGTACACTCTAAGATAGGGGGCTATAGATAGTAGTCATTGCTATCTACTATTGCTATCGATAACCTGAGCAGGACAGTCCTACAGGGTACAGTCAAAGGCCAGCGCAGAAGAGGGCGCCAAAGGAAGATGTGGCTGGACACTATAAAAGAATGGACAGAGATGTCGGTTCCGGAGCTGCTACATAGGGCTAGCAACAGGCAGGCATGGAGGAAGACTGTAACTTCTGCTTCACGCAAGTCCCCCCGACGACCATCCGTCATGGGATTGAGTGAGTGAGTGAGGACCACACTACCCACACAGTTGGGCTTTTTTTGTTGAGCTTTTATATAGCGCAATATCCACTAAATGTGCTCAAAGCAGCGCTTTACAAGGGGTCCCTGGCCAACAACAAACATTTAACATTTAGAACGGGACATGACGCCTGTTAGGCGATGTTATATTTTTTTTCGGACAGATACAACGCTGTTAACGGGCAGATACTCATTTTACACCTGAGTACGGTGAGAGAATGTAAGTAAATAGAGCCTTTTCAAGGACTCAATTAATTATGCGCCGAGCGAGGCTCGAACCCAGGACCTTCCGATTCGAAAGCGAGTGTCATACCACTTGACCACTTAGCCGCACATAGTTCCAGGCCCAGACAAGGACGTGGCAAAACGTGACAGGTGGAGGGAGATATCATGATGACTTGTTTATAGCGCTTGTAAAAACCCAGAGAGGCTTGAATTACCGACAATGGATATGAGATTCAAGTGATATATTGCAGGGGTTTGTATCTTAACCCTCTCCTTACCAACTACAGGAAAATCTTCACATTCGTTACGATACAACCAACATTTTTCTTCTTCAAATTTCTTTTGTACTTCATAAAATTAAGACAAAATGATCAGTGTGTTGTAGAGCATGTTTTGCTAAAGAAATTATGTATCCCAAGAACTTTACTGCTATTGTGTCAGAGCGATAAAAATATCTTTTTGTGTTAGTTGGGTGTGAAGTTTTGGGGAAAATCCTGAAAATGGCTGGTAAGGAGAGAGTTAACTGAGATTCGTGTCCAATAAATTATTATTGTAATATGATACACATAGCAATAGACCCGAGACCTGCTATTATTGCTGTCTCGGGCGGTTATACCGCGGCTATGTTGGTCTTGTGGTATGACACTCGCTTTCGGATCGGAAGGTCCTGGGTTCGAGCCTCGCTCGGCGCATAGTTGAATCCTTGGAAAAGATTCTTTACTCACATTCACTCACCTTACTCAGGTGTAAAATGAGTACCTGGCCGTTAACAGCGTTGTCTCTGTCGGAAAGAATTGTAACATCGCCTAACAGGCGTTCTGTTATGTCTCGTTCTACATGTTACATGTTGCTGTTAGTCAGGGACCCTTTGTAAAGCGCTTTGAGCACATTTAGTGGATATTGCGCTATATAAAAGCTCTAGTTTTTTAAAGTATCTGTTTCAACATGTCTGACCCTTAGAACCAATGCAAGTCGTGTGTTCTTGTGGTATGGGCATTCGCTTTCGGATCCTGAAAGGTCCTGGGTTCGAGTTAGCCTGTCCACCCAGCAGAGATTGGGTAGATGGGTCTGTAAGATATAGCGGGAAGTACTTTGCGATAGACTTGCGTCCTATCCAAAGTGTAGCAAGCAATTGCTATTGTCGGTTTCATGCTTAGAAACCGGGGGATAAACTCCGGCTCCATGGGCCGAATGGTTCTGAAGGACTGCCGTTTCAAAATGGTATTAACTCACTCAATCCTAGAGATTTTTGCTACTTTTCAAAACTTAAAAAAAGAAAGTATAGGGAATGGGATTAGCGGAAGAGTAGCGTCCCTTGATTGGACGTCACCCATAGTCTGTGACGTCACCAGCGGAAAAGTTATAAGAGAGAGAACGTCCTGTTGGTTGTGCGCATGCGTCTCTCGTCCTCCATGCGCACAACCAACATGACGTTCTCTCTCTCTAATAACTTTTCCGCCGGTGACGTCACAGACTATGGGTGACGTCCAGTCAAGGGACGCTACTCTTCCGCTAATCTCATTCCCTATTAAAAATGAGCATTTACATATATAGTTTTATTCAACTATCATTACCATGTAAAAACTAAAAACATTAGCTTTGATACTACGCATATAATTTGTCTCATAAAAAATGCGCACGGGGTAAAAGTAACCCCAGGTAAACTACGGATATAGGGAATGAGATTAGCGGAAGAGTAGCGTCCCTTGATTGGACGTCACCTTACAGAGAGAACGTCAATTTGGTTT
>NC_088369.1:14983318-14998318 GCF_034508935.2 Berghia stephanieae
AAGGCCGATCCTTTACCCACACTGGTGTGGATTGACCTGCTCAGAAAGATAAGAGAAGTAAAATATATAGATAGTTGTAAATTCTTGTTAAAGCACAACCTTTTTTATCGTTACATTTTCATGATATTGATATAGATAGTTCGAAGATGACGTCACTCAAGCCTTTGTTTTTGTATTTTGCCATCCGCGTTTGTGAGTGATACTCACTAAACTGTATTAACCCGACTATAAACGTTCATGGATACACACAGTTTTGTGTGTTGGTCCGTTACTTCCGGATGGCAATGTTATGAGCTTCTTAGCCAAGCGCATACTATCTATACACATATCTCAATAGTAAAATCGGTGTAGTTAGCTGTTTTTACCAATCATTGCCATCGTTTACATTGTGACGACTGTCCGAGAGGCGTGGTTATCTAGGTGTCTATAGATAGTATGCAGTTGACGTCACTCAAGCCTTTGTTATTGTATTTTGCCATCCGCGTTTGTGAGTGATTCTCACTGAACTGTATTAACCTGACTATAAAAGTTCATGGTTACACATAATTTTGTGTGTTGGACCGTTATACTTCTGGATGGCAATGTTATGAGCTTCTTAGCCAAGCGCATACTATCTATACTAATGCCAATACTCTTCAACAGTCGAAACGTCACTTCCTTCCTAATGACGCATGGTAACTTAGTAACTGGCTCTAAACTATCGGAACAATGGCGGACGCCCGTATGAAATATTTCTCCGGCGAGCATAAAAGCGTATCCAGAGGGGAAAAAAAAAACACATTATAAATCTGATCATGTTTTGACTTTTATACATTCTGATCACAAGACATATGAAAAGTTCTAGCCAGCATGAAGAATAAAAAGTACAGAATTTCTTTGTTTAGAACCACGATGGCCGCCGTTGTTGGGCGACGTGACATCAGACTATTGAATCCTATTGCATGTCGCTATTTACGACACCTATACGTCAATCCAAGTGGGGGGTTTACAATAACATCAGATGAATTCTATAGTAGTACAACGTGTCCCCCCCATAAAATCACGTGTCCAATGTGTGATTTAGCCTTTATTTCCGATGCAATGTTGTAATCAAGGTTATAGGTATACAGTGTCTCTAAACACGTTTGTGTGTTGTGTATGTGTGTGTGTGGGTTTGTGTGTGTGTGTGTTTTTTGTGTGTGTGTGTTTGTGTGTGTGTGTGTTTGTGTGTGTGTGTGTTTGTGTGTGTGTATGTGTGTGTGTGCAGTCCATCACTACAAGAACCCCATAAATGTGAAAAAATAAAAGAGTTTTTATAAAGGGCAATATCTACTAATGTGCGGCTATGTGGTCTTGTAGTATGACACTCGCTTTCGGATCGGAAGGTCCTGGGTTCGAGCCTTGGAAAAGACTACTTTACTCACATTCTCTCACCCTACTCAGGTGTAAAATGAGTATCTGGCCGTTAACAGCATTATCTTTGTCCGAAAAATTGTAATATCGCCTAACAGGCGGCATGTCCCGTCCTACATGTTAAATGTCGTTGTTGTCCAGGGTCCCCCTGTAAAGCGCTTTGAGCACATTTAGTGGATATTGCGCTATATAAAGCTCAATTAAAAATTAATTAATTACTAAACGTGCTCAAAGCGCTTTACAGGGGGTCCATGACCAACAGCAACACGTAACATCTAGAACGAGACATGACGCCTGTAAGGCGATATTATTATATATTTTTTTCCAACAGAGATAACGATGTTAACGGCCAGGTACTCATTTTACAACGGAGCAAGGTGAGAGAAAGTGAGTAAAGAGACTTTTCCAAGGACTCAACTAAGCGCCGAACATGCGAGGCTCGAACCCAGGACCTTCCGATCCATCCGAAAGCGAGTGTCATGCCACTAGACCACATAGCCCCACAAATGTGGTTGTACCAAAAAGTCGTTTTTCGTAACGCTTTGATACAAATTATGGAGGCCTCAGTAGCTCAGTTGGTAGAGCACTTGCTTCACAAGCAAATGCAACCGATATTAGACCTTCGTCCAGCAACAACGATATCAAGAATAGATAGTATGCGCTTGGCTAAGAAGCTCATAACATTGCCATCCTGAAGTATAACGGACAAACACACAAAACTGTGTGTATCCATGAACGTTTATAGTCGGGTTAATACAGCTCAGTGAGCATTACTCATAAACGCGGATGGCAAAAACAATAACAAAGACCTGAGTGACGTCATCTGCATACTATCTATAAGGGGACACGATCTAATGGAACCGATCTATAGATAGTATGCAGATGACGTCACTCGGGCCTTTGTTATTGTTTTTGCCATCCGGATATTGTTAAAAAATGTAAACACGCTGCTTTGTTTTCAAATGTTATAAACACACCCATGTGTCAAGCTGAATCAAATGACCAATCGTGATGGTAGATATTTAAAAAGCTGTGAGCACTTTTCACTATGTAGGTCACTTTGAGCACATTTTGCAATGTGACCAATGACCTCGAGCACATGGAAAGTTAATGCCGATCATGTACATTTTCAAAGTGCCGTGCTCCCGAATACAAAGCTGTGAACAGTCGTTCTTCCCCGTTTCTACAGATAGAATGAAGTTGACGTCACGCGGTTCTTTGTTATTATTTTTTTTTGCCATCCACGTTTATGAGTAATTCTCACTATAGATAGTCCGAAGATGACGTCATTCAAGTCTTTGTTGTTGTTTTTTGCCATCCGCGTTTATGAGTAATGCTCACTAAACCTGACTATAAAAGTTCATGGTTGCACATAGTTTTGTGTGTTGGTCCGTTATACTTCCGGATGGCAATGTTATGAACTCCTTAGCCAAGCGCATACTATCAATACTGTATTCACCAGACTATAAAAGTTCATGGTTGCACATAGTTTTGTGTGTTGGTCCGTTATACTTCCGGATGGCAATGTTATGAGCTTCTTAGCCAAGCGCATACTATCAATACTGTATTCACCAGACTATAAAAGTTCATGGTTGCACATAGTTTTGTGTGTTGGTTGGTCCGTTATTCTTCCGGATGGCAATGTTGTGAACTCCTTAGCCAAGCGCATACTATCTATACGCATGTGGAAAAACCTACCACCCATCGTTGTACATTCAATCACCACGGAACAGTTTAGAAACAGGCTAATTCATTAATATAGATAGTATGCGCTTGGCTAAGAAGTTCACAACATTGACATCCGGAAGTATAACCGACCAACACACAAACTATGTGTAACCATGAACATTTATAGTCTGGTTAATACAGTTTAGTGAGAAGTACTCATAAACGTGGATGGCAAAAAACAATAACAAAGACCAGAGTGACGTCATCTTCGTTCTATCTATAGCAAACAAATACAACCTGAAATGTAAAACATCATGATCATAATGCCCAAGCAGATTTTCTAAACAAACATTTGAGTCAACGGGTGATATAATTATAATTTTAAAAAAAAACTCGCTTCATTCATCCCATATGGGAAATTTCTCTCTAGGGTCTATTCCAAGGGAAGACTGGAATAATACAGGTGTCAGCCGCAGTGCAGCGCCGCAAATTTAGAAAAGGTTTGCAGGTTACTCGTATGTCAATCTGTAAAAACGAGTTTAATAATTTTCCGATTGGCCAGTAATTCTGTATATGTTGGCAGAAATTCAATAAAAAAACCCTATGACTGTTCGTACAATATTGATCCCTGTTAAATAAAAAATACAATAGATTACTCCTGCTTAATACCGTTTTCAGGACGTAAGTCACATATGTATTCATACCCACGTTTATTGACAGCATAATTAATTGTGCGGCTATGTGGTCTTGTGGTATGGCACTCGCTTTCGGATCGGAAAGGTCCTGGGTTCGAGCCTCGCTCGGCGCATAGTTGAGTCTTTGGAGAGATAGCTCTTTACTCACATTCTTTCATCGTACTCAGGTGAAAAATGAGTACCTGGCCGTTAACAACGTTGTCTCTGTCCGAAAAAAATTTTGTAATATCGCCTAACAGGCGTCATGTCCCGTTCTACATGTTAAATGTTGCTGTTGGCCAGGGACCCCTTGTAAAGCGCGCGCTTTGAGCACTTTTAGTGGATATTGCTCTATATAAAAGCTCAATTTTTTATCAGGCGGTTAGTCACACATGTATTCATACCCACGTTTACTAACAGCATATGTGACCCATCGTCTCAAAGCGGTATTATGTCGGAACGAATCAAATGCTTAAAAATCAGAATTTAATGTTAAACTGGTCAAAAATATAAATTGTTGGCATCAGCACCCTAAAATATGGTTGCCATTCTCCTCAATATTTTTTTTTTTGGGGGGTGGGGGTCGGGGGTACAGAGGGTTCAATCCTAATGGTTAAGTCTTACCTTTCCTGACATTACCGCCCGTCGTATCATATCTATCCACTGCTGCATTCACTTCTTCCAAGAATATTTTGATGTCTTTTAGCAAAGATTCTCATTCATCCTCATGGGTAATGGCGGTTTAATGGTGGTTTAATGGTTGTTTAATGAAAATTTATTATTCATGCTGTCGCGTTTGACGTGTCTGCACTGAAATGTCAAGTTAACAATTTTTGTACGTAACAGTTTCTAAACTCTAAACTTTCACTGTTATTAAATTGGTACAGTTTGAAAAGAGCAACCGTCTCATCCCCCCCCCCCCCCCATCGACGCCAACGTTATAAAATGCTACATAAATCAGTAATTACATGTTATTTCATAATCAAACATCAAATGAGACGAAATGAAACTTATGATTAATTTCTGTTTGCTGTGGTGCAGAATAAATATACCATTTCTATAATTATGGTGGAGTAGAAATATAATTTCTATTCATTATGGTGGAGTAGAAATACAATTTCTTTTCATTATGGTGGAGTATAAATACAATTTCTATTCATTATGGTGGAGTATAAATACAATTTCTATTCATTATGGTGGAGTACAAAAACAGTATCTATTTATTATGGTTGAGTATAAATACAGTTTCCACTCATTATGGTGGAGTATAAATACAATTTCTACTCATTATGGTGGAGTATAAATACGATTTCCACTCATTATAGTGGAGTATCAACACAATTTCTATTCAATATGGTGGTGTATAAATACAATTTTTATTCATTATGGTGGAGTATAAATACAATTTCCAGTCATTATGAGTATAAATACAATTTCCATTCATTATGGTGTACAAAGCTCGTATTAGACTTCAACATTTTGATCCGCCGATACGTTAAAATCGGGATTTCAGAGGTGAGATCTTCCGACCATCAATTTATAAATCTAAATATAGATAGAATGCGCTTGGCCAAGGAGTTCACAACATTGCCATCCGGAAGTATAACGGACCAACACACAAACTCTGTGTAACCATGAACTTTTATAGTCTGGTTAATACAGTTTAGTAAGAACAACTCACAAACGCGGATGGCAAAAACAATAACAAAGGCCTGAGTGACGTCATCTGCATACTATCTATACGAAATACGATCTTTGAGTGTCTTTTCAATGTGTAAAAAATTACATTTATTCGTCCAAACAAAGAATAGAAACTATAGATAGTATGCGCTTGTCTAAGAAGCTCATAACATTGCCATCCGGAAGTATAACGGACCAACACACAAAACTGTGTGTATCCATGAACGTTTATAGTCTGGTTAATATAGTTCATAAACGCGGATGGCAAAAAACAATAACAAAGATCTGCGTGACGTCATCTTCGAACTATCTATATACAACTTATTATTTCTTGTTATTAATGCTTTGCGTTTAGTTAACATAATCACAATATTCGCCAACATGACATAACGTACCAATACACAAAACTACGCGTAACCTTGAACGTCTATAGATAGTATGCGCTTGGCTAAGAAGCTCATAACATTGCCATCCGGAAGTATAAAGGACCAACACACAAAACTACGTGTAACCTTGACCGTTTATAGTCTGATTGATACAATTTAATGAAAACTACTCATAAAAATGGCTGGCCATAAACCAATAAGACAGAGCTAAGTGACGTCTATTGCGTTCCCTCTATAAATTCTATTTCCAGCATCTGGTTCACACCGTCATGTTCTGCCTTACACAGTCCACCGAGAAAGAGAGAGAGAAGAAGACCATTGGGCACCTGGACTTGTCTTACACAGAAGTAAGATGGTCCCCACCCGGAAAGAGAAAGAGAGGAAGACCATTGGGCACCTGGATTGTCTAACACAGAACAAAGATGGTCCCCACCCGGAAAGAGAAAGAGAGGAAGACCATTGGGCACCTGGACTTGTCTTACACAGAAGTAAGATGGTCCCTACCGGGAAAGAGAAAGAGAGGAAGACCATTGGGCACCTGGATTGTCTAACACAGAACAAAGATGGTCCCCACCCGGAAAGAGAAAGAGAGGAAGACCATTGGGCACCTGGACTTGTCTTACACAGAACTCAGATGGTCTCCACCGGGAAAGAGAAAGAGAGGAAGACCATTGGGCACCTGGACTTGTCTTACACAGAACTCAGATTGTCCCCACCGGGAAAGAGAAGGACAGGCAGCCCGTTGGAGGAGGCACCTAGAGGAGGACAGTTCAAGAAAAGATGAAAGACGCTGGAAAGACATGGAAAGAGCTGAGCTCACATGGTTTGCCCAGGCCCAGGACAGAGATGTCTGGAAGAATTTTTTTGGCGCCTTATGTTCCACCAAGGAACCAATTGGATAAGTAAGTTCATCCCTACATCATACCGTTTCGAGACGGAAGGTCACAAATTTCATATTTCTGCTTTCAACTTCAGTTTACTTTCAATTCCCCCCACCCACCCCCACCCCCACCCCCTTTATTTTTTAGCCTTTGCATCACCGCGACGTAGTAGGGGTCTACCGTATTGGTACGACTGGTCACACATTTATTTACTTTTCGGCAACTGGCCTATTTGGATACTAATACCGATTAGTAGAGACAGGTCGCATAATAGGGGATAGCTTACTAGTCTTCAATACCGCTAAAAATGTCGTTTATTTTACGTACGTATTATCGTAAATGACAGGTAAATGACAAGTTTTTTCATGCACGATCAACATTTCGCTTACGATAAATTAATTGTCGGTTAGGTGAAATCAACAAATGAAATATCGTAGGCGTTTTCTCTGTATCCAAAACAGAAAGTTGCTGCTGAAGGGGGAAGGGGGGGGGGGGGGGGTTGGTTTTCCAGGAAAACGCTCTGTTGTTGCTAGGATACGTTGCGTTCTGTTGATGGAATGCGGTTTTGATTAAAAATGCTCACCAGTTTGTTATGCCCGCCGTCCAATGAATCTTAGCTAACTCAAAAAAAAAAAAATAAATATCTGTCAAAAAGGAATTCGACTGAAACCGTTAAAGTGTAAGGAAAGTGATTTTAATGTTCAAATCGAAACAGACCCCCCCCCACCAAAAAAAAAAGAAAACAAAAAAACAAAGACAACCCCCCCCCCCCCCAAAAAAAACCCAACAAAAAACAAAAACACCCCCCCCCCATCCCCCCCAAAAAACAAACAAAACAACGAAACAAACAAAAAGAAAAAAGAAAAAAAAAACAATTGTACACAAAAAGCTAGTAAAACAGTTCTGCCATCTTATGATTCAAGATGTAATCTATTCATTATGAGTCCTCCAAAGGACTGGTTACACACTTCCGATGCGTTTTGAACCGGTAGAGATGAACGTATGGCCTCACTAACTCTGTTTCCCATTGCAAAAATGATTACGTAGGTGCTTATCCTTATGTATGATACCGTTTTTAATTTTGGGTCACATTTTTATATGCGCGGCTTTGCGGTCTGGTGGTATAGAACTCGCTTTCGGATCGGAATGTCCTGGGCTCGAGCGTCGCTCGGCGCATAGTTGAGTCCTTGGAAAAGGTTCTTTACTCACATTTTCTCACCGTAAAATGAGTATCTCGCCGTTAACAGCGTTGTCCATGTCGGAAAAAAATGTAAATCGCCTCACAGGCATCATGTCTCGTTCCACATGCTCCGTGTTGCTGTTGTAAAGCTTTTTGAGCACATGTAGTAGATATTGCGCTATATAGATAGAATTAAGTTGATGTCACTCAGGTCTTTGTTATTGTTTTTTTTTGCCATCCGCGTTTAATTAGTAATTCTCACTAAACTATCAACCAGACTATAAACGTTCAAGATTTCTACATCGTTTTATGGGTTGGTCCGTTATACTTCCGGATGGCAATGTTGTGAGCTTCAAACCCAAACGCATATTATATCTATAAAAGCTCAAAAGCTCAATTTACATATGTGACCTATCGTCTCAAACGGTATTATGTCGGAACGAACCATAATATGCTTAAAGGCCGAATCTGATGTTAAACTGGGTCAAATATATACATCGTTGGCATTCGCACCCTAAAATATGGTATCCGTTCTCCTCAATAAATCCTATAAATAAACTCAACACAAGTCTGATATTTCTGGCTATAGATAGTTCGAAGATGACGTCACTCAGGTCTTTGTTAATGTTTTTTTGCCATCCGCGTTTATGAGTAATGCTCACTGAACTGTATTAACCTGACTATGAACGTTCATGGATACACACAGTTTTGTGTGTTGGTCCGTTATACTTCCGGATGTCAATGTCAATGTTATGAGCTTCTTAGCCAAGCGCATACTATCTAATAGTATGCGCTTGGCTAAGAAGTTCATAACATTGACATCCGGAAGTATAACGGACCAACACACAAAACTGTGTGTATCCATGAACGTTTATAGTCGGGTTAAAACAGTTCAGTGAGCATTACTCATAAACGCGGATGGCAAAAAAACAATAACAAAGACCTGAGAACTATCTATAAATTAAATTTTCAACATCTTAATCAACCCGACTTAATACCGTTTTGAGGCAAAGGGTCACATATAATGGGACAAGATAATTCAGACACTTATTGGCCTGATTCGTTACGCGACACACCAGAGATGCCAATTTGGCAGATTTTCTGCCAAATGTCCTTTTTTTTTTTTTGGCAGAATTTGAAGTTGTCTGGCAGAAAAAAAAACGGTTTGGCAGTTTGGCAGATATTTGGCAGATTTTATTTTCCACGTTTTCCATGGCAATTTCCATGGTATATTAGTGATTTTTTTAAAACTTGGGAAATGAAAAAAAAAATTATGGTAGCAATGACTATGAAAAATGTTTTTTTCTCTTTTTGAGGAAAATTTTTGTCTAAAATCAAAGCCCTATCTCCACTGAGTAAAAATGTTTTTGAATTTTGAAAATCCATTCATAAATAAACAAGTTATGCAGTTTCAAAGGTGTCATTTATTTGGATGACCCGCAAAGAGGAAAAAAAACGCGAAAATATGGGACGCTTTTTCGGCATTTTTTTTTCGACCTTTGGTTGTATCTTGCTTAATAAGTGGATTAAAAGATTGAAACTTGAAGAGCAAATGAGGATGGTGTTTTGTAAAATACGGGAAAAGTACTCGTCATATTCATATGAAATTTTACAACCAAAACGAAGAAATGTTCATGTATTACCTTGTCCGCGACAAAACCTCCACGCCCGGTAGTTTTAGAAATATTTTACTCCAAAGAGTAAAAATCTATTTTTAACGGTCTTCTGGTAATCGCACGAGTTTTGTCGCTTGACATAATCTAAAATGACCTTTTTTCTAACTGTGTGCCAACTTTCAGTCATATTCATCAATAAACAGCGTCGTAATTAATTTTTAAAAATAGCATATACGAAACGGCTTCGTCCCATATTTTGACGCGAATTCGGGCACTTCGTAAGCGAAAAAGAGGCCCAAAGATTTGTGCGGGATAGTCATTGCTAAATTATGACATGGGCCTTTCGATTTTTTTGTGTATCAAAACGGAGGAATTTTCAAAGGGGGTACTATAAATATTACGGTTTGGCAGGTTTTTGTGGTATTTGGCAGATTTTTAAAATCCAGTTGGCAGAATGCCTGAAAATAATCTGGCAACCCTGTTACACACACACAGTGGTTGTTTGATAACACGATGATAATATCTGTAAAACAAAAGTTGTTTTGTAGATATGAATTATTATTATAGCCCTTCTTGATTCGTTTTGTAATGATTAATAATAATAATAATAATAATAATAATAATAATAATAATAATAATAATAATAATAATAATAATAATAATAATAATAATCATAATAATAATAATCATAATAATAATTTACGAATGATATGTGCGGTCTAGGTGTAAAATGAGTACCTGGCCGTTAACAGCAGTGTCTTTGTCCGAAAAATTGTAATATCGCCGAACAGGGGTCGTGTCCCGTCCTCCATGTTAAATGTTGCTGTTGACCAGGGACCCTTGTAAAGCGCTTTGAGCGCATTTAGTGGATATTGCGCTATATAAAGCTCAAAAATAATATGTATCGGTTGTGTAAGCAATGCAACGCTAAGATAACAGCAGCTGATGATGATGTGAAATATGGGAATGTTGTTTTCCTTAATGTACGTGTGTACGTTTCTCTCTCTCTCACTCTCTCTGTCTCTCCCCCCCCCCCCCTCTCTCTCTCCCTCTCCCCTCCCCTCTCTCTCTCTCCCTCTCTCTCTCCCTCTCTATCACCCTCTTTCTTCCTTTCTCTCTCTCCCTCTTTCTCCCCCTCTCTCTCTGTCTATCTATCTATCTCTCTAATTCTCCCTCTCTCTCTCTCTCTCCCGCGTTCTCCCTCTGTCTCTTCCTCTCTCTCACTCTTTCTCTCTCCCTCTTTCTCTCTCCATCTCTATCTCCATCTCTCTCCCTTTCTCCCTCTCTCTCTCCCTCTCTCTCCCTTTCTCCTTCTCTCTCTCCCTATCTCCCCCCCTCTCTCCCTATTTCTCTCTCCATATCTCCCTCTGTCTCCCTCTCTCCCTCTCTCACTCTCTCCCTCTCTCTGTGTGTATGTGTGTGTGTGTGTGTGTGTGTGTTTGTGTGTGGATGGACAGTTTGATCACGTCTCAAAGGTACATGATTTAAAACAATTGATTTAGTGATGTTATGCGTTTAACTAAAAATGTCACAACATCCGTCAGCCGGATACAAGGTAATTGTATAGGGAATGAGATTAGTGGAAGAGTAGCGTCCTTTGATTGGACGTCACCTTACAGAAAGAACGTCAAAATGGTTTTGCGCATGCGTCTCTCTCGTCCTCGCTTTCGTTGAAGTGTCTCATGCCGCACAACCTACATGACGTTCTCTCTCCAATAACTTTTCCGCTCGTGACTTCCAATCAAGGGACGCTACTCTTCCGCTAATCTCATTCCCTATACGCGAATCACCGTAACAACGCCATCCATTATCATATATTATTATTATCTCATCCGTCTGCAGTGTTTAATTCATCCTGTTTTGTTGATAAAGGAGAAACTGTAAACGTTCACTTTATCTGTTTTGGCGTATTAAATTGAAGCTTACATTTATTCAATATCACATTGTTATTTATAGACAGTTTGATAACGTTTCAACTACTTGATTTAAAACAATGGGCAAGATCGATATTAACTTTCCATGTGCTCGAGGTCATTTTTTTTTTTTAGACCCAGGCCATCCTATCTAATGACCCTCTTAATTAGTAACAATTTTATTTGTTAGGTTGATTATTATGTTTAGTAGTAGTAGCAGTAGAAAGGCATTGGCATTAACTGCTTCTGTATCGTTCGTTATGATAATTTTTTTTTCAGATGACGTCACTCAGGTCTTTGTTATTGTTTTTTGCCATCCGCGTTTATGAGTAATGCTCACTGAACTGTATTAAACTGACTTTAAACATTTATGGATACACGCAGTTTTGTGTGAAGGTTCTCTTTACTTCCGGATGGCAATGTTGTGAATTTCTTAGCCAAGCGCATTATATCTATATGAATTATGCGCGTATCCGGGTTTTTATTTTGGTTTGTTTTGTTTTGTTTTGGTCTGGACTCCTGCCTATTATAGATCGTATGCGCTTGGCTAAGCAGCTCACAACATTGCCATCCGGAAGTATAACGGACCAACACACAAAACTCTGTGTAAGCATGAACTTTTAGAGTCTGGATAATACAGTTAAGAAGTGAGAATTACTCATAAACGTGGATGGCAAAAACCAATAACAAAGACCAGAGTGAACGTCAACTTCATTCTATCTATAGATGGGGATCCCGATAGCTCAGTTGGTAGAGCACTCGCTTCACACACAAAGGGACCGAGATCGATGCCGGCGTGAAATCCAGAATATTATTTTTTCTGACCTCTCTATAAATCCAGCAGTAATACGCTTCAACAGTCGTGACGTCACTTCCCTCGTAATGACGCATAGTAACTTAGCAACTGGCTCTAAACTATCGGAACAATGGCGGACGCCCTTATGAAATATTTCTCCGACGAGCATAAGAGGAAAAAAAAATATTATAAATCTGATCATGTTTTGACTTTTACACATTCTGATCACGAGACATATGAAAAGTTCTAGCCAGCATGAAAAATAAAAAGCAATGATTTTCTTTGTTTAGAACCACGATGGCCGCCGTTGCTGGGCGGCGTGAGATCAGACTATTGAATCGTATTGGGTCGCTTGTTTATGCCACTTCATGATTCAATAATATGTAACCTATTTATTATTTTTCCTCTGAAAGACATATTACATACACACCTCCAAGGAATTTGGGACCGGAAGAGTATACAAAAAATGAATATTTATATAGTGCAATATCCACGAAGAAAGCAAATCATTTGTTGTATTCGATAAGGCAGAGGATTGTGACGTCACACCTTCTGGGGCTATGTGGTCTAGTGGAATGAGCTTTTATAAAGCGCAATATCCACTAAATGTGCGCAAAGCTCTTTACAAGGGGTCCCTGGTCAACAGTAACATTTAACGTGTAGGACGGGACATGACGCCTGTTAGGCGATATTGCAATTTTTCGGACAAAGACAACGCTGTTAACGGCCAGGTACTCATTTTACACCCGAGTACGGTGAGAGAATGTGAGTAAAGAGCATTTTCCAAGGACTCAACTATGCGCCGAGCGAGGCTGGCTCGAACTCTGGACCTCCCGATCCGAAAGCGCGTGTCATACCTGTAGACCACATAGCGACAGAAGGTGTGACGTCACAATCCTCTGCCTTATTGAATACAACCATCGCCATCGTTATGTTATAGCCTGACACTGAAATCCAAAAGGACTGGCAGTTTGACGTCATTATTTGTTTTTTTGTACCGCCTAGTGAGTTGTCGTTAGTAGAGCTCATGGAAACAAGTTATTTCATTGGTTGAACTATTGAATACAACTCACGATTTGTTTTCTTTTGTGGCAAAGGACTGGCATTTTTGACGTCTTTTTTTGGTCATTGTCAGGCTATAACTTCGTGCCACGATACAACTCACGATTTGCTTTCTGTTGTGGTCAAAGTCTTTTGACGTTATTTTTATTTGGTCTGTGTCATGCTATTACTTCATGAAAGCTACGTTATTTCCATGTGGCTATATGGTCTTGTGGTATGACACTCGCTTTCTGATCGGAAGGTCCTGGATTCGAGCCTCGCTCGGCGCATAGTTGAGTCTTTGGAAAAGGGCTCTATTTACTCACATACTCTCACCGTACTCAGGTGTAAAATGAGCACCTGGCCGTTAACAGCGTTGTGTCAGTAAGAAAAAAATATTATAATATCGCCTTACAGGCGTCATCATGTCTTGTCCTAAATGTTAAATGTTGCTGTTGGTCAGGAACCCTTTGTAAAGCGCTTTGAGCACGTTTAGTGGATAGTGCGCTGTATAAAAGCTCGATTTTTTTTTCTTCAAAATTGTTAGAATCGACAGTCCTCTTAGCCTAGCCGATTTAACACGTGTACCTATACAACGCTGTTACAAATCTGCAAGTTCTTTGACCTCATTTATTAATAACCAGTTAACTTGCCGTAACCTTGAGAAAAACACGTATTAAAAATTTTGGCCATAAAACTCGTCCTTCGAAAAACTGATCGATTTAGAGGTCCCAGGTTTGAGAGTTTTTGCCAAGACGAGTGTCATTTAAATCGATCAGTTTTTCGAAGGACGAGTTTTATGGCCAAAATTTTTAAAGATTAAATTCGTGTCTTTTCACAGTACGACAGTTCACTGGTTGGGTTAAAGATCAATTTTACTGATAAAAATTAAAGTGAAGTGGGCAGTAACTAGGTTAGTTATCTTGTTGGATTTTTTATTCGGTGACAACTTGATAACAAAATGAGGACAAGAGCGACGACCTCAAAATGGTGATAGAGTTATTATGGAGACTTGATAGTTGTAATAGCACAACATTATCACGGTAAGAGAAAGAAAGAAGACCATAATATTCATTCTTTAATTTGTTTCAGCTGTGGGATGTGAAAAATAATATATTGCCAGAATCCGTGGTAAAATTATAGTATCATATTAACTCCTCTCCTTACCAACTATAGGAAAATCGTCACATTCGTTACGATAGAACCAACATTTTTCTTATTCAAATTTATTTAGTACATCATAACATTTTTAAAAAATGAACAGTGTGTTGTAGAGCGTGTTTTGCTAAAGATATTATATATGGAAAGAATGTTACTGCTATTGTGTTTGACTGATAAAAAAAATATATTTTTGTGTTAGTTAGGTGTGAAGTTTTGGGGAAAATTCTGAAAATGGCTGGTAAGGAGAGAGTTAAATTAGTGTTAGTGAGTTGATATCAAATTAAGAAATTAAGGAGCAAGAACCGGTGTAAGATAAAGATCTGAACAGCAAGAAAGAAAAATAGAAGAAAAAAAAATATCCCAAAAAATCAGTCGGCCTCAACTGGGGTCGAACCTGAGACCTTCTGATAATCAGAAGGTCTGAGGTTCGATCCCCAGTCGAGGTCGACTGATTTTTTGTGATATTTTCTTTTGTATTTTTCTTTCTTGCTTTGCCTGTCACCTTTCATACACACTTGTTCAGTTCTTTATCTTAGTGAGTAAAAGCTGGTAAAGTTAAATTATGACTTAATACTGCTATTGTGTGTGTTATTATGGATTTTTCAGATAGCT
>NC_088369.1:15008318-15023318 GCF_034508935.2 Berghia stephanieae
GTGATGTTGTTGAGGTCTACCCATTCCTGTGTCTGTTTGATGCCATGTCTGTGATGTTGTTGAGGTCTACTCATTCCTGTCTGTCAGGTCTACCCATTCTTGTGTCTGTTTGATGCCATGTCTGTGATGTTGTAGAGGTCTACCCATTCCTGTCTGTTTGACGCATGTCTGTGATGTTGTTGAGGTCTACCCATTCCTGTCTGTTTGACGCCATGTCTGTGATGTTGTTGAGGTCTACCCATTCCTATGTCTGTTTGATGCCATGTCTGTGATGTTGTTGAGGTCCACCCATTCCTATGTCTGTGTGATGCCATGTCTGTGATGTTGTTGAGGTCTACCCATTCCTGTGTCTGTTTGATGCCATGTCTGTGATGTTGTTGAGGTCTACCCATTCCTATGTCTGTTTGATGCCATGTCTGTGATGTTGTTGAGGTCTACCCATTCCTATGTCTGTTTGATGCCATGTCTGTGATGTTGTTGAGGTCTACCCATTCCTGTGTCTGTTTGATGCCATGTCTGTGATGTTGTTGAGGCTACCCATTCCTATGTCTGTGTGATGCCATGTCTGTGATGTTGTTGAGGTCTACCCATTCCTATGTCTGTTTGATGCCATGTCTGTGATGTTGTTGAGGTCTACCCATTCCTGTGTCTGTTTGATGCCATGTCTGTGATGTTGTTGAGGTCTACCCATTCCTGTGTCTGTTTGATGCCATGTCTAAGATGTTGTTGAGGTCTACCCATTCCTGTGTCTGTTTGATACCATGCCTGTGATGTTGTTGAGGCCTACCCATTCCTATGTCTGTTTGATGCCATGTCTGTGATGTTGTTGAGGTCTACCCATTCCTGTGTCTGTTTGATGCCATGTCTGTGATGTTGTTGAGGTCTACCCATTCCTGTCTGTTTGATACCATGTCTGTGATGTTGTTGAGGTCTACCCATTCCTGTCTGTTTGATACCATGTCTGTGATATTGTTGAGGTCCACCTCAATTCCTGTCTGTTTGATGACATGTCTGTGATGTTGTTGAGGTCTACCCATTCCTATGTCTGTTTGATGCCATGTCTGTGATGTTGTTGAGGTCTACCCATTCCTATGTCTGTTTGATGCCATGTCTGTGATATTGTTGAGGTCCACCTCAATTCCTGTCTGTTTGATGCCATGTCTGTGATGCTGTTGAGGTCTACCCATTCCTGAGTCTGTTTGATGCCATGTCTGTGATGTTGTTGAGGTCTACCCATTCCTATGTCTGTTTGATGCCATGTCTGTGATGTTGTTGAGGTCTACCCATTCCTGTGTCTGTTTGATGCCATGTCTGTGATGTTGTTGAGGTCTACCCATTCCTATGTCTGTTTGATGCCAATGTCTGTGATGTTGTTGAGGTCTAACCCATTCCTGTGTCTGTTTGATGCCATGTCTGTGATATTGTTGAGGTCTACCCATTCCTGTGTCTGTTTGATGCCATGTCTGTGATGTTGTTGAGGTCTACCCATTCCTGTGTCTGTTTGATGCCATGTCTGTGATGTTGTTGAGGTCTACCCATTTCTGTCTGTTTGATGACATGTCTGTGATGTTGTTGAGGTCTACCCATTTCAGTCTGTTTGATGCCATGTCTGTGATGTTGTTGAGGTCTACCAATTCCTGTGTCTGTTTGATGCCATGTCTGTGATGTTGTTGAGGTCTACCCATTCCTGTGTCTGTTTGATGCCATGTCTGTGATGTTGTTGAGGTCTACCCATTCCTATGTCTGTGTGATGCCATGTCTGTGATGTTGTTGAGGTCTACCCATTCCTATGTCTGTTTGACGCCATGTCTGTGATGTTGTTGAGGTCCAAGGTTGATGTTAAGTGAAGGTTGATGTTTGGCAATAATTTAATATCGTTGTTGAGTGTTGTTGACAAGGAAGTAACTGGGCGTCCTTTGTGTTTGGTTTCCAAATAGGATTCAATAGTCTGATGTCACGTCCGCCCAGCAACCAGCAGATTGGTTCGAAACAAAGAAAATCGGTCTTTTTTATTCTTCATGCTGGCTAGAACTTTTTCACATATCATGTGATCAGAATGTATAAAAGTCAAATCATGATCAGATTTATAATGTTTTTCTTCTCTGGATACACTTTTATGCTCGTCGGAGAAATATTTCATAAGCGCGTCCGCCATTGTTCCGATAGTTTAGAACCAGTTACTAAGTTACTATGCGTCTTTACGAGGGAAGTGACTTCACGACTGTAGAAGCCTATTCGTGAAGTAGAATGGCACAGTTTTATTTGTTGGTATTTCTAATAGTCGGGACGGTGTGAATATGCGCTTGGCTAAGAAACTCACAACATTGCCGTCCGGAAGTACGACGGACCAACACACAAAACTATGTGTAACCTGGAAGATTTAATAATATTTAGTGAGAATTACTCAATGGGTGGCAAAAATCAATAACAAAGGCCTGAGTGACGTCATCTTCGTTATATCTATAAAAGCTCAAGTATTTTCAAACACATACACACATACACAAACATACACACTCATACACACATACCCTTTGTTCATGACTCGTGACATGGAATTGAAATGAGCCTATTTTGTTTATCAAACTTGGCCAATGAATATAGATAGTATGCGCTTGGCTAAGAAGCTCATAACATTGCCATCCGGAAATAAAAAGGACCAACACACAAAACTGTGTGTATCCATGAACGTTTATAGTCGGGTTAATACAGTTCAGTGAGCATTACTCATAAACGCGGATGGCAAAAAAAACAATAACAAAGACATGAGTGACGTCATCTTCGAACTATCTATAGATAGTGTGCGCTTGGCTGAGGAGTTCACAACATTGCCATCCGGAAGTATAACGGACCAAAACACAAAACTTTGTGTAATCATGAGCTTTTATAGATAGAATGAAGTTGATGTCACTCGGGTCTTTGTTATTGTTTTTTGCCATCTGCGTTTATGAGTAATTCTCACTAAACGGCATTGGCCAGACTATAAACGTTTAAGGTTACACATAGTTTTGTGTGTTGGTCCGTTTTTCTTCCGGATGGCAATGTTGTGAGCTTCTTAGCCAAGCGCGTATAAATACTGTCAATAGTCTTGATAATACCGTTTAGTGAGTATTGCCTTTTCCAAGGACTCAACTATGCGCCGAGCGAGGCTCGAACCGCGGACCTTCCAATCCAAAAGCGAGTGTAATACCACAAGACACTTCGCCGCACAAACCATCAATTGTGACACATCGTCTCAAAACGCTATTATGTCGGAACGAACCAGATGCTTAAAAGCCAAATTAAATGTTAAACTGGTCAAAAATATCAATTGTTGGCATTAGCACCCTAAAATATGGTATCCATTCTCCTCAATAAAACATACAAACTCAACACAAGTCTGATATTTCTGACTATAAATTCAATTTTCAACATCTTAACCAACCCGGCTTAATACCGTTTTGAGGCGAAGGGTCACAATTGTAAATACCAGGCAAAATTTGGTGAAGATTAGTACAGTGGGTTCGGAGCCTTAGACTTAGTGTTACAAAAAGACTGTCGGTCGGATGTTGCTTTCACCTTCGGTTAATCTGAATTAACCAGTAGATTTTTGACCAATCAAAACATAGAATTTGTGACACACTAATTTGTGACACACTCTCACACGTGGTCGGACAAACATAGTTGGTTGTTTATAGATAGTTCAAAGATGACGTCACTCGGGTCTTTGTTTTTGTTTTTTACCATCCGCGTTTATGAGTAATGCTCACTGAACTGTATTAACCCGACTATAAACGTTCATGTATACACACAGTTTTGTGTGTTGGTCCGTTATACTTCCGGATGGCAATGTTGTGAGCTTCTTAAACAAGCGCATACTATCTATAAACAGCAATGTGAATGAATTCGACCTTTCTCTTGGCTAAGAAGCTCATAACATTGCCATCCGGAAGTATAACGGACCAACACACAAAACTGTGTGTATCCATGAACGTTTATAGTCGGGTTAATACAGTTCAGTGAGCATTACTCATAAACGCGGATGGCAAAAAAAAACAATAACAAAGACCTGAGCGACGTCATCTTCGAACTATCTATAGATCTAGTACAACAGTACACTCATAGTAGGTGCTCCTAAGAGTCACTTTAGTGGGGGGGGGGGGGGGATAAGAAATAATACGCTTCAACAGTCATGTCGTCACTTCCCTTGTAATGAAGCATGGTAACTTAGTAACTGGCTCTAAACTATCGTAACGATGGCGGACGCCCTTATGAAATATTTCTCCGACGAGCGTAAACGTGTATCCAGAGGAGAAAAACATTATAAATATGATCTCATGTTTTGACTTTTATACATTTTGATCACAAGACATATGAAATGTTCTAGCCAACATGAAGAATAAAAAGTACCGATTTTCTTTGCTTAGAACCACGATGGCAGCCGTTGCTGGGCGACCTGGCACCAGACTATTGAATCCAATTAGACTTGAATGCTATAACTTTTATAAAGGATATACAAATCATCAAAAAGCCGCCCCCCCAAAAAAAACAAAACAAAAAACAAACAAACAAAACCAAACAAACCGCCATTAGCCAGGCCATTTTTCCCCCCGCCACGCGTTGATAAATATCTGCCAATTTGGCAACACTGGTTTAGCTAGAGTTTGTTTGCATGCCTTACTTAAAACCCTTCCCTTACCAGGCATTTTCAAAATTTCCCCCAAAACTTCACACCCAACTGACACAAAAAATATATATTTTTTTATCATTCAAGCATAATAGCAGTAAAATTCTTGCAATACATAGTTTCTTTATCAAAACATATTCTACAACACACTGTACAAAAGAAATTTGAATAAGAAAAAGGGTTGGTTGTATCCTAACGAATGTGACGATTTTCCTATAGGGAATGAGATTAGCGGAAGAGTAGCGTCCCTTGATTGGACGTCACCTTAAAGAGACGTTGAGAACGTCAACTTAAAGATCGCTGAGAAACTATTTAACTAACCGCGCGGTTTCACAGGAAGCGAGGACGAGAGACGCATGCGCGAACCATAATGACGTTCTCTCTCTAATAACGTCTTCGCCTGTGACGTCCAATCAAGGGACGCTACGCTTCCGCTGATCTCATTCCCTATAGATAGTTCGAAGATGACGTCACTCATGTCTTTGTTATTGTTTTTTGCCATTCGCGTTTATGAGTAATGCTCACTGAACTGTATTAACCCGACTATAAACGTTCATGGATACACACAGTTTTGTGTGTTGGTCCGTTATACTTCCGGATGGCAATGTTATGAGCTTCTTAGCCAAGCGCATACTATCTATAGTTGGTAACGAGAGGAGAGAGAGAGAGGAGAGAGAGAGAGAGAGAGAGAGAGGGAGAGAGAGAGAGAGGGAGAGAGAGGGAGAGAGAGAGAGGGAGAGAGAGGAGGAGAGAGAGAGAGAGAGAGGAGAGGAGAGAGAGGGAGGAGAGAGAGAGGGAGAGAGAGAGAGAGGGAGAGAGAGAGGAGAGGAGAGAGAGGGAGAGAGAGGGAGAGAGAGGAGAGAGAGAGGGAGAGAGAGGAGAGAGAGGAGAGAGAGAGAGAGGGAGAGAGAGAGAGGGAGAGAGAGAGAGAGAGAGAGAGGGGAGAGAGAGAGAGGAGAGGAGGAGAGAGAGGAGAGAGGAGAGGAGGGAGAGAGAGGAAGAGAGAGAGAGAGAGAGAGAGAGAGAGAGAGAGAGAGAGAGAGAGGGGGGGGGGGTTAACCCGACCAACCTGGACTGGAATGCGTGGAACGAGCATAGATTTATGGGCACGAGGCAAGTCCAGGCCAGATTTTGTAAATTAACTAAGAAATCGATAGTAACCCGGCACCGAGACATTTCATGGAATCGTCTTGTTGTCTCAATAAACACATTTTAAACATTTTGGACAGAAATAGAATCGTCCCTTCAAATATCGAACGATTAAAACGATCCCCTCTTTTTACGTCATAATGTTGCAAAATTTTTTCATATTTTGTTGTTAAATTGAATTCGTATCACATTTCCTTCACACTTGTCTCACTGTAATATGTTTTGTTTTATATCACTGTAAAGCGCTTAGAGCCTGTGACAACGGGGTAAAGCGCTATATAAATGCCATTTATTATTATTATTATTATTATTATTATTATTATTATTATTATTATTATTATTATTATTATTATTATTATTATCTTGTCAAATTATAATATTTTCAAACATGGGAAAACAGTGAAGAAATATTGACTTCAAAGTTTGAGATTTTTTGACTAGGTGAGACCAGAGAGTTTATAAGGTAACGCTAAAGCGTTAAGTCGGGTTGGTTAAGATGTTGAAAATTGAATTTATAGTCAGAAATATCAGACTTGTGTTGAGTTTGTATGATTTATTGAGGAGAATGGATACCATATTTTAGGGTGCTAATGCCATCAATTTATATTTTTGACCAGTTTAACATTTAATTTGGCTTTTAAGCATCTGGTTCGCTCCGACATAATACCGTTTTGAGACGATGGGTCACAATAATTGCGGTGAAGTTTCGACTTTTCTTATCGATTCAACGATATTATATTGGATTATTGATGGCGATAAAATTAGCCACTGCAGTGTTGAACTGTGTGTGTGTGTGTGTGGGGGGGGGGGTGGTTGTGGGGGTGGGGTGAGGGTGGAGATGCGGGGAAGGGGGCGAAGATCGATTGCTCAATTTATGTAACGGCAAACTATAGGTTTTAGTCTCGATAGCTCAGTTGTTAGAACACTCGCTTCACATGCGAAGGGACCGGACCGAGATCAATACCCCGTGAAGTCCGGATTTTTTTTTCTGATCAGCCCTTTAACGATATTGAGTAACTGGGTCGGTTAGATCTGGCGGGAAGTACATTTTGGGAAAGACTAGCGTCCTATTCAAAAAAAAAAAAAAAAGAAAAAAAGAGTAGCAAGAAAATTATTATTATTATATTGTCTGTTTAACGCTATCGAAACCGGGATAAACTCCTTGGCTCCACGGGCCATGGTGGCCTTGAAGGAAAGGACATCTCGATGGACGAGGCGTTGGTTCGGATCCCGGAATAACAGCTACATCTTCATCATCATCATCATTGCCTTTTCACCCTGGGTCAGGATATAGGCCACAGACAAACAGTTTCCATCCTTCTCTATCCCGAGCCAACTTTTTAATCTCATTCCAGGTCTTACCACTTCTCTGTATATCAGCTTCTTTAATTCTTCTCCATGTTCCTCGTGGCCTTCCCTTGATCTTCTGCCCTGAGGGTTCCAGTCCAATACTTTCTTTGTTATAGTTGAGTCGTTCTTTCTAAGCGTATGTTCAATTCACCTCCATCGTCTTCTTCCTATTTCCTCTCCCACTGGTTTCTGCTGTGTTCTTTTCCATACTTCTTCATTTTTTATTCTATCCATCCATTTTATTCTGAGTAGCTTACGCATGCACCTAATGATCGGGATGTCTTGGGTGCAAAAAATAGAATTTATTGCCAAGACCGTGAAACTTGGGGTTTGTTTCGATTTGTAATGTCAGAGAATGAAGACAATTCGTCACAATGCAAAAGCTCAAAAATTGGCTTTTCCTATCCATTTAATTCTTAAGTCACTTTTCGGGGTCCAATTCATCCCGACATAATACCGTTTCGAGACGAAGGGTCACATATAATAAATTGAGCTTTTATATAGAGAAATATCCACTAAACGGGCCCAAAGCGCTATACATAGATTCCTTGGACAACAGCAACATTTAACATGTAGGACGAGACATGACGCCTGTTCGGTGATTATATTACATTTTTTTCGGACAGAGACGACAACGCTGCTAACGGCCAGGTACTTATTTTACACCTGAGTACGGTGAGAGAATGTGAGTAAAGAGCTTTCTCAAAGGACTCAACTCCCTGGTCACAGCAACATTTAACGTAGGACGAACATGACGCCTGTTAGGCGATATTACAATTTTGCGGACAAAGACAACGCTGTTAACGGCCAGCTTACTCATTTTACACCCGAGTTCGGTGAGAGAATGCGAGTAAAGAGATTTCTTTTCTCAAATGACTCAACTATGCGCCGAGCGAGGCTGGCTCGAACCCAGGACCTTCCGATCCGAACGCGACCATAGCCGCACAATATGTACAACGAGATATGACGCTTGTAGATCTGCAGCCGATACGACAGGGACTCCGGTCGGGTAGTTATTGTGCGGCTATGTGGTCTAGTGGTATGACACTCGCTTTCGGAACGGAAGGTCCTGGGTTCGAGCCAGCGTCGCTCGGCGTATAGTTGAGTCTTTGGAAAAGAAATCTCTTTACTCGCATTCTCTCACCGTACTCGGGTGTAAAATGAGTAAGCTGGCCGTTAACAGCGTTGTCTTTGTCCGCAAAATTGTAATATCGCCTAACAGGCGTCATGTTCGTCCTACATGTTAAATGTTGCTGTGACCAGGGACCCCTTGTAAAGCGCTTTGATTAGAATTTCCTTGCAACAGAGACAACACTGATATCGACTAGGTACTTATTTAACGCCTGAGTACATTGCATGTCGAGTGAGGCACTGTGGTTTAGTGTTTGACACTCGCCCCCTGTTAGACCTGGAAAGTCCAGGGTTCGAGTCCAGCTTTGAGCCGCTCATAGTTGAGTCCTTGGCAAATTCCATTTACTCAAGTTCTTTGTCGGTACTCAGGTGTAAAATGAGTACCTAGCTGATACAATGTTGTATAGTTCTGTCCGAAAGAATTTTTAAATAATATCGTCCAACAACAGCTAGTAGCATGAAATAGTGGGGGCTAGTTAAGACAAGCTTGTGTACACGTGGATGCCCAGCGCAGATTATGGAGCGTATTATCCTTAGAGGGGCAGCCTGGCTCAATATGAGGCGCTGCACAGCGGCTAACGCCTGGGTTATTCCAGTCTTCCTTGGGATAGACCCCAGAGACAAATTTCCCTTATGGGATGAATGAAGGGAATCTTAAATTTTCTATTCTATATATTTAATGCCTGGACGGGCCCAGCTGTACTGACCATGACCTATGAGTCTGCTCCCCAGATGCTGTGGAGTGGGCTCGGTGTTGGAGCGACAAGCTATGATGAAAGACCCCTTGTAAAGAGCATTGAACACGTTTAGTGGATATTGCGCTCTCTCTCTCTCTCTCTCTCTCTCTCTCTCTCTCTCTCTCTCTCTATATATATATATATATATATATATATATATATATATATATGCCCAATTCTCTTTTAAAAAGTTATTTAAAGCCAGTATTGAGAATTTTCTCGGACTCACTAAACTACGAGGGGGGTCTCGATAGTTCATTTTGTATAAATAAAATATCTAAAATATTAAATGACCAGAATCATCCACTAAGATCATCAGTTATTATGTCAGAAAGAAGTGGTCGCCCTTTCTCTATTTCAACGATCACAGAGAGAGAGATAGAAAATCTTTTCTGCCGTCCAGTATTAGGCTTTATAACAACAAGCAATAATCATTTTATATAATTATTTCGCATTTTTACTTTCAAAAAATGTAAATATTAATTTATTTATTAATTTATTTGTTTTGCAATATTTTCAATTTTCAAATTATAGTGACAGTTTTAACTATTTTACAGTGTTGAAATTATTCATATTATAAAGCGCAGCTCTGGTTATGGAGCTGTTCCTTTTTTATATATACATCCAATTTCCACTGTATTTTTACCTTATTGTGTAAATTATAACACGTCTAACAAAAAATTTCCTTTTTGGGATGCAATAAAGTATTATTATTATTATCATTATTATTATTATTATTATTATTATTATTATTATTGTTATTATTATTATTATTATTATTATTATTATTATTATTATTATTATTATTATTATCATTATTATTATTATTATCATTATTATATTATTATTATTATTATTATTATTATTATTATTATTATTATTATTATTATTTGGTAGAGCGCTCGCTTCACACGCAACGGGATAAAGATCGAACCCAGTTGCAGTCGAAATTTTTTTGCTGACCACCCAATTGGGTTATCAGACCTTGAAATAAGTACACGTTGGTTTGTCGGAATGTAAGTAAGTGCATTCTTTCTTTACCATGAAGAATAGAAATCAAGCCTTAGTCTCATATCTATGGGGGCAGCTCAGTTGGTTGAGCACTCGCTTCGCACGCAAAGGGACCAAGGATATGTGGTCTAGTGGTATGACACTCGCTTTCGGATCGGAAGGTCCTGGGTTCGAGCCTCGCTCTCGGCGCATAGTTGAGCCCTTGGAAAAGGCTCTTTACTCACATTCTCTCACCGTACTCAGGTGTAAAATGAGTACCTGGCCGATAACAGCGTTGTCTTTGTCCGAAAAATTGTAATATTGCCTAACAGGCGTCATGTCCCGTCCTACATGTTAAATGTTGCTGTTGACCAGGGACCCCTTGTAAAGCGCTTTGAGCATATTTAGTGGATATTGCGCTATATAAAAGCTCATTTATTATTATTATTATTATTATTATTATTATTATTATTATTATTATTATTATTATTATTATTATTATTATTATTATTATTATTATTATTATTATTATTATTATTATTATTATTATTATATTATTATTATTATTATTATTATTATTATTATTATTATTATTATTATTATTATTATTATAAGATCGATTCCGGGTGCATTCAAGATATTTTTTGCTGACCCCCCGCCCCCCCCCCCCACCTGTTCACCCAGCAGTGAATCGGTATCTGAGTCCGTTAGATTTGGCGGAAAGTACTTTGCAATAGACTAGAGTCCTATCCAAAGGGTAGCAAGCAAAAGCTAATGCCTGTTAAACGCTATAGAAACCAGGGATTAACTCGGGCTCCAAAAATAACTAGGAATAGCCAAGAGCTGGATTCGAACCTTTGACCTAGCGGTCTAGTAGAGCCGAGTGTCTTATCACTTGACGACAAACTAATAGTAGTTAAACCAAAAAGAAAAAAAAAAAAAGAAAAAAAAAAGAAGAAAAACCCGGGTAGTCTAAAAATAACTTCTCATGGGCCAGTCCCATAACCCTAAATTAAACCGACCAATCAACGATGACGAATGACCAATAGGATTCAATAGTCGTACCGCCACTTCCTTCCTAATGACGCATGGTAACTTAGTAACACTGGCTCTAAACTATCGGAACAATGGCGGACGCCGTATGAAATATTTCTCCGGCGAGCATAAAAGCGTATCCAGAGGGAAAAAACCCCATCAATTTGATCATGTTTTAACTTTTACACATTCTAATCACAAGGCATATGAAAAGGGAATGAAAAGCTCTCGCCAGCATAAAGAATAAAAAGTAAAGATTTTCTTTGTTTAGAACCAAGATGGCCGCCGTTGCCTGGCGGCGTGACATCAGACTACTGGATCCAATTCTGGAATGTGTTGACCTCTTGCTGTTCCATTCCAGGTAAAAGGGATTGGCCTTTGTATTATACCGTCCACTGACACCCCCCCCCCAAAAAAAAAAACAAAACCAAAAAAACAACAAAACAAAACAAAACAAAAAAAACAAAAAAAAAACAAAACAAAACAAAAAAAAAAACAAAACAAAAAACAAAAAAAAACAAAAGAAAAACAAAAAAAAAACAAACCAAAAAAAACAAACAAACAAAAAACAAACAAACCCCAAACCCCCCCCCCAAAAAAAAAAAAAAAAACAAAAAAAAACAAACCCCAAAATAACAAAACGCGTATCGAACATTTTGGTCAGAAATCTCGTCCTTCGCGAGGTCCCAGATTTGAGAGTTTTCCCCAAGATGAGGACCATTTTTTATCGATCGGTATTTGAAGGACGAGTTTTCTGGCCAAAATGTTTAATACATCGTTTTACTTAAATGATTGAGCTGCATAGAAAACATTCAATAAATCAATTTATCACGGGCTCGGCCGGCTGAAAAGCCAATAGGATTCAGTAGTTTGATTAAAGTCCGCCCAGCAACCAGCAGCTTGGTTCTAAACAAAGAAAATCGGTACTTTTCACTTTTCATGCTGGCTAGAACTTTTTTTTTTTTTTTGGGGGGGGGGGCTTAGCGTGGCTCAGTGGTACGGTCTTTGCTTCGTACCTGAAAAGTACCGAGTTCAATCACTCTCCGCTGCGCTGTGTGGCCTTGAGCAAGTGATCTCGCCCTAGCTCAATTTGCGGCGCTACACTGCGGCTGACGCCTGGGTTATTCCAGTCTTCCCTTTGAATAGACCCTAGAGAAAAATTTCCCCAATGGGATGAATAAATAGAATTTATTATTATTTTATTTTATGTGATCAGAATGTATAAAAGTCAAAACATAATCAGATTTATAATGTTTTTCACCGGGGAATTGACTGTTGAAGCCTGTTGTCCAATTCTAAGAACCCTATTATAGATAGAATGCGCTTGGCCAAGGAGTTCACAACATTGCCATCCGGAAGTATAACGGACCAACACACAAACTCTGTGTAACCATGAACTTTTATAGTCTGGTTAATACAGTTTAGTGAGAACAACTCACAAACGCGGATGGCAAAAACAATAACAAAGGCTTGAGTGACGTCATCTGCATACTATCTATACAAGTACCCGATGTCCCCGTTTGATTTCGAGCTTGCTATGGATAAGTCTAGCGGCTCTTCTCTTTATTCTTAGTATTTTGTCCGTGCCCGACGGCTTTATCCGGAAGAGGACGGCATAGGACGTATAAAAGCAAAAAGCATGAAATAATAGTGCTCAACTTTTTGATCAAAGGAGCTATTTATAAACATTTCAAATGTAATTATTATTGTTTAACTTCTACAGTACTGTTTGATGTCACGAGGACAATCTACGGGAAGTGTGTGTAATCGTTAGCGTTGTTTATGATTGTGTGTTGTTTCATACTTCCTGTGATGTTTTGGTGTCGATGTACGAAGGAAGTATGAAACAACACACAATCATAAACAACAATAACGATTATACACACTTCCCGTAGATTGTCATAGACATGAAACAGTACTGTAGAAGTTAAACAATAATAATTATACTTGAAATGTTTATATATATATATATATATATATATATAATATATATATATATATAATATATATATATATATATATATATATATATATATATATATATATATATTATATATATATATGCAGAGTGGTTTTCCAAAACTCCATTTTTCTCATTTTTGTTCTATATTATGTTAACGTGTTGCTGTTGGTCAGGGACCCCTTGTTAAGCGCTTTGAGCACGTTTAGTGGATATTGCGCTATATAAAAGCTCATTAATTTATTTATACAGATAGTTCGAAGATGACGTCACTCAGGCCTTTGTTATTGTTTTTTTTATGAGTAAAACTCACTGAACTGTATTAACCTGACTATAAATGTTCATGGATACACACAGTTTTGTGTGTTGGTCCGTTATACTTCCGGATGGCAATGTTATGAGCTCCTTAGCCAAGCGCATACTATCTATAGATAGTATGCGCTTGGCTAAAAAGCTCATAACATTGCCATCCGGAAGTATAACGGACGAACACACAAAACTATGTGTAACCATGAACTTGTATAGTTTGGTTAATATAGTTTAGTGAGAATTACTCATAAACGCGGATGGCAAAGAGCAATAACAAAGACCTGAGTGACGTCATCGTCATTCTATCTATATGTACACGTGGACTTGAAGCAAATGCCTTTATGTTTACACGGCATAGTTTGTATCTGTATCCAGTTACTTTCCGGGGTTCGGCAGTTTTTCTTAATGCCCTATGTAAAATAATGCCCTATGTAAAGTAATGCCCTATGTAAAGATCACGTTTCTCTGTTTTTGGGTAGACATCCAGTGCAGCCAATCATTCTTTTTTTTTTTGACAAAACACGCCACTTTTAATTTTTGCTAGAAAAGTTTTCCTTTTGAATATGGGAAGCAGGTTGGCTGGCAAAAACGAACTTGGGTGGATAGAATTAATTTATCTTTGTAAAGAATAGCTCAAAGTGGTTAGCAAGGGGTACCAAGTCAACAGTAACACTTAACTTGTAGGTCGAGAGATGATTCCTGTTAGCTGCTTCTTCTTCTTCCAGTGTCATCTCATGGGTTGAGGTCGACTTGAAATGACACGCCAATCTTCCCTGTTGACAGCTTGCTGACTGCATTCGGCTGCCGACAATCCTGTCCATGTCTTCACATAATCTATCCAAGTTCTTGCTGGCCTGCCTCTTCCTCTTTTCCCCTCCACTCTACCCTCAAGAATGTCCTTGTTGACAGTTTGATGGCGTCTTAGATGTCCAAAAAAACCTTAGTTTTCTTGTTTTTATTAATTTCATTAGGGTCGGTCTGGTATCAAGGATGTCACAGACTTCTTGATTTGTTTTCTTTTCTTTCCACTGATTTTTCCAAGGCGACGGAAAGTCCACATTTCAAAGGCCTCAATTCTTTTCTCTATTTGTTTGTTCAAGGTCCACGTTTCTGAGCCGTAGAGAAGTGCTGAGTGGACATAACATTTGAGTATTCTTATTCTCGTGTTCCTCTGCGTTTGTTGCGAAGTTAAAATGTTGTTCAGTTGGCTGAACCTCGACTTAGCTATAGCAATCCTGTTTTTCACTTCCAGCTCATTCTTTCCGTTGTTTGTCATTGTCTGTCTAAGATATTTAAAAGAATCTACTTGTTCGATGTTTTGCTACTGAAGGAAAAATATCCACAGAAACAACACTATTAGTGACCAGACACTCATTTTACACCTGGGTATGGTGAGAGAATCTGAGTATAAAGAGCCTTTTCCAAGGACTCAATTCAAAGCAGAGATCTTCAGGCCCAATGCTGAGTGTCATAACATTTGACCACACATCAACACATTATCTCTCTGATGTGTGTAGCTCTCTCTCTCTCTCTCTCTCTCTCTCTCTGTGAGTGTGTGTCTTTATCTCTGTCTCTCTCTATCTCTCTATCTCTCTCTTCCCTCCCCTCTCTCTCTCTATCTATATATCTCATTTTTAACTCTCCCCTCTCTCTCTCCATTTCCTCCCCCCCCCTTC
>NC_088369.1:15028318-15035818 GCF_034508935.2 Berghia stephanieae
CACTCCCCAATGGTGTACACTTCCCTGAGTCCCAAGGTTCACTCCCCACTGCTACCTCCTTCTCATAGCTTTGTCGGGTTTCGTAAAAAAGACACACCGCTCTGACAACTGCTTTCACTTCCAACCCAACCCGACGTCTGACTGACATGTCGCCGATCATGGCGCTAATTTCCCCGTGCTTGTTTAAGCAAGAACTTCGCAACAAATAGGATTGTACGTGGGATCTTCAGAATTCTAAGAACACTTCAAAGACTACTTGACAACCAATACAGGCTACTGTTGTAAGTGTAATATAACAAAAAAAGCTTGACAAACGTAAACACGGTGGTGCCTTTGATTCTGTGATCTGTCTCAGAATGATTAGGATTTTTTGTTTGTGTGGTTTGCCGGAGGTGGTGATTGCGGGGTGGTGGTGGTGGTGGTGGTGGGGGGGGGGGGGGGGGGGGTCGTGAGATAATATCAACTATGTTGCAGTTATCGACATCGATCTCGGTTTTCTTCTTCTTCTTCTTCTTCTTCTTCTTCTTCTTCTTCTTCTTCTTCTTCTTCTTCTTCTTCTTCTTCTTTTTCTTCTTCTTCTTCTTCTTCTTCTTCTTCTTCTTCTTCTTCTTCTTCTTCTTCTTCTTCTTCTTCTTCTTCTTCTTCTTCTTCTTCTTCTTCTTCTTCTTCTTCTTCTTCTTCTTCTTCTTCTTCTTCCTTTTCTTCTTCTTCATAATAATAATAATAATAATAATAATAATAATAATAATAATAATAATAATAATAATAATAATAATAATAATAATAATAATAATAATAATAATAATAATAATAATAATAATAATAATATACTTGATTGCATCCCAAAAAGGAAATTTTTTGTACAGACGTGTTATAATTTACTCAATAAGATAAAAATACAATGGAAATAGGATGTATATATATATAAAAAAAGGAGCAGCTCTATAACCAGAGCTGTGCTTTATAATATGAATAATTTCAACACTGTAAAATAGTTAAAACTGTCACTATAAATTGAAAATTGAAAAGATTGCAAAACAAATAAATTAATAAATTAATATTTATATTTTAAAAAAGTAAAGATGAGAAATAATTATATAAAATGATTATTGCTTGTTGTTATAAAGCCTAATACTGGACGGCAGAAAAGATTTTCGGTGTCTCTCTGTTTTCGTTGAAAGGGCGACCACTTCTTTCTGACATAATCATTGATGGTCTTAGTGGATGATTCTGGTCATTTAATATTTTAGTTATTTTATTTATACAAAATTTCTCGTATAAAAGATCTACATCGTCAACATCATTTATATAGCGTTTAATGGATTTTTTAATATTTGAATTTATTTTGTTCCTTTCCACTGCTTAGCAATTGCCTCCCAAGCTGTTATACAAAATGACAAAACACTTTCGATTACTGCTCTATAAAATAATGTGCAGAGGGTTTTATCTATTCTAAACTGAGAGAGTTTTGATAAAAAATATGTACGTCGGCACATCTTATGCCTAATTATTTTCAAGTGTTCATCCCACTTGAGCCTGTCATCAATCGTTACACCAAGGTATTTGTAGTGAGGAACTCGCTGGACGAATTGGTCCTTTAATTTTAACGGTTCTATCGGTTCCTTCACTCTCCTAAAGTCAATCACTAGCTCCTTTGTCTTGCTTATGTTAAGCTCTAGGTGGTGGGCATCACACCAAGACACAAATCTATCAATTTCTTGCCTATAAGCCACTTCGTTGCCATTTGTTATGAGGCCTTGAAGAGCGGTGTCATCTGCAAACTTTATTAAAGGTACACTCAGATTTTGACTTCTACAGTCATTCGTGTATATTGTGAATAATACAGGGGACAATACACAACCTTGAGGAGCACCAGTATTTGTAGTTATACAGGAAGATTTGTTTTGTCCTAATTGAACATATTGTGCTCTCTCCGTAAGAAATTCGAGCACCCAAGCAATTATATACTTGTTTAAATTCAGACTAGTCAATTTTTGAACAACCAACTGAGGTTGCATTGTATTGAACGCTGAAGAAAAATCTGCAAAAAGCAATCTGCAATAGCTCCTAGCGTGATCTAGATGCCTGTAGATGTTGTTTGTAAACAGCAAAATGGCATCCTCTACGCCACGTCCTGGTTTGTAAGCAAATTGATGACTATCACTCAATGGCATAAACTGATTCCTAATTTTAACAAGAACAAGTTTTTCTAAAGATTTCATGACTATTGAAGTCAGTGCAACAGGTCTGAGATCGTTCATAGTTTCAAGTTTTTCTTTTTTTGGAACAGGAGTAATTTTTGAAGTTTTCCAAATTTCAGGGATCGAAACGCATTGGAGGGACCAGTTAAAAATTCTTCTTCTTCTTCTTCTTCTTCTTCTTCTTCTTCTTCTTCTTCTTCTTCTTCTTCTTCTTCTTCTTCTTCTTCTTCTTCTTCTTCTTCTTCTTCTTCTTCTTCTTCTTCTTCTTCTTCTTCTTCTTCTTCTCCTTCTCTCTCTCTCTGTGCTCTTCCTTCCTCATCCCTCTTCACCCACCCCCACCCCCACTTCTCCATTGCGAGACACTTTGAGCACATTACATTATATATTACACACGCATACACACACATTATATATTACACACACATATACACACATTATATATTACACATACATACACACACATTATATAATACACACGCATACACAGACATTATATATTACACACGCATACACACACATTATATATTACACACGCATACACAAACATTATATATTACACACGCATACACACACATTATATATTACACACACATAAATATATTTTATTATAATACACACATATACATTCATTATATATAACACACACACATGTATATATATATATATATATATATATATATATATATATATATATATATACATTATATATTGCACACACGTACACACAAATAGTCTATATTACGAACACACACACACACACACTCACACACACACACACACTCATTATATATTGTATTGACAATATCTGCTCTTTTCAATTTTTCTTTTCATGTTTACGTCGTTATAGATTTGGGAGGAGTTATAGAGGTTGAGCTCAATAGAAAATGCATTGAGTGAGTTAAGGAAAATTGAAAAAATCGTTCATGCGTGAAATGTCGTAGTAACTTTTCAGTCCGCTGATTCGATTTATGCAAATTTTGCTGCTTGAGAAATAAATGAATAAATAAATAAATAAATAAATAAATAAATAAATAAATAAATAAATAAATAACACTAGTAACTGACGCTTCAATTTGATTTACGAAGGCAGTATTGTGGACGTTTCGGGTTGACCTTTCGTTAAAAAAAGGAATGAATGAAACATTCAACGAGAAAGAGAGAGAGAGAGAGAGAGAGAGAGAGAGAGGGAGAGAGAGAGAGAGAGAGAAAGAGAGAGAGCGAGAGGGATAGAGAGGGGGAGGGAGGGAGAGGAAGAAGAAGAAGAAGAAGAAGAAGAAGAAGAAGAAGAAGAAGAAGAAGAAGAAGAAGAAGAGAGAGAGAGAGAGAGGGGGGGGGGGCAGAGAGGGACAGAGAGAGAGAGAGTCACAGAGAGAGGCTTAGAGAGAGGGAGGGAGAGGGAGAGACAGATACAAAGAGAGGGAGAGACAGAGAGAGAGAGACAGAGAGAGGGAGAGAGACAAAGAGAGAGTGAGGGAGAGAGACAGTGAGAGACAGAGACACACAGAGAGAGGCAGAGAGACCGAGACAGAAAGAGAGAAAGGGAGAGAGAGAGAGAGAGAGAGAGAGAGAGAGAGAGGAGGAGGGGGGGAGAGAAAGAGGTAGAGAGAGGTAGAGAAAGTGAGAGAATGGAAGAGAGAGATAGACAGAGAGAGGTAGAGGGAGAGAGGGAGAGAGAGGGAGGAAGTGGCTGAGAGAGAGAGAAAGAGAGAGAGAGAGAGAGAGAGAGAGAGAGAGAGAGAGAGAGAGACAAAGCGCTTTGCCAGGGGTCACTGACCAACAGCAACGTGTAACGTGTAGAACGAGATATGACGCCCATTAGGCGATATTACATTTTTTCCCCCGACAAACATAACGCTGTTAACGGCCAGGTAGGTACTCCTTATACACCTGAGTACGGCGAGAGAATGTGAGTAAAGAGCCTTTTCCAATGACTCAACTATGCGCCGAGCGAAGTCAAGGTCGCATAGGAATAATCTTGTAAAGGGGGCTTTCGGATCGGAAGGTCCTGGGTTCGAGCCTCGCGCTCGGCGCATATTTGAGTCCTTGGAAAAGGCTCTTTACTCACATTCTCTCACCGTACTCAGGTGTAAAATGAGTACCTGGCTGTTGACAGCGTTGTCTTTGTCCGAAAAATTGTAATATCGCCTAACAGGCGTCATGTCCCGTCCTACATATTAAATGTTGCTGTTAACCAGGGACCCCTTGTAAAGCGCTTTGAGCACATTTAGTGGATATTGCGCTATATAAAGCTCAATTAGAACAGCTGCTAAGCTTTGATTTAAGCCAAATATGTTTGCAAAATCAACCAGCAACGCTGTAGACTCTGTACACACTTCCTTATCCTGAGAGCAAACTTGCTTTTATGAGATTCTAAGAAATGAGACATAAATTATGCGTTTAGTAATTTGTAAAAGTGTTTGATCTTATCCGCTATGACAGACAAACTGACTTCTCGTTTTCCACATAAATTAACAACAAACAAATTCACCTCCATAACAACAACATCAACAAAAAACAAAAAACAAATCCAACCTCCCCCCCCCCCACCCTCTCTCTCTCTCTCTCTCTCTCTCTCTCTCTCTCTCTCACCCCCCCCCCCCTCAACACCCATGGCAACAACACCAACAAAACAAACAGAAAATCGCTCCGTGACAACCAAATCAACAGTATAGAAAAAACAAAACTCCCCATGACAACGAAATCAACACAATAAACAAACACCCCACCCCATGACAACGGGCATCAACAACAACAACAACAACAAAAACTAACTTTAAAAAACGAGCTTTTAATGTGCTCAAAGCGCTTTACAAGTGGTCCCGGGCCAACAGCAACATTTTACATTTACGACGGGACATGACGTCTGTTGGGCGATATTACATTTTTTTCGGACAGAGACAACGCTGTTAACGACCAGGTACTCATTTTACACCTGAGTACGGTGAGAGAATGTGCGTAAAGTGCCTTCTCCAAGGACTCAACTATGCGCCGAGCCTGGCTCGAACCCAGGACCTTCAGATCCGAAAACCAGTGTCATACCACAAGACCACATAGCCGCACAACAAACAAACGAACACATATTTTACATAATGATATTGACATAAATCTCATCATTTGCCATGCTCAATGCGCTTCTATGTTTCATTTATTCCCCGAGCAGGTCATTTGGAACCATATTATTATTATTATTATTATTATTTTATTATTATTATTATTATTATTTATTTATTATTATTATTATTATTATTATTATTATTATTATTATTATTATTATTATTATTATTATTATTACTATTATTATTATTATCATTATTATTATTATTATTATTATTATTATTATTATTATTATTATTATTATTATTATTATTATTATTATTTAATACAGTAGTACCACTCGCCTGGTAGGCGTAAAAAAATCGTAAATTGAGCTTTTATATAGCGCAATATCCACTAAACGTGCTCAAAGCGCTTTACAAGAGGACCCTGGCCAACAGCAGCATTTAACACGAAGGACGGGATATGACGCCTGTTAGGCGATATTACATTTTTTCGGACAGAGACAACGCTGTTAAGGGCCAGGTAGGTACTCATTTTACACCTGAGTACGGTGAGAGAATGTGAATAAAGAGCCTTCTCCGAGGTCTCAACTATGCGCTGAGCGAGGCTCGAATCCAGGACCTTCCGATCCGAAAGCGAGTGTCATACCACTAGACCAGAGGTTCGATCCCCATTCGACGTCGACTGATATTTTGGGATGTTTTTTTCTTCTTGTATTTTTCTTTCTTGTTTTGTCTGGCACTTTTCATACACACTTGATCAGTTCTTTATCTATGCAAGTTTTCTTTGATGGTTTCTCTTTCATTTCCACCTCTACCTCACTCTCCGTCTTATTCCTTTTCCAATGTCTTCTTTTGGATTGTTTCAAGCCCTTTTATATCATGACCGTTGTATGCAAGACCCCTTTGTAAAGCGCCTTGAGCACGTCTAGTAGTGGATATCGCTCTATAATAAAAGCTCAAGTTTTCCCTGCATCCGACGTGCACTTATTTGCATGTCTGATAACCCAATTCATTATTGCAATGCATTGTTGTAATGGAAATCTCCAAAAAAAAAAAAAAAAAAAAAAAAAAAAGGACGGAAAATATTGTCCATATTACAACAATATTAAACTATAGGCTCATAATGGCTTTTGGATGTCAGACCTGCATATATGTACACGTCGTCTGCATCCAAAAACTAGAATGGATGGTATATGGCGTTCATATCGATTGGTCTCAACAAAAGCGATATTGATCAATCAATATATCGGTGCCTATCTTCCACAATTTTATGTATTGTATTACACTTAGTTTGATATCGATTATATCGGTATTCGATCAACAATATCGCTGCCAAGAAATATCATAATTTGTTAACAATCATATCAATCCGGTATGAAGTCGGGGCGAACCAGATGCCGAAATGGCAGTTTAAATTTATAGAAAGTATGAAATCTTGGTTTGTTTTTTTTCTCCACATGTTTAAATACTATCTACATTGAGGTATGGGTTTGGCGCTATATGAACAAATGGTATTATCATTATGTCAAAGACATCGATAGCGAACGACATGAAAGAGGAGGAGGAGGAAGGAGAGGAAGAGGAAAGAAGAAGAAGAAGAAGAAGAAGAAGAAGAAGAAGAAGAAGAAGAAGAAGAAGAAGAGAGAGAAGAAGAAGGAGAGGAGAGGAGGAGGAGGAGGAGGAGGAGGAGGAGGAGGAGGAGGAGAGAGGAGGAGGAGAGAGGAGAGAGAGAGGAGGAAGAAGAAGAAGAAGGAGAAGAAGAAGAAGAAGAGAGAAGAAGAAGAAGAAGAAGAAGAAGAAAGAAGAAGAAGAAGAAGAAGAAGAAGAGAAGAAGAAGAAGAAGAAGAAGAAGAAGAAGAAGAAGAAGAAGAAGAAGAAGAAGAAGAAGAAGAAGAGAAGAAGAAGAAGAAGAAGAAGAAGAAGGAAGGAAGAAAGAAGAAGAAGAAAGAAGAAGAAGAAAGAAGAAGAAGAAGAAGAAGAAGAAGAAGAGAGAGGAGGAGGAGGAGGAGGAGGAGGAGGAGGAGGAAGAGGAGGAGGAAGAGGAGGAGAAGGAGGAGAAGAAGAAGAAGAAGAAGAAGAAGAAGAAGAAGAAGAAGAAGAAGAAGAAGAAGAAGAGAAACGGATTAAAACGAATTCCTCGCATACTTTTTTCAAGAATAAATTTGGTATTGTTTGTGTTGAATAAATAAAACAGAACCTTTTGCTATAGCTTTATATCCTCCGTTAGATCCTGAAATACT
>NC_088369.1:15040818-15045818 GCF_034508935.2 Berghia stephanieae
ACTTAGTAGATAATAGATTTAATTAAGTTGTACAGGAGAAGGTAGAATAAGCGGACAAACGATTGAAGAAGCTAGAATAATGCTATAAGTATGTAAATGTTAATACTTAGTAGATAATAGATTTAATTAAGTTGTACAGGAGAAGGTAGAATAAGCGGACAAACGATTGAAGAAGCTAGAATAATGCTATAAGTATGTAAATGTAATTAATAGATAATAGATATAAGTTGTACAGGAGAAGGTAGAATAAGCATGAAAATAGGCATTTGGTTGTTCACCTAAGTTTTGCGTGTTTACAAGTGGGACATTTGACAGTGTTTTTGTTTTGTTGTTTTCGATAAAATAGAAGAACGATTTCAGAAGCAAGAATAATAGTACAATATAAAAGTATGTTTATGTTACTTCTTAGTTATTGACTGAAAACTGTGTAAGAGAAAATAGAATAAGTATGTAAGTCACCATTTTGTTGTTGATGTAAGTTTTGTGTAAGCGAAATATGCGACCATTCACCTCAAAACGGTATTAAGTCGGGTTGATAATGATGTTGAAAATTGAATTTATAGCCAGAAATATCAGACTTGTGTTGAGTTTATACGATTTATTGAGGAGAACGGATACCATATTTTAGGGTGCGAATGCCAACAATTTATATATTTGACCAGTTTAACATTAAATCCGGCTTTTAAGCATATGGGTCATTCCGACATAATGCCGTTTTGAGACGATGGGTCACATATTTCACTGTGCTTTGTTCTTATTTCAAATATGCTGGACAACCGATAGTAGAAGCTAGAAAAATACTAGATCTATATATATATATATATATATATATATATATATATATATATATATATATATATATATATATATATATTTTTTTTTTTTTTTTTTTTTTTTTTTTTTATGTTAACTCTCTCCTTGCCAGCCAACTTCAGGATTTTCCCCCAAACCTCACACCCAACTAACACAAAAATATATTTTTATCACTCAAACACAATAGCCGTAAAATTATTGCCATACATAATTTCTTCTGCTAAACATGCTCTACAACACATTGTTCATTTTCTTTAAATTTTATGATTTTTAAGAGAACTTTGAATAAGAAAAATGTTGGTTGTATTGTAACGAATGTGACGATTTTCTTATAGTTGGCAAGGAGAGGGTTAATACCTAATAGTAAACAGACTTAAGTTGTAGAGAAGTTAGAATAATAATATAAGTTAAAATTTTGCCGATGACGTAAGTTATGAGTATTTCAAGTGCATCCATGCGTTTGACGTCATTATTTAGATTTGTGCAGCGTCAAGTGCGTGGTCGTTAGTAAGTAGTGCTCAAGGAAACAAGTGGTCCCATTGGTTTAGAACTGTTGAATACAACTCACGATTTGTTTTCTTTTGTAGCCAAAGACCTGTCTTTTGACGTCATTTTGTGGTCAGTGTCAGGCTATAGATAGTTCGAAGATGACGTCACACAGGTCTTTGTTATTGTTTTTTTTGCCATCCGCGTTTATGAGTAATGCTCACTGAACTGTATTAACCTGACTATAAACGTTCATGGATAGACACAGTTTTGTGTGTTGGTCCGTTATACTTCCGGATGGCAATGTTATGAGCTTCTTAACCAAGCGCATTCTATCTATAACTTAACGATGGCTACGATCCATGGCACTGCTACCAACTACTTGTCATCTCTTCTTTCTATCCACATTCCGAATCGCTCTCTCCGCTCATCTACTTCCCTGTACTTGAAAATTAAAATTTAAATTGAGCTTTTATATAGCGCAATATCCACTAAATGTGCTCAAAGCGCTTTACAAGGGGTCCCTGGTCAACAGCAACATTTAACATGTAGGACGGGAAATAACGCCTATTAGGCGATATTACAATTTTTCGGACAAAGACAACGCTGTTAACGGCCAGGTACTCATTTTACACCTGAGTACGGTGAGAGAATGTCAGTAAAGAGTCTTTTCCAAGGACTCAACTATGCGCCGAGCGCGAGGCTCGAACCCAGGACCTTCCGATCCGAAAGCGAGTGTCATACCACTAGACCACATAGCCGCACAAACCGTTTGACTCCTAAGTCGACTTTTTCACGACGTGCTTTCGACACACTCTGCCGCTCCCTCTGTGTGGAACGTTCTTTCAGCAGGCACCAGAGACCTTAATTCTCTGACCTCCTTTAAAGCCTCTTCGAAGACAGAGTACTTACTACCTTCCAATTACCTTTGAGTGATTTTATTGATTTTATTGAATGAATGGTATATATATATATATATATATATATATATATATATATATTAATATATATATATATATATATATGATCGCATGTGTCTATAATATGTGTATAAGCGCTTCAGGGGTCTTTTGGTGGAAAGGGGCGTTATAGAAATTACGCATTATTATTATTATTATTATTATTATTATTATTATTATTATTTTATTATTATTATTATTATTATTATTATTATTATTATTATTATTATCATTATTATTATCATTATTGTCATTATTATTATTATTATTATTATTATTATTATTATTATTATTATTATTATTATTATCATTATTATTATCATTATTGTCATTATTATTATATTATTATTATTATTATTATTATTATTATTATTATTATTATTATTATTATTATTTACAAATGGAACATTTTGGGGCGCTTTGTAATTATTCCGAATTTGATTGTAGTAGACTGAATATAATAAACCTGTAAGAATTTTCATGTTCATTCTTAGAAGTTGACGTAACCCGTGCTAGAGAGAATAGAATAGAATATGTTTGTAAGTTAAAATTCGGTCGTTGACGTAAGTTATGACTGTTTATAAGTGGGCCGTTTGGCGAGGTTTGTAATTATATCTAAAATGATGGACAAACTATTGTAGACGGCTGGAATGACATTTGGTGGGGGTTTGTAATTATATCTAAAATGATGGACAAACTATTGTAGAAGGCTGTAATGACATTTGGCCGTGGTTTGTAATTATATCTAAAATGATGGACAAACTATTGTAGAAGGCTGTAATGACATTTGGCGGGGTTAGTAATTGTATCTAAAATGATGGCAAATTTTTAATTGGACTCAAACTCGAGGCTCGAACCCAGGACCCTCCGATCCGAAAGCGAGTATCATACCACAAGACCACATAGCACCCATACCTACCCACCCCCAATGTACTATAATATATATATATTATTAAACCTTGACTTCTTCAAGACTTCTCAAGCGTCTATCTATCCATTATGGATTACGGCCCTTGACAACTGACAAATCTAGGGATTCGTTTCATTTTAATTCTCTCCTTACCGATCCGTTTCAGTATTTTACCAAAAATGGCAGGCTTATCGTATACCCAGGAGAAAAATTGTTTTCTTTAAACTCAAACAAGCCCTCTACAAAACAACTTTATGTTCTTATGAATTAAACAAAGATCATTTTTCAAAGTTTGTGATGCACAAATTAAATCTAAATAAGAAAAAATGAATATTGTGTCGTAACAAATGTGACGATTTTGCTGTAGGTGGTAAGAAGAGAATTAATCTATCGATTTTTTAAAATGAATAGCATTAAGTGGACTGTGGTGTAATTTTTTTTCTGATATAAAAAATATCACCCACACCTACCCACCCCAATGTACTATATATAACGTATATAGATAGAACGAAGATGACGTCACTCAAGCCTTTGTTATTGTATTTTGCCATCCGCGATTGTGAGTGATTCTCACTAAAGTGTATCAACCACACTATAAAAGTTCATGGCTACACACCGTTTTATGTTTTGGTCCGTTATACTTCCGGATGGCAATGTTATGTGCTTCTTAGCCAAGCGCATACTATCTATATTATTAAACCTCTACTTCTTCAAGACTTCTCAAGCGTCTATCTATCCATTCTGGATTACGGCCCTTGACAACTGACAAATCTAGGGATCCGTTTCGATTTTTATGAATATCATTATTAAGTGGAATGTGGTGTACGGCCAGGTACTCATTTTACATCTGAGTACGATGAGAGGTGAGTGAAGAGCATTTTCCAAGGACTCAACTATACGCCGAGCGAGGCTCGAACCCAGGACCTTCCGATCCGAAAACGAGTATCATACAACAAGACCACATAGCACCCATACCTACCCACCCCCAATGTGCCATAATGTATATATTATTAAACCTTGACTTCTTCAAGACTTCTCAAGCGTCTATCTATTCATTATGGATTACGTCCCTGACAAGTGACAAATCTAGGGATCCGTTTCACTTTAACTCCCTCAACCCTAACACCGACTCTATCCTTATTTAACCCGGGGTTACTTTCACCCAATGCCTATTCATTACATTTTTCTGAGACAAATTATAGGCGTAGTATCAAAGTTAATATTTAACATTTTCACACGTTAACTCAGTCAATCCTAGAGACTTTTGCTACTTTTCAATATTGAAAAATGTATTAAAAATGAATATGTACATAGATAGTTTTATTCTACTATCATTAATATGCAAAAACTAAAAACATTAACTTTTACGCCAAAAGTTTGTCTCGGAAAAAATGTAATAAATAGGCATGGGGTAAAAGCAACCTGGGTAAACTACGGATATAGCCGGTGTTAGGGTTGAGTGAGTTAATGACAGTTGAATAAAATTATCTATGTACATGCTCGATTTTTTTTCCCCCATTTTGAAAAGTAGCAAAAATCTCTAGGATTGAGTGAGTTAACCTATCGATGTTTTATGAATATCTTTAAGTGGAATGTGGTGAAAAAAATCATGGATAGGTGTGTTGCTATCATATTTTATTAAGATCCGACAACTCGTGTGTGTGAAACAGTGCATGACGTGAGATTGTGCCACGGTGTATGCTCCCCAATTTATGTTGATAGAATATATTTTTTGGTAGTATGGACAAGTGATTAACTCACTCAATCCTAGAGACTTTGGCTACTTTTCAAAATGTATTTAAAATGAGCATGTGCATAGATAGTTTTATTCA
>NC_088369.1:15050818-15052723 GCF_034508935.2 Berghia stephanieae
TCATTTGTTATCCATTGGAAACTACGAAATGTTAACATTTCAGGTTGGCAGCCCTGTTTTAATCAATAGTTGAGTCCTTGGAAAAGGCTCTTTACTCACATTCTCTCACCGTACTCAGGTATAAAATGAGTACCTGGCCGTTAACAGCGTTGTCTTTGTCCGAAAATTATCATATCGCCTAACAGGCGTCATGTCAGTCCTAGATGTTAAATGCTGCTGTTGACCAGGGACCCCTTGTAAAGTGCTTTGAGCACATTTAGTGGATGTTGCGCTATATATTGAAGGACGATTTTTCTGGCCAAAATTGTAATAATTTGTTGGGATATTTTCTTCATAGTAAGGCCTGTGTACTACTAGACATGCGGAGTAATCATTTGTCAATCCCAAAACAAAGAATATCTCTTTACAACTGTTATTGTCTACCTGTTGTAAAAACTATAGATGGTTTGAAGATGACGTCACTCGGGCCTTTGTTATTGTTTTTGCCATCCGCGTTTGTGAGTTGTTCTCACTAACCTGACTATAAACGTTAATGGTTACACAGAGTTTGTGTGTTGGTCCGTTATACTTCCGGATGGCAATGTTGTGAACTCCTTGGCCAAGCGCATTCTATCTATACCCAGCCCCCTTGCCTTCTATATAATGGCCACAGATAACTTCACAAACCCATACTGCAAAGCCCCACCATCTTCTGTCTATAGATAGTATGCGCTTGGCTTAGAAGCTCATAACATTGCCATCCGGAAGTATAACGGACCAACACACAAAACTGTGTGTATCCATGAACGATTATAGATAGTTCGAAGATCCCGTCACTCAAGCCTTTGTTATTGTATTTTGCCATCCGCGTTTGTTAGTGATTCTCACTCAACTGTATTAACCAGACTATAAACGTTTAAGATTACACATAGTTTTGTGTGTAGGTTCGTTATACTTCCGGATGGCAATGCTATGAGCTTCTTAGCCAAGCGCATACTATCTATACCCAGACCTCTTGCCTTCTTTCGATAGTATGCGCTTGGCTAAGTAGCTCATAACATTGCCATCCGGAAGTATAATGGACCAACACACAAAACTGTGTGTATCCATGAACGTTTATAGTCGGGTTAAAACAGTTCAGTGAGCATTACTCATAAACGCGGATGGCAAAAAACAATAACAAAGACCTGGGTGACGTCATCTTTGAACTATCTATATAATGGCCACAGATAACTTCACGAACCCATACTGCAAAGCCCCACCATCTTCTGTCTGTAGATGACGAAGATGATGTCACTCAGGCCTTTGTTATTGGTTTTTGCCATCCGCGTTTATGAATACTTCTCACTAAACTGTATTGACCAGACTATAAACGTTCATGAATACACACAGTTTTGTGTGTTGCTCCATTTTACTTCCGGATGGCAATGTTGTGAACTTCTTAGCCAAGTGCATACTATCTATAATAATAAAGTGGTGACACACCAATGTAGCATTAAATCCTCCTCACTCTCGATTTTTCAACCCGTCACGATTTCTTCCATGATGAAATTTAATCATGATATTTTGTTTGATTGATTTCTTGAATTTACCACTTGTTGGGGTTGAAAATTTGTTGCGATTAACCGAAGTTTATTGCAAATAACCTGTGACTTTTATATATAGAATTAACTCTGTTTCTTGGGAAATGTTGCGATTAACCGAAAGTTGCGATTAACCTAGTTGCGATTATCCAAAGTGAACTGTAGTAGTAGTAGTAGTAGTAGTAGTAGTAGTATTAGTTGTAGTAGTATTAGTAGTAGTCGTAGTAGTAGTAGTAGTAGTAGTAGTAGTAGTAGTAGTAGTAGTAGTAGTTAGTAGTAGTATAGTAGTAGTAGTAGTAGTAGTATAGTTAGTAGTAGTATGTATGTAGTAGTAGTAGTTAGT
>NC_088369.1:15052823-15060323 GCF_034508935.2 Berghia stephanieae
CACCCCCCCCCCCCCCTCCCAACACCCATGGCAACAACACCAACAAAACAAACAGAAAATCGCTCCGTGACAACCAAATCAACAGCATAGAAAAAACAAAACTCCCCATGACAACGAAATCAACACAATAAACAAACAGCACACCCCATGACAACGGGTCATCAGCAGCAACAACAACAAAAACTAACTTTAAAAAAACCGAGCTTTTAATGTGCTCAAAGAGTTTTACAAGGGGTCCCGGGCCAACAGCAACATTTTACATTTACGACGAGACATGACGCCTGTTAGGCGATATTATATTTTTTTCGGACAGAGACAACGCTGTTAACGACCAGGTACTCATTTTACACCTGAGTACGGTGAGAGAATGTGCGTAAAGTGCCTTCTCCAAGGACTCAACTATGCGCCGAGCCTGGCTCGAACCCAGGACCTTCAGATCCGAAAACAGTGTCATACCACAAGACCACTTAGCCGCACAACAAACAAACAAACACATATTTTACATAATGATATTGACATAAATCTCATCATTTGCCATGCTCAATGCGCTTCTATGTTTCATTTATTCCCCGAGCAGGTCATTTGGAACCATATTATTATTATTATTATTATTATTATTATTATTATTATTATTATTATTATTATTATTATTATTATTATTTATTATTATTATTATTATTATTATTATTATTATCATTATTATTATTTATTATTATATTATTATTATTATTATTATTATATTATTATTATTATTATTATTTGTTATTATTATTATTATTATTATTATTATTATTATTATTTATTATTATTATTATATTATTATTAATTATTATTATTATTATTATTATTATTATTATTATATTATTATTACTATTATTATTATTATCATTATTATTATTACTATTATTTTATTATTATTATTATTATTATTATTATTATTATTATTATTATTATTATTATTATTATTATTATTATTATTATTATTATTATTAATATTATTATTATTATTATTATCATTATTATTATTTAATACAGTAGTACCACTCGCCTGGTAGGCGTAAAAAAAATCGTAAATTGAGCTTTTATATAGCGCAATATCCACTAAACGTGCTCAAAGCGCTTTACAAGAGGACCCTGGCCAACAGCAGCATTTAACACGAAGAACGGGATATGACGCCTGTTAGGCGATATTACATTTTTTTCGGACAGAGACAACGCTGTTAAGGGCCAGGTAGGTACTCATTTTACACCTGAGTACGTGAGAGAATGTGAATAAAGAGCCTTCTCCGAGGTCTCAACTATGCGCTGAGCGAGGCTCGAATCCAGGACCTTCCGATCCGAAAGCGAGTGTCATACCACAAGACCAGAGGTTCGATCCCCATTCGACGTCGACTGATATTTTGGGATGTTTTTTTCTTCTTGTATTTTTCTTTCTTGTTTTGTCTGGCACTTTTCATACACACTTGATCAGTTCTTTATCTATGCAAGTTTTCTTTGATGGTTTCTCTTTCATTTCCACCTCTACCTCACTCTCCGTCTTATTCCTTTTCCAATGTCTTCTTTTGGATTGTTTCAAGCCCTTTTATATCATGACCGTTGTATGCAAGACCCCTTTGTAAAGCGCCTTGCGCACGTCTAGTAGTGGATATCGCTCTATAATAAAAGCTCAAGTTTTCCCTGCATCCGACGTGCACTTATTTGCAGGTCTGATAACCCAATTCATTATTGCAATGCATTGTTGTAATGGAAATCTCAAAAAAAAAAAATAAATAAATAAAAAAGGACGGAAAATATTGTCCATATTACAACAATATTAAACTATAGGCTCATAATGGCTTTTGGATGTCAGACTGCATATATGTACACGTCGTCTGCATCCAAAAAACTAGAATGGATGGTATATGGCGTTCATATCGATTGGTCTCAACAAAAGCGATATTGATCAATCAATATATCGGTGCCTATCTTCCACAATTTTATGTATTGTATTACACTTAGTTTGATATCGATTATATCGGTATTCGATCAACAATATCGCTGCCAAGAAATATCATAATTTGTTAACAATCATATCAATCCGGTATGAAGTCGGGGCGAACCAGATGCCGAAATGGCAGTTTAAATTTATAGAAAGTATGAAATCTTGGTTTGTTTTTTTTCTCCACATGTTTAAATACTATCTACATTGACGTATGGGTTTGGCGCTATATGAACAAATGGTATTATCATTATGTCAAAGACATCGATAGCGAACGACATGAAAGAGGAGGAGAAAGAGGAGGAAGAGGAAGAGGAGGAGGAGAAGAAGAAGAAGAAGAAGAAGAAGAAGAAGAAGAAGAAGAAGAAGAAGAAGAAGAAGAAGAAGAAGAAGGAGAAGAAGAAGAAGAGGATGAGGATGAGGAGGAGGAGGAGGAGGAGGAGGAGGAGGAGGAGGAGGAGGAGGAGGAGGAGGAGAGAGGAGGAGGAGGAGAGAAGAAGAAGAAGAAGAAGAAGAAGAAGAAGAAGAAGAAGAAGAAGAAGAAGAAGAAGAAGAAGAAGAAGAAGAAGAAGAAGAGGAAGAAGGAGAAGGAGAAGAAGAAGAAGAAGAAGAAGAAGAAGAAGAAGAAGAGAAGAAGAAGAAGAGGAGGAGGAGGAGAGAAGGAGGAGGAGGAGGAGGAGGAGGAGGAAGAGGAGGAGGAGGAGGAGGAAGAGGAGGAGAAGGAGGAGGAGAAGAAGAAGAAGAAGAAGAAGAAGAAGAAGAAGAAGAAGAAGAAGAAGAAGAAGAAGAAGAAGAAGAAGAAGAAGAAGAAGAAGAAACGGATTAAAACGAATTCCTCGCATACTTTTTTCAAGAATAAATTTGGTATTGTTTGTGTTGAATAAATAAAACAGAACCTTTTGCTATAGCTTTATATCCTCCGTTAGATCCTGAAATACTTACTTAATTACTCCTTTTAACTCCATCCGGAGCATAGGGCACCCACCAGGGATGTCCATCTGTGACGTTCTTTGACGACGACCTTCGCTCCCTTCGCTATAGATAGTTCGAAGATAACGTCACTCAAGTCTTTGTTATTGTTTTTTTGCCATCCGCGTTTATGAGTAATTCTCACTAAACTGTATTTACCAAACTATAAACGATCATGGTTACACAAAGTTTTGTGTGTTGGTCCGTTATACGTCCGTATGGCAATGTTGTGAGCTTCTTAGCCAAGCGCATACTCTCTATTGCTCCCGATTTGTCGCTATTAATATATATTCTAGCAGAATGTTCCATTCCTATGTGTTTCATAGCCGAGCGTATGCTATCAATATGTTTTGTTTGATTTGTTAACTGTGTTTGTCAAGGTTTGGGCGGTACGAGTGCTTAGTCTGCGTGTAGTAACTACATGGTCATTATGTGCAGCTATGTGATCTTGTGGTAGGACACTCCCTTTCGGATCGGAAGATCCTGGGTTCGAGCCTCGCCTCTCGGCGCATGGTTGAGTCTTTGGAAATTTCTCTTTTCTCACAACATCGCCGACTATAACCCCTGACACTGACCAAAAAATGACGTCAAAATGCCAGTCTTTGGCGCATCAATAGTTCAACCAATGAAATAACTTGTTTCCTTGAGCTCTACTAACGACAACTCACAAGACGCTACACAAACCTAAAAAATGACGTCAAACTGCCAGTCCTAGAGGGTTCTTGTGTCAGGCTATAGATAGTATGCGCTAGGCTAAGAAGCTCTTAACATTGCCATCCGGAAGTATAACGGACCAACACACAAACCTGTGTGTATCCATGAACGTTTATAGTCAGGTTAATACAGTTCAGTGAGCATTACTCATAAACGAGGATGGCAAAAAACAATAACAAAGACCTGAGTGACGTCAACTGCATACTATCTATATGTTAACGATGGCTACGTTATAACCGTAGCCTGACACTGAAACCCAAAAAGACTGGCATTTTGACGTCATTATTTGGTTTTTGCACCTCCTAGTGAGTTGTCGTTAGTGGAGCTCATGGAAACAAGTGGTCCCATTGGTTGAACTATTGAATACAACTCACGATTTTTTTTCTTTTGTGGCAAAAGACTGACATTTTGACGTCAGTTTTTGGTCAGTGTCAGGCTATAGATAGTATGCAGATGACGTCACTCGGGTCATTGTTATTGTTTTTTGCCACCCACGTTTATGAGTAATACTGACTAAACGGTAGTATCCAGACTATAAAAGTTCATGATTACAAATAGTTTTGTGTGTTGATCCGTTATACTTCCGGATGGCAATGTTATGAGTTTCTTAGCCAAGCGCATACTATCTATAACTTTACGAAGGCCACGGTCTGACAGACCTGTCAAAAAGTGAGACGATTCAATTCGCTGATTAAATAGTTTGTGTTATTTATTCTGCCAGGCAGGGGTTCTGATAGCGCAATACGCGTCAACAGTCGTGACGTCACTTCCCTCGTAATGACGCATAGTAACTTAGCAACTGGTTCTAAACGATCGGAACAATGGAGGACGCCCTTATGAAATATTTCTTCTCCGACGAGCATAAAAACGTATCCAGAGAAGAAAAAAAAAACATTATAAATCTGACCACGTTTTGACGTTTATAGATTCTGATCACATGATATGTGAAAAAGTTCTAGCCAGCATGAAGAATAAAAAGTACCGATTTTCTTTGTTTAGAACCAAACTGCCAGTCCTTTTGGATTTCAGTATCAGGCTATAGATAGTATGCGCTTGGCTAAGAAGCTCATAACATTGCCATCCGGAAGTATAACGGACCAACATACAAAACTGTGTGTATCCACGAACGTTTATAGTCGGGTTAATACTTTTCAGTGAGCATTACTCATAAACGCGGATGGCAAAACACAATAACAAAGACCTGAGTGACGTCATCTTCGAACTATCTATAGATAATTCGAAGTTGACGTCACTCAGGTCTTTGTTATTGTTTTTTGCCATCCGCGTTTATGAGTACTTCTATGTTTGAAGGACGAGTTTTCTGGCCAATTTTTAAAAATGTGTGTCTTTTTTTAAAGTACAGTAGTATCGGTGGTGGTGGCCGCATGTAACACGTAGATAGTGGTCAGTCAGTGGTCAGTTTATAGGTCCGTGTAGGTATCAAGTCGTCAGCGAGGCAGGCAGAAGTCCAAGTCAGTCAGTCGGTGAGTCAGACAGCTGCTGGTCAGTCCGTGGCAGCCAGTCTTGTTTGTTACGCGAGTCGTGACGTGGACCTGCCAACTTGAAATAGGGGAAAAGTCTTACATTTTAGGGGAGAAACAACATAGTAGACATTATAGATAGTATGCGCTTGGCTAAGAAGCTCATAACATTGCCATCCGGAATTTTAACAGACAAACACACCAAACTGTGTGTATCCATGAACGTTTTTAGTCTGGGTATTACTGATTAGTGAGAAGTACTCGTAAACGCGGATGGCAAAAAACAATAACAAAGACATGAGTGACGTCAACTTCAAACTATCTATAAGCTTGGCGAAGAAGCTCAAAACATTGCCATCCGGGTGTATAACGGACCAACACACAAAACTATGTGTAATCTTGAAGTTTTATAGTCTGGTTAATACAGTTTAGTGAGAATTACTCACAAACATGGATGGCAAAAACAAACAAACAAACAAACAATAACAAAGACCTGAGTGGCGTCATCTTCATTCTATCTATAACTACCTATGAAAATTACCAATTTTGCCCTTGATACTTTAAAATGATTCTTTAACTCCATAATATACAAATTCTGGAATCAACGCTTACTTTTCAAGATGTTTTTTTTTTATTGATTTAAAAATCTTTTTTTTTTAGTTCTTCAGTTTTAACTCACTCAATCCTAGAGATTTTTGCTACTTTTCGAAATTGGACAAATTGTATTAAAAAATGAGCATGTACATATATAGATAGTATGCCCTTGTCTAAGAAGCTCATAACATTGCCATCCGGAAGTATAACGGACCAACACACAAAACTGTGTATATCTATGAAAGTTTATAGTCGGGTTAATACAGTTCTGTGAGCATTACTCAAAAACGCGGTGGCAAAAAACAATAACAAAGACATGAGTGACGTTATCTTCGTTCTATCTATAGTTTTATTCAACTATATCAGAAACATGTAAGAAAAAAAAACAAACAAAAAAAAAAACACACATTAGCTTTGATACTAGCTATGTCTCTAATTTCCTCAGAAAAAATGTAATAAATAGGCATGGGGTAAACGTATCCCGGGTAAACTACGGATGTAGTCGGTGTTAGGGTTGAGTGAGTTAAACGTGCGGCTATGTGGTCTTGTGGTATGACACTCGCTTTCGGATCGGATGGTCCTGGGTTCGAGCCTCGCGCTCGGCGCATAGTTGAGTCCTTGGAGAAGGCTCTTTACTCCCATTCTCTCACCGTACCCGGGTATAAAATGAGTACCTGGTTCGTTAACAGCGTTGTCTTCGTCCGAAAAATTGTAATATCGCCTAACAGGCGTCATGTCCCGTCCTACATGTTAAATGTTGCTGTTGACCAGGGACCCGTTGTAAATCCCTTTGAGCACATTTAGTGGATATTGCTCTATATAAAGCTCAATTAAAAATAATAAATAAATAAATAAATTAATTTTTTTAAACAAAAAAAATCGTAACTTTACGAAATTTTCGTAGCAATAGGCAGCTTTTCATAACGTTATGACGCAGGTAGGTCAGGTATATTGGATAGGTGGTTGGAGAAGGAGGAGGGGAGATACAATAGTATATATAACAGTCACATTGATATGACATGACACAGCAGCCAGGCGGGCAGGCGGGCAAACGGACGGACGAGCACTGACTGCTCTCACTACTAGGACGCGTAAGAAGTCACAGGTCGCAAGTCGCAAGTTTCAGGACGGACGCGAGTCGCAGCCAGTGACGAAGGCAGCAGCAGCAGCAGCTGATGAGGTCATTGATTTTTTCCCCTATAATATGGACAAACGGTTTTCGTAGTAATAATGATGACTATGTGAAACACAAAACTATACGTAGATGTTTATGGTAATAAAATTTTGGTAGTATTTTGGTTTAAAATGGTGTGTTGGAGACGATAGAATATTTATTATAAGTGGATGTAACTAGAATATTCGGTCGTAAGTGGACGTAAGTTTTGTGTGTCTTAATTTATAAGTGGATGATGGAACATTTCGCGGTGTTTTGTTTTTATTTAGTGATAATAATAATAATGATAATAATAATAATAATAATAATAATAATAATAATAATAATAAAATAATAATACTAATAATATAATAATAATAATAATAATAATAATAATTAATAATAATAATAATAATAATAATAATAATAATAATAATAATAATAATAATAATAATAATAATAATAATAATATATAACAATAATAATAATAATAATAATAATATAATAATAATAATAATAATAATAATAATAATAATAAAATAATAATAATAATAATAATAATAATAATATAATAATAATAATAATAATAATAATAATAATAAATAATAATA
>NC_088369.1:15063960-15101460 GCF_034508935.2 Berghia stephanieae
TCCGGAAGTATAGCGGACCAACACACAAAACTGTGTGTATCCATGAACGTTTATCGTCGGGTTAATACAGTTCAGTGAGCATTACTCATAAACATGGATGGCAAAAAACAATAACAAAGACTTGAGTGACGTCATCTTCGAACTATCTATCGATTGTCATCCGAGACAAAAATATTGAGACGAGAAACTTCTGACTTCGTAATGTTTAAATGGGGGGCGATCTTTATTCAGTTTTCGTCCAAACGAGTCATCGCTCACATGATGTGTTGCTGTCCAACGATTGGATGTTTCTAAATATGATATGTAAACACTCGACTGGGGATCGAACCTTACACCTTCTGATTACCGGTCAGATGTGCTGCTACCTTCACACAGTACCTGTCCGGAAAAAAAATGTAGTATTGTCTTACAGTCATCATATCTCGTTCTACATATTACGTGCTGTTGGCTGAGGACCCTTTGTAAAGCGCTTTGAGCACGTTATAAAATGTCAATTTAAAAAACAACTTATAACTGGGTTTTATTTATAAAAATAAAATTTAAAAAAATAAAAAAATAAAATTGAGCTTTATATAGCGCAATATCCACTAAATATGCTCAAAGCTCTTTACAAGCGGTCCTTCGTCAACAGCAACATTTTAACATGTAGGACGGGACATGCCGCCTGTTAGGCGATATTACAATTTTTCGGACAAAGACAACGCTGTTAACGGCCAGGTACTCTTTTTACACCTGAGTACGGTGAGAGAAAGTGAGTAAAGAGCCTTTTCCAAAGACTCAACTATGCGCCGAGCGCGAGGCTCGAACCCAGGACCTTCCAATCCGAAAGCTATTGTCATACCACAAGACCACATAGCCGCACTAACTAGAACAAACGGGGGCGTTTCTTATCGATCCCCAAATGACACACTTGACAGAATTACACACACTTCAGCTGATTCCAGAACACACTAAGGGGATATAAACTCCAAATGACACACTTGACGAAGATTAAACACACACACACACACACACACACACACACAGACACACTTCGGCTGATTCCTGAACAGAATAAGGGGATATATATATATATGGAGATAAGGAAGGGGCTTTGATCTGGAAATGAAGATAAAGAAACGATTGCAGTTGACAAAGAATGAATGGTGGCGTAGAAGTTGTCATATTTTAACTCACTCAATCCTAGAGATTTTTACTACTTTTCAAAATGGGAAAAAAATCTGTTAAAAATGAGCATTTACATAGATAGTTTTATTCAACTTTTATGAACACGCATAAACTAAAAACATTAGCTTTGATATTACGCCTGTAAGTTGTCTCAGAAAAAAAAAATGTAATAAATAGGCATGGGGTAAATGTAACCCGGGTAAACTGCGGTAGTCTAGTGGTATGACATTCGCTTTCGTACCGGAAGGTCCTGGGTTCGAGCCTCGCGCTCAGCGCAAAGTTGAGTCCTTGGAAAAGGCTCTTTACTCACATTCTCTCACCGTACTCAGGTGTTAAATGAGTACCTGGCCGTTAACAGCGTTGTCTTTGTCAGAAAAATTGTAATATCGCCTTACAGGCTTTATGTCCCGTCCTACATGTTAAATGTTGCTGTTGACCAGGGATCTCTTGTAAAGCGCTTTGAGCACGCTTAGTGGATATTGCCTATATAAATGCTCATTTTTTTTTTAATTTTTAAACTACGGATATAGTACGTGTTAGGGTCGAGTGAGTTAACCTTAGTCTAAATGTATGTGTTGTCTGATGCACGCGAGGGTTCACAGTGTAAAACGCGTACCTTCCGTTGTGAGGAATGTAGAAAGAAAGAAGGTGACGTCACTCGAGTATTTGTTATTGTTTTGTTTTTGTTTGTTGCCATCCGCGTTTATGAGTAATTCTCACTTACCTGTTTTATCCAGACTATAAAAGTTCATGGCTACACAGAGTTTTGTGTGATGGTCCTTAATACTTACGGATGGCAATGTTGTGAACTTCTTAGCCTAGCGCATACTATCTATAGATAGAACGAAGTTCACGTCACTCAGGTCTTTGTTATTGTTTTTTGCTATCCGCGTTTATGAGTAATTCTCACTGAACTATATTAACCAGACTATAAACGTTTATGGTTACACATAGTTTTGTTTGTTGATTCGTTATATATCCGGATGTCAATATTGTGAGTTTCTGAGCCAAGCGCATACTATCGAAAGATAGTTCAAAGATGACGTCACTCGAGTCTTTGTTATTGTTTTTTGCCATCCGCGTTTATGATTAATTCTCACTGAACTGTATTAACTGTATTAGACTATAAACGTTTATGGTTACACATAGTTATGTGTGTTATTTCGTTATATATCCGGATGGCAATGTTGTGAGTTTCTTAGCTAAGCGCATACTATCTATAGATCTTTAAACGTTTATAGTTTGGTTAATACAGTTAAAAAAACAATAACAAACACCAGAATGACGTCATCTTCGTTCTATAAATAGAATGAGGGTAGGGGGGGGGGGTATCCCGATAGCTCACTTGATGGGGCACTCGCTTTACATGCAAATTGACCGAGATTTCTCCCGGATGCAGCGGGTTTTTTTTTCTCTTCTCATACCCATCCATCCAGCAATGTTCTGTACCGCTGCTATACTTTGCACCCAAAACTGTTAATAGGCTTCAATAGTCATGACGTCACTTCCCTCGTAATGACGCGTAGTAACTTAGTAACTGGCTCTAAACTATCGGAAGAATGGCGGACGCCCTTATGTATGAAATATTTCTCCGACGAGCTTAACCGTCTATCCAGAGGAGAAAAACATTATAAATATGATCATGTTTTGACTTTTATACTATTTGATCACATGACATATTATGAAATGTTCTCGCCAGCATGAAGAATAAAAAGTACCGATTTTCTTTGTTTAGAACCAAGCTGCTCGTTGCTGGCCGACAAAAGAAAAATCCGAGCACTCACTTTTGCCAACCACATAACCGAAAACCCCATTGACAGATACGCCACAAACAATTCGAACTGCTTCAAAATCCCACCGACAAGAACACAAAACTACAGAAATTCTTTCTTCATTAGAACTATCTCGGAGTGGAATGGGCTGGTTGAACTGGTCATCATGGCACAACACCTAAACGATTTCAAGGCCCGACTGACATGGGCCCGCGCCATGGCCGACTATAGTTACGTCATGGCCAGCGCCCAATGAGGACGCCGCTGAAATACAACCAGACCATTGGTGTCTTCGGCGCCAACCATACAGATACAATTGGATTCAGTAGTCTGATGTCACACGCCCGGCAACGGCGGCCATCTTGGTTCTAAACAAAGAAAATCATTACTTTTTATTCTTCATGCTGGCTAGAACTTTTCATTCCCTTTTCATATGCCTTGTGATCAGAATGTGTAAAAGTCAAAACATGATCAAATTGATGGGTTTTTTCCCCCTCTGGATACGCGTTTAAGCTCGCCGGAGAAATATTTCATACGGCGTCCGCCATTGTTCCGATAGTTTAGAGCCAGTGTTACTAAGTTACCATACGTCATTAGGAAGGAAGTGACGTTACGACTGTTGAAGACTATTACAGATACAGATACAGATACAGATACAGACATCAGACTATTGAATCCAATTACCACCAAATGATTGCCTAATTTCTCTATTTGTATTTTTCAGACCCAACCTGTTCGTCAATTTGATCACCAAATGTATCAAGAAGAAACTGTTCAGACTCATTTTCGTGTATGGGGCATTGTTTTCTCTCATCGTATACGCTGAAGTCAAAATAGGATTTCTGTGAGTTGTCATTATCATCCATCATCCATCAGTATCATCATCATCATCATCATCATCATCATCATCATCATCATCATCATCATCACTATCATCATCATCATCATCATCATCATCATCATCATCATCATCATCATCATCATCATCATCATCATCATCATCATCACTATCATCCTCCTCATCCGCCTCCTCCTCCTCCTCCTCCTCCTCCTCCTCCTCCTCATAATCATCATCATCATCATCATCATCATCATCATCATCACCATCATCATCATCCATCATCATCATCATCATCATCATCATCATCATCATCATCATCATCATCATCATCATCATCATCATCACTATCATCAGCATCGCCATTATCATCATCATTATCATCACCATCATTATTATTATCATCATCATCATCATCATCATCATTATCATCAACAATAACAACAACAATTTCAAAAAACAGACTCTACCCTTAAGTGAGCAACAACAATAAATATGCGCTAAATTTCTTGCTAAAAGAAGAAAAAAAAAACTGCTGGCAACGGGGGGCTCGAACCAGGGACATCCGGATGCACGCGTAATGCTTTATTCACACGGCCATCCCACCCCGCTGATGATAACGCCCGCCAGTTATCCAAAAGCTCCATTGGTAGAGCTCTCGCTTCACAAAGAGATCGATCCCGGGTACAGACGAGATTTTAAAAATACCCCCCCCCCCCCTGTCTACCCAGCAATACATGGGTAGCTGGGTATGTCAGATATGGCGGAAAGTACTTTGCGATAGACTAGCGTCCTATCCAAAGGATAATGTAAATGTTAGTGATCGAAACTCGAAGAAATAAATAACAATGTGAAATTGAATGTTAGCTTCAATTTAATATACGTAGTAAACAGATAAAATGGACTTTTCGGGTTTCCAGTTTATCAACAAAATACGATGAACGAAACATTAAAGATGAATGAGATAATGTGATAGTGGCGTTGTTAAAATTATGAATAAACAAGCAATAAAATGAGTACTTGGCAGTTTACAGCGTTGTCTCTGTCGGAAAAAAATTAATGTCGCCTAACAGGCGTCATGTCTCGTCCTACATGTTAAGTGTCGATGTTGGTCAGGGGACCGACCAGTGTAAAGGGCTTTGAGCACGTTTAGTGGATATTATATTATAGCTTAATCTTTTATTTTTCTTCCTTTGAGATAATGCCTTTTGTAAAATGTGACCCTTCGCCTCAAAACGGTGTTAAGTCGGGTTGATTATATTATATTATATTATATTATATTATATTATATTATATTATATTATATTATATTATATTATATTATATATATATTATAATATATTACATTATATTATATTATATTATATTATATTATATTATATTATATTATATTATATTATATTATATTATATTATATTATATTATATTATATTATACTATATTATATTATATTATATTGTATTATATTATATTATATTATATATTATATTATATTATATTATATTATATTATATTATATTATATTATATTATTATTATATTATATTATATTATATTTTATTATATTATATTATATTATATATTATATTATATTATATTATATTATATTATATTACATGATATTAATAATTGAGAAGTTCCGTTTTTATTCAAATCCCCTCTTAACTCACTAAATCCCAGATATTTTTTTTGCTACTTTTCAAAATAGCAAAAAATGTATTAAAAATAAGCATGTGCATAGATATTTTTATTCAACTACCATAAAACATGTAAAAACTAAAAACATTATCTTTGATACTACGCCTATAATTTGTCTCAGAAAAATTTAACAAATAGGCATGGGGTAAAAGTAACCCCGGGTAAACTACGGATATAGTCGGTGTTAGGGTTGAGTGAGTTAACCCTCTTCTTACCAGCCATTTTCAGAATTCTCCCCCAAAACTTCACACCCACCCAACACAAAAACATACATATCTTACTCAAACAGAAAAACAACAAGAACATTCTATACATAACATTGTTCGTCAATATGGGCTCTATTCCAGAATGTCAAGTTTTCATAGCTATGGCAAAAAGAAATTAAATGTGACCCATCGTCTCAAAACGGTATTATGTCGGAACGACCCATATGCTTAAAGGGCGAATTTAATGTTAAACTGGTCAAAAATATAAATTGTTGGCATTGGCACCCGAAAATACGGTATCCATTCTCCTCAATAACTCATACAAACTCAACACAAGTCTGACATTTTTGGCTATAAATTCAATTTTCAACATCTTAACCAACCCGACTTATTACCGTTTTGAGATGAAGGGTCACAAATGTGACGATTTTCCAATAGGTGGTAAGGAGAGAGTTAATACACGGGTTAACGCCTTTATGCCATATTGCGACGCCAATCTGTTATTAATGCATAATACGTGATAATTCTCCGATTAGCTCCTTTCACTCCTGTTACAAGATATTAATAATTGAGAAGCTCAGTTCCATTTTCATTCAAATCCTCTCTTAATTCACGGATTAACTTTTTACAAGAAGCTCACAACATTGCCATCCGGAAGTATAACGGACCAACACACAAAACTATGTGTAACAATGAACGTTTATAGTCTGGATAATACAGTTTAGTGAGAATCAATCATAAACGCGGATGGCAAAATATTATAATAATAACAAAGTGACGTCATCGTCGTTCTATCTATATGGCAAACTTAGCCTATGAATGTCAAAACATTGAATTTGTCACTGTCATCGTTTGTCATCGCCGCTTTTCTCATGAACACACCCCGTTAAGTTGTCATAACAACAAACAAACAAACAAATAAACAAACAAACAAACAAACGACCGCCTTCAACGCCCCTCATTAATATTTCATGAGGTCATTATGACTTTCTGGTCTTGGTTTTTTTGTGTTTTTTTTTAATTGAAGGATATAAACATACATACATATTCAAAATAGAAGGGGGTGGGGGTGAGGAAAGGGGGCGGGGGGTGGTCCCGATAGTTCAGTTAATAGAGCCCTTGTCGATAAAACTCATGTCAACCTTCAGTTGCTTTATAGTAGATATATTATAGTAGATAGTGCGGCTGTGTGGTCTAGTGGTATGACACTCGCTTTCGGATCGGAAGGTCCTGGGTTCGAGCCTCGCTCGGCGCATAGTTGAGTCCTTGGAGAAGGCTCTTTACTCACATTCTCTCACCGTACTCAGGTGTAAAATGAGTACCTGGCCGTTAACAGCGTTGTTTCTGTCCCAAAAAGTTATAATATCTCGTCCTAAATGTTATGTGTTGCTGTTGGCCAGGGACCCCTTGTAAAGCGCTTTGAGCATGTTTAGTGGATATTGCGCTATATAAAAGCTCAACTTTTAGATACACTGACATGGCCTAATACTGTCATTATTTCATAATCAGTGGCGTCACGTAGAAAGTGAAAAGTAGTTTTCCAAAAAAACTCCCTAACTCCTTTTTACCCCATTTTGAGATGGTAAGGATTATTTCCCCTTAGATTTCTCATTCGGTCTATTATTATTTCATCATATTATTTAAATTTCAAATTCATACAAATCTAAGGAAGTTTTTGTGCCATTTTATGCTTAAAATAAAGTTGACATTTCAATTTATCTCATGGATAGAAAATGTCAACTTAACAAAAATTAATTTTAAAAAATAAAAAAATCGATTTAACGATTTTTGTAAAACGAGCCTTCAAATGATATTATTCTAATGTGGAATGAAGCCTTTTCATTCATTCTGTGTTCCAAATCCATCCAAGAGTGGCATATTAATATAAAGGCACAATGGTATCACGTTCGTCTGACTTCACAATCGCATTTATAAATAGAATGAAAGACTTGCTTTTCATCGACACTCTACTGCGTATTATTGCCTTGAATGTCTTTCAAATCCAATATTGAAAACTTAACTCACTCAATTCTAGAGATTTTTGCTACTTTTCAAAATGGGAAAAATATATTAGAAATGAGCATGTAGATATAGATCGTTTTGTTCAACTGTCATTAACGTGTAAACATTTTAAAATATTAACTTTGATACTACGCTTATAATTTGTCTCAGGAAAATGTAATGAATAGGCATGGGGTAAAAGTAACCCTGGTAAACTACGGATATAATCGGTGTTAGGGTTGAATGAGTTAAGAAAGGAAAGTTAGAATTTCAAAAAAAAAAAAAAACAAAAAAAAAAAAACAAACAAACAAACAACAAAAACAACAAACAAACAACAAAAACAACAAACAAACAAACAAACAAAAAAAAAAAAAAAAAATCGAAAATGCGTTACGCCTCTGGTTTTTGATTGAATAAACTTGAGGTGTGACAGATTATATTACAAAATATTATCGCGTTCACAAAAAAGAGTCATTCATGAAATTTAATACGGATTCAACGCGTTCAAAACATTATTCAGCGATTATCTACGTATATAATAAGAAATGATAGGGTTTTCTAACGAGAGGAGTGGAATAATGTTATTTTGTAACTTGTTGGACTGTAAACATTACATTTTATTTATCCGTGTTACAGTTTGAGTATTTTTTAAATATAACTAGTGCGGCTATGTGGTCTAGTGGTATGACACTCGCTTTCGGATCGGAAGGTCCTGGGTTCGAGCCTCGCTCGACGCATAGTTGAGTCCTTGGAAAAGACTCTTTACTCACATTCTCTCACCGTACTCATGTGTAAAATGAGTACTACCTGGCAGTTAACAGCGTTGTCTTTGTCCGAAAAATTGTAATATCGCCTAACAGGCGTCATGTCTCGTCCTACATATTAAATGTTGCTGTTGTTCAGGGACCACTTGTAAAGGGCTTTGAGCACGTTAAGTGGATATTGCGCTATATAAAAGCTCAATTTTTTTTTTTTATTTTTATTTATAACTTTAAAAAGGGATATATTTTTAATTTATGGATATAAAATTCGGAAATAATACATTTTCTTTGGTTGTGGGTATAATATGTTGTTGGCCATGCAAAATTTCAACAGTCGTGACGTGACATTCCCTTCCCTCGTGATGACGCATAGTAACTTAGAAACTGGTTCTAAACTATCGGAACAATGGCGGACGTCGTTATGAAATATTTCTTCGACGAGCATAAAAGCGTATCCAGAGGAGAAAAGCATTATAAATCTGATCATGTTTTGACTTGTATACATTCTAATCACTTGACGTGTGAAAAAGTTTCTAGCCAGCATAAAGAATAAAAAGTACCGATTTTCTTATTTTAGAACCGAGCTGCTGGTTGCTGGGCGGACGTGACATCAGACCATTGAATCCTATTTTGTTTTCAGATCAGATCAAAGAACGTCAGGTTGTAAAGGAAAAACTTTCGCTTATATCAAAAATTTGAAACATGTCCGGTTGGCTGTACTTCATTCTATCGCAAAGTACTTTCCGCCAGATGTAACAGATCCAGCTACACAATCACTGTTGAGTGACAGATGAAAGGGGGGGGGGTGTCAGAGAAAAATCCTACCTGATGGGGAATTGACCCCTGTCCTTTTGCCTGTAAAGCAAGTGCTCTTTCAACTGAGCAAACGAGACCTCCGTCATATAGTTTATCAAAATTCGTTTTGATTAAAATTGTAATAATCCTAATTTGAAAATGGTTACTTTGTAATCAAACCACTTATCGTTCATTCGTTCTATCTATTTTCTGATGCCATTCGCATGTCAGCCGAAAGCATAAAGATATTTATCAGCTATATTTATTACTCTCACGTCCCCGTGTGATTGAGGTTTATGGCCAGGCAGATACGCATAAATGTCGAATTTTATATTTGGACACTAATTTGCCTGTGACGTTACGATACTCCCCCCACAAGGCACTATGGAGTGGATAGTTGGCGAAAGAATTGGAATTTTATAACACACAAACACATTCGCACATACAACCAAACACACGTAGTTGGCGAAAGAATTGGAATTTTACGACACACAAACACATTCGCACATACAACCAAACACACATAGTTGGCGAAAGAATTGGAATTTTATGACACACAAACACATTCGGACATACAACCAAACACACATAGTTGGCGAAAGAATTGGAATTTTATAACACACAAACACATTCGGATATACAACCAAACACACATAGTTGGCGAAAGAATTGGAATTTTATAACACACAAACACATTCGCACATACAACCAAACACACATAGTTGGCGAAAGAATTGGAATTTTATGACACACAAATACATTCGCACATACAACCAATTACATATAGTTGGCGAAAGAATTGGAATTTTATGACACACAAACACATTCGCAAATACAACCAAACACACATAGTTGGCGAAAGAATAGGATTCAATAGTCTGATGTTACCTCCGCCCAGCAACCAGCAGCTTAGTTCTAAACAAAGAAAATCGGTACTTTTTTAATTCTTCATGCTGGCTAGAACTTTTTCACATGTCATGAGATCAGAATGTATAAAAGTCAAAACATGATCAGGTTTATGATGTTTTCCTCCTCTGGATACACTTTTATGCTCGTCGGAGAAGTATTTCATTTGGCAGGGCGTTCGCCAGTGTTCAGATAGTTTAGAATCAGTTACTGAGTTACTATGCGTCATTACGAGGGAAGTGACATCACGACCGTTGAAGCCTATTACACACAACCAAACACACTCACAGGCAAACACACACACACACACACACAGGCAAACAAACACAGACATTAATCTGTTGTCTTATGGCACTCCCACGACGAGATCTATAGTTGGCGAAAGAATTGGAATTTTATGACAGACAAACACATTCGCATACACAACCAAACACACACACACACACACACATACACACAGACAGAGAGAGTGTGTGTGTGTGTGTGAGAGAGAGAGTTAGGTGAGAGAGAGAGAGAGAGAGAGAGAGAAGGGGGGGGGGGGAGAAAGCAATGAAGAGGCATCGAGAGATCAAAACATTGAGAAAGAGGATATAAGAGAAAAAGAAGAGAGAGAAGAGGAGGAAGAGAGAAGAGAGAAGAGAGAAGAGAGAGAGAGAGAAGAGAGAGAGAGAGAGAGAGAGAGAGAGAGGGAGAGAGAGAGAGATCAGTGCATCAATGAGTCAATGAATACGATGATAGAACATAGAACACATTCCTGTTACCAATTTTACCACTTAATTGCCGTACTCTGGAAAAACACGTTTTTAAAAATTTGGCCAGAAAACTAGTCCTTCAAATTGCGATCGATTTAAACGGCCCTTATCTTGGCAAAAACCTTCAAACCTGGGACCGAGAAGTCTTTCTTAAAGTCCCAAGTTTGAGAGTTGTTTTTTTCCTCCCAAGATGAGGGTCATTTAAATCGATCAATATAATTCGAAGGACGAGTTTTCTGGCAAAAAAATTAAATACAAGTTTTTCCAGAGTACAGGCAGCTACCTGGTAAATTACACTGGACGGAGCAGCTGTCACTAATGACCACAAGCCGTAATATGGTAAAATTACGTAAGTGCGGCTATGTGGTCTAGTGGTATGACACTCGCTTTTGGATCGGAAGGTCCTGGGTTCGAGCCTCGCGCTCGGCGCATAGTTGAGTCCTTGGAGAAGGCTCTTTACTCACATTCTCTCACCGCACTCAGGTGTAAAATGAGTACCTGGCCGTTAACAGTGTTGTCTCTGTCCCAAAAAAATATTATATCGCCTAACAGGCGTCATGTCACGTCCTACATGTTAAATGTTGCTGTTGACCAGGGACCCCTTGTAAAGCGCTTTGAGCACATTTAGTGGATATTGCGCTATATAAAAGCTCAATTCTTCTTAAGTGCCAATGTAAACAAAACAAAAAAAGAGCTATTTATATATGATGGGAATCCCCGTTTCACAGCACACAATACAATCTGGGTCATAATGTAGTCAGGTGCAATATAAAACTATCAGAAATATAGATAGTATGCGCTTGGCTAAGAAGCTCATAACATTGCCATCCGGAAGTATAACGGACCAACACACAAAACTATGTGTATCCATGAACGTTTATAGTCGGGTTAATATAGTTCAGTGAGCATTACTCATAAACGCGGATGGCAAAAAACAATAACAAAGACCTGAGTGACGTCAACTTCGAACTATCTATAAAGGACCAACACACAAAACTCTGTGTAACTTTGAACTTTTATAGTCTGGATAAAACAGTTAAGTGAGAATTACTTATAAACGCGGATGGCAAAAAAAAAAAAAAAAAAAAAAAAAAAAAAAAAAAAAAAAAAAACAATAACAAAGGCCTGAGTGACGTCATCTTCGAACTATCTATAACCGTTTGAAATTGAAACATAATATAAAACACATCCTTTAAATTTCGACCACATTTACTGACCATAACTCAATACTAACCCCCGTGTGTCAGTTACGTCCCTTTGTCATAAGACGGCAGCAGTCACAGTGGTGAGAAAAACATTGGTCAAACAGCAGGTAGGTAGTTAGATAGTTAGTTAGTAGGGTCGCTACGCCGCTGACCCTTGGTCATGTTAATCCCATGAGCTGAGCGATATATTACTACTATATTATAGGTACATCATACATCTCTGCTGTGGCCATGACCCAATCAATAATCCACACACTGTGTCTATCTATGTGGACACGGCAGCTGGTCGTCTCTGTTTTACACACACACACACACACACACACACACACACACACACACATCTGTACAATTATTATAATGGGCATGATCTATAGATAGTATGCAGATGACGTCACTCAGGCCTTTGTTATTGTTTTTGCCATCCGCGTTTGTGAGTTGTTCTCACTAAACTGCATTAACCTGACTATAAACGTTCATGGTTACACAGTGTTTGTGTGTTGGTCCTTTATACTTCCGGATGGCAATGTTGTGAACTCCTTGGCCAAGCGCATTCTATCTATATTAACTTTCCATGTGCTCGAGGTCATTGGTCACATTGGAATATGTGCTCAAAGTGACCCACATCGTGAAAAGTGTTCACAATTTGAGAAATATCCAACATCAGGATTGGTCCGTCATTTTGTTCAGCTTGACACATGAGTTTACAACTTTCATAAACAAAGCAGCGTGTTTACATTTCTGAAGAAATATCCAATCGTTGGACAGCAACAAATCATGTGATTGATGACTAGGTTGGACGAAAACATGAATATAGATCGCTCCCATTGTCAGTTAACATGATGATAATGATGATGACGTGTCTGTTGATACCTGCAATTTGGTCAGAAAACTCATCCTTCAAATAGCGATCGATTTAAATAGCCCTTTTCTTGGCAAAAACTCTCAAACCTGGGACTTCGAAGTCTTCCTTAAAGTCCCAAGTTTGAGAGAATTATTATAATAGGCATGATCTATATTATATTTCCATGTGCTCGAGGCATCGTCTACTGATAGATAGATCGAAGATGACGTCACTCAGGTCTTTGTTATTGTTTTTTGCCATCCGCGTTTATGAGTTATGCTCACTGAACTGTATTAACCCACTATAAACGTTCATGGATACACACAGTTTTGTGTGTTGATCCGTTATACTTCCGGATGGCAATGGTATGAGCTTCTTAGCCAAGCGCATACTATCTATAGATAGTTTGCACTTGGCTAAGAAGCTCATAACATTGCCATCCTATCTATAGATAGTTTTCACTTGGCTAAGAAGCTCATAACATTGCCATCCGGAAGTATAACGGACCAACACACAAAACTATGTGTATCCATGGACGTTTATAGTCGGGTTAATACAGTTCGGTGAGCATTACTCATAAACGCGGATGGCAAAAAACAATCACAAAGACCTGAGTGACGTCATCTTCGAACTATCTATAAGAAGTCGCTGGCTCGAGGTCATTGGTCACATTGCAAAGTGTGCTCAAAGTGACCCAAATAGACCCACATGGATTAATGAATTGATGAATGAATGAATGAATGAATGAATGAATGAATGAATGAATGAATGACCGTTAAATGGATAAATGGATTGACGAATGAATGAATATATGAATTGATGAATGAATAAATGAACGAATGAATGAACGATAAATGGATAAATGGATTGACGTATGAATGAATAGACGAATGAATGAATATATGGATTAATGAATGAATTAATGAATGAATGAATGAACGAATGAACAAATGAATGAATGAACGATAAATGGATAATAAATGGATAGACGGATGAATAAATAGATCAATGAATGAATGAATGAACGAATGAATGGATGAACGAATGAATGAATGAACGAATGAATGAATGAATGAATGAATGAACGATAAATTGATAAATGGATTGACGGATGAATGAATAGACGAATTGATATATGAATATATGGATTGATGAATGAATGAATGAATGAATAAATGAATGAACGAATGAATGAATGAATGATATGAATGAATGAATGAATGAACGATAAATGGATAATAAATGGATGAATAAATAGATGAATGAATGAATGAACGAATGAATGAATGAATGAACGAATGAATGAATGAACGATAAATGGATAAATGGATTGACGGATGAATGAATAGACGAATTGATATATGAATAGATGGATTGATGAATGAATGAATGAACGAATAAATGAACGATTGAATGGTTGTATATCTATATCAGTTATACAATTGAATACTATAAACCGAAACTCGCTAAAGTTGTTATCTACACGTTCGATTCATTCCTCTTTTCATATGGAATAAGAGAAGACTTTTACTTTCACTCGATCAAAGGTTTACGCGAGGCGACTATCCGTTCTAAGTGACAGATTTTTAGGATTGAATCATTCGTACGTACCTACATTGTTTTGGTTGCATTTAGATGTTTAATGGTGCTTTCAACACTATGTAGGTCATTTAAGCGCCCCAATCCGTACATTCAAATTGACCTCAGTTGAAATTCTCGCATAGTCATTAAATTAATCTTTGGAGCTCCACCCTTTGTTAGTAAAAGAAACTAAGGAGCAGGCACCGGCGTTGAATATAGATAATAATAATAATAATAATAATAAATATAATAATAATAATAATAATAATAATAATAATAATAATAATAATAATAATAATACTGATAATAATAATAATAATAATAATAATAATAATAATAATAATAATAATAATAATAATAATAATAATAATAATAATAATAATAATAATAATAATAATAATAATAATAATAATAAAAATAATGATAATAATAATACAAATAATAATAATAATAATAATAATAATAATAATAATAATAATAATAATAATAATAATAATAATAATAATAATAATAATAATAATAATAATAATAATATACAATGAAGCTCAAGGCGCATAACAACATCAATCCATTCAAATCTCTCTCTCTCTCTCTCTCTCTCTCTCTCTCTCTCTCTTTCGAACTCTTTCTCTCTCTATATATATCTCTCTCAATCAACAACAACAACAACAACACACACACACACACACACACACACAAACTCTCTCTCTCTCTCTCGATCTCTTTCTCTCCCTATCTCTCTCTATCACACACACACACTATCTCTCTCTCTATCGCTTTCTCTCTCTCTATCATACACACACACAGACTCTCTCTCTCTCTCTCGATCTCTTTCTCTCTCTTTCTCTCTCTCTCTCTATCACACACACACACTTACACACTCTCTCTCGATCTCTTTCTCTCTCAATCCATCTCTCTCTATCACACACACACACATACACTATCTCTCTCTCTCTCTCTCACTGTCTCTCCGTCTCCTTCTCTCTATTGAACAAGTGTATTATGAAAGTCGAGGTTGACCCATTTTTTTGGATGTTTTTTTTTCTTGTACTTTCTATTCATGCTTCGTCTGGTACCACCTTTCATACACACATTTTCATGTGTCTTTACCGCCGTCAGTACCTAGCTAGTCCTATAGAATTATGACTAAACGAAGCTATAGTTTTGACACCTAAAAAGATAGGTACCGTAACAAATCCTTAATTCTTACATGAATCTGATTTGACTTTTCAATGACTTCACGTAGCTAACTATAATATCGTCTTTCTAACCAATGTTATGCGTCTAATTGGATTCAATAGTCTGATGTCACGTCGCCCAGCAACGGCGGCCATCATGGTTCTAAACAAAGAAAATTGGTACTTTTTATGTGGCGTAGTCGCTCACATATGTAATGGCTTATGATCGTATAGTGGTTTTTTGATAGATGGTAGTATTATCCTTTGCGTTGTGTTGTAGATTTGATAATGAGGAAAGAGTTCGGGGGTGATGATGATAACTGAATGCACAACATCAAGATATTCAAATAAAAATCCAGGTTCCAAGTTTCAATTCTTACAGTTTTATTTCTTGTGATAAATTACAAATCCAAATCAAATAGCATGGTTATAATTCAATCAGTTTCATAAATTTCAAATCCGTAAAATCAATCCAAATATAAAGTCATTTTGCCTAAGTAACCATTTTCAATATACGTGGAATATTTCTAAGTCCGTAAAATAAAGATTCTTAGTAAGATGTTAGATCTTAGGAAAGTGCAGCTCATCGTAAAGTAGAATCGAAGAAAAAATAATCTAGAATCTAGCAACACTATCTTTTTCCCCTATTGTAAATTATTTCAAGCCACACCTCTTACTAGTTTCGACAGTTCCCTGTCAGTCTATAATCCAACCCCTAAGAGTAAGACCAAATCATATTCAAACCTGAAACGTCAATTCCTACATAATAATGTTAAACCCCGCCTTTTATGATATAATATTACTTTTGGTAAACGTTAGTTTTACGTTCAGTACGGCCAAATAATAAATTCTGACTATAATTTGATGCTATTATCCCCAAATACCAAGTAACACCGATCAAAGAAAGTAACTTTCTAGTACTCAATATAATGACCAATCCTTTAACTTTGGACCGTCAAACTGTCCTAGACCACTCAATATAATGACCAATCCTTTAACTTTGGACCGTCAAACTGTCCGAGACTACTCAATATAATGACCAATCCTTTAACTTTGGAACGTCAAACTGTCCTAGACTACTCAATATAATGACCAATCCTTTAACTTTGGACCGTCAAACTGTCCGAGACTACTCAATATAGTGACCAATCCTTTAACTTTGGACCGTCAAACTGTCCTAGACTACTCAATATAATGACCAATCCTTTAACTTTGGAACGTCAAACTGTCCTAGACTACTCAATATAATGACCAATCCTTTAACTTTGGACCGTCAAACTGTCCTAGACTACTCAATATAATGACCAATCCTTTAACTTTGGAACGTCAAACTGTCCTAGACTACTCAATATAATGACCAATCCTTTAACTTTGGACCGTCAAACTGTCCTAGACTACTCAATATAATGACCAAGTTTAACTGATATATAAGCACTGTGAACTCATTAAACCCACTTGCTATAAGCTAACTCTCTTACATTTATTATTCATGCTGGCTAGAACTTTTCATATGTCTTGTGATCAGAATGTGTAAAAGTCAAAAGATGATCAGATTTATAATGTTTTTTTTTCTCCTCTGGATACGCTTTTATGCTCGTCGGAGAAATATTTCATAAGGGCGTCCGCCATTGTTCCGATAGTTTAGAGCCAGTTACTAATTTACGAGGGAAGTGACGTTACAACTGTTGAAGCGTATTTGTATTAAACCGGTATTATAATATATTAATACAGTGTACTATCAATATATATATATATATATATATATATATATATATATATATATATACGTTAATATTCCGGATGGCAATATAGTGAGCTTCTTAGCCAAGCGCATACTATGTATATATAAAACATATTATATTAAAACAGTATTTTTAAGGTTAATATCCCTATGACAATGTTTACTGTCGTATGTATAAGATGAAGATAAAACTAAACTGGCAAAGTGACGACAAACATGGATGTCTTTCATTCCTGATTTTTTAAAAACAACAAAACAAAGCCCCCCCCCCCCCCCCCCAAAAAAAAAAAAAAAAAAAAAAAAAAAAAAAAAAAAAAAAACAAACAAAAAAAAACATAACAAAACAAAACAAAGCAAAACAAAAAAAAACAACAACAAAAAACAACAACAAACAAAACAACAACAAAAAAACAAAACAAAACAAAAAACAAACAGACAAAAAGAAAAACCCTAACAAAAACATAAATATAGATTGTTTGGTGACACGTTTTTTTTTTGCTTTTTTTTTTTTGTTTTGTTTATTTTTTTGCGGCCCAGAACAGACAAAGACAAGTCAGTTCACTGTCGTACTCTAGAAAAACACGTATTTTAAAATTTGGCCAGAAAACTCGTCCTTCAAATTTCGATCGATTTATTGATAAATGACCCTCACCTTGGAAAAAAAACACTCTCAAACCTGGCACTTCATTAAAGGCCTCCCTCCTCCCGAGGTCCCAGGTTTGAAAGCTTTTTTTTTTGACAAGATGAGGGCCCTTTTTTTTTGTAGGACGAGTTTTCTGGCCAAACTTTTAAATAGGCCTACATGTCTTTCGAGAACACGTTAGTTGACTGGTAAAAAATAGTAATCAATATTATAATATCTTGAAAGAAGGCATTCATATATAAATATTATTTCGTCACAAAGAAAGTCCTTCATAGCCGATAAGTCAAGGGCTTTATTCACGTATTTGATAATTTTTTTTATACGACGCCTATGATATCGACGTGTACTTATTTGCAGGTCTGATAACCCAAATATCAGTGTGGGCTCATTGTTGTAATGGAAATCTCAACAAAAAATAAAAAAATAAATGAATTTAAAAAATTAAAAAATGACGCAAAATAATTTTGTCCGTTACAACAATGTTAAACTAGATAGGCCCATAAGTGGGTTCGGATGTCAGACCTGTATATATGTGTGCACATAGACCTATGTGACCCGTCGCCTCAAAACGGTGTAATTGCGGGACGATTTCTCTGCTAATTATTTAAATTTATAGACAACGATTTATATATATATATATATATATATATATATATATATATATATATATATATATATATATAATATATATATATATATATATATATATATATATATATCAGATCATCATTTGCCTTTTTCACCCTGGGTCAGGGTATAGGCCACAGACAAACAGCCTCCATCCTTCTCTATCCCGAGCTAACTTTTTTTAAAAAATCTCATTCCAGGTCTTACCACTTCTCTGTATATCAGCTTCTTTAATTTTCTCCATGTTCCTCGTGGCCTTCCCGTTGATCTTCTGCCCTGAGGGTTCCAGTCCAATACTTTCTTTGTTATTGTGGAGTCATTCGTTCTAAGCGTGTGTCCAATCCACCTCCATCGTCTTCTTCCTATTTCCTCTCCCACTGGTTTCTGCTGTGTTCTTTTCCATACTTCTTCATTTTTTATTCCATCCATCCATTTTATTCTGAGTAGCTTACGCATGCACCTGTTTACGAAAATCTGTACCCTCCTTATACATGCCTGTGATGCGTTCCAAGTTTCACATCCATACAGTAGGACAGACTTCACGTTTGAGTTGAAAAGTCTTAACTTTAGTCGAAGGGATGCGAACAAAAAATCAGAAAAGTTTAGAAGCCTGTAACAATTGGACCATAACGAATGCGTCTGAGATTTCACAACAATCATTCTAATTTATTGAAATTTATGAACACCCATTTTGCTTTACGACTGTGCGAAAGTATTCTGTTCCCCATGATTGTTTGTGTTTGTGTTTTTAAGGGTTTTACGGCGCTTGCAACACATTAAGGTCATATCAGCGCCAGATTCCCCATGATTCAACTGATATTCTAATGTATTGAATATAATATAAGATAATAATATAATGATTTTTTTTTGCGCCTAGTTCCAATTTAGAATTGTTCATTGGCGCTTTACATCAACACATCATGTATCATACACAAATTTAGAACTGGCATGTTTAAAACCGCATAAATTCGATGATAACATAATATATTATAATAAAATACATACTAAGAGTCCCTACAGAATAGTGATTCGATCCTATGCATTTCGAATTGTCCCTTTTAACCCTCTCCTTACCAACGGTAGGAAAATCGTCACATTCGTTACGATGCAACAAGCATTTAAATTTTACATCACAAAATTAAAAGAAAATATTTTGTTTCAGCTCTAAAAACTTGACACTGTAATTTAGAGCTCAATTTGAAGGACTATATTATCAGTAGCGTGGCATTTTTACAGTATAGGGTTGGGCCAGAAACAGAATAAAATGACTTATAACATGCTATATTCGTAAATACAAAAGAAAGAAAGAAAAGAAAAGAACAGCCTTACTCAAATAAGTAAGAGGCGGTATATACTATTTCTCAGTTTTATTTTTTTTTAATGCCGTGATCCATTTCTAAAAGATGAAGATGAGATGATGATGATGATGATGATGAAGATAATAATAATAATAATAATAATAATAATAATAATAATAATAATAATAATAATAATAATGATGATGATGATGATGATGATGATGATGATGAAGATGAGATGATGATAATGATGATGATGATGATAATAATAATAATAATAATAATAATAATAATAATAATAATAATAATAATAATAATAATAATAATGAATGATGAGATGATGATGAAATGAGATGATAATAATAATAATAATAATAATAATAATAATGATAATAATAATAATAATAATAATAATAATAATAATAATAATAATAATAATAATAATAATAATAATAATAATAATAATAATGATGATGATGAAGATGAGATGATGATAAATGATGATGATGATGATGATGATGATGATGATGATGATGATGATGATGATAATAATAATAATAATAATGATAATAATAATGATAATAATAATAATATAATAATAATAATAATAATAATAATAATAATAATAATAATAATAAATAATAATAATAATAATAATAATAATAATAATAATAAAGACTTATACGTCTTCTGGCCAAATTGTAGTAAAATAGTTTTTGTCATTTTGTCGGCCGTTACAGTTTATTGTCTTAAGTACACAGTAAGTACACAGGTAGTTTATTGTATGTTGGCTGTAATAAACTTTTACAACAACCATAAACTAAATTCCATTGTGTTGTATTATTATTCGTATTATGATTATTGTTTTTATAGTTTGTTTTGACATGACTTTGTATAGATGAATTTATAATTATGTGGTGGTGAATAATACGTGACCCTTCGCCTCAAAATGGTATTAAGTCGGGTTGGTTAAGATGTTGAAAATTGAATTTATAGCCAGAAATATCAGACTTGTGTTGAGTTTGTATGTTTTATTGAGGAGAATGGATACCATATTTTAGGATGCTAATGCCAACAATTTATATTGTTGGCCAGTTTAACATTAAATTCGGCTTTAAAGCATCTGCTTCGTCCCGGATAATACCGTTTTGAGACGATGGGTCACATATAGATAGAGTGCTCTTGGCTAAGAAGCTCACAACATTGCCATCCGGAAGTATAACGGACTCACACACAAAACTGTGTGTAACCATGGTCGTTTATAGTCTGGTTGATACACGTTTAGTGAGAATTACTCATAAACGCGGATGGCAAAAAACAATAACAAAGACCTGAGTGACATCATCTTCGAACTATCTATAGATAGTATGCAGATGACGTCACTCAGGCCTTTGTTATTGTTTTTGCCATCCGCGTTTGTGAGTTGTTCTCACTAAACTGTATTAAGCAGACTATAAAAGTTCATGGTTACACAGAGTTTGTGTGTTGGTCCGTTATACTTCCGGATGGCAATGTTGTGAACTCCTTGGCCAAGCGCATTCTATCTATAGGGTAATATCCACTAAATGTGCTCAAAACGCTTTCCAAGGTGTCCCTGGCCAACAACAACATTTAACATTTAAGACGTGACATTACGCCTGTTATGCTATGTTACAATTTTTTTTCGGACAGAAACTACGCTGTTAACGGCCAAGTACTCATTTTACACCTGAGTACGGTGAAAGAATGTGAGTAAAGAGCCTTCTCCAACGACTCAACAATGCACCGAGCGAGGCTCGAACCCAGGACCTTCCAATCCGAAAGCGAGTGTCATACCACTAGACCACATAGTATCCGCACATCCAATTAACTTCCGTATTCTGAAAAGTCACGTGTTTAGAAAAAATAAATTTGGCCAGAAAACTCGTCCTTTAAATATCGATCAATTTCAATGAGCTTCATCTTGACAAAAATCCCTCAAACCTGGGACTTTAAGGAAGACTTCTCGAAGTCTGAGGATTGAGAGCTTTTGACAAGATGATCAGCTCTTCGGTTTTTTTTTTTTTGTTTTTTTTTTAAAGACACCTATTTTAATGACTAATGCTCGTAACATTATGTTAATCAGTCTATATAAACGTTCAGGGTAACACTTATTCGTGTTGGTATGTTATAAATAGAACGAAGTTGACAACATTCAGGTCTTTGTTGTTTTTTTTAGACACCCATTTTAATGACTAATGCTCGTAACATTATGTAAATTAGCATATAGATAGTATGCGCTTAGCTAAGAAGCTCATAACATTGCCATCCGGAAGTATAACGAACCAACACACAAAACTGTGTGTATCAATAAACGTTTATAGTCGGGTTAATATAGTTCAATGAGCATTACTCATAAACGCGGATGGCAAAAAACAATAACAAAGACCTGAGTGACGTCATCTTCCAACTATCTATAAACGTTCAGGGTTACACTTTTCCGTGTTGGTACGTTATAGATAGAACGAAGTTGACGTCACTCAAGTCTTTGTTATTGTTTTTTTTTTGCCATCCGCGTTTCTGAGTAATTCTCACTTAACTGTTTTAACCAGACTATAAACGTTCATAGTTACACATAGTTTTGTGTGTTGGTCCGTTATACTTCCGGATGGCAATGTTGTGAGCTTCTTCGCCAAGCGCATACTAACTATATCCTGCAGGCAGATGTTGTGAGTATTTTGCATAATGGCATAGCAACAATAAACGTTAAATGTTACACGTACTTATGTGTTATTGGTACGATTGTTGTGGTGAGACGAGATTGTGAGTGTTTTACTTAAACACATAACTTCGATCGTTATCCCTGTGTAATTCGCTCGGATAGAATAGTATAGTCCGAAAGCCAAAGGGGCGTGATCATGCAGTATGCAGTAAGCTCGGACAGTCCGAATGGACGTGGTTATGTATCCTTCCACAACGAGTTTATATAATAAATAGATAAATAAAATAAAATTCCCTTTATTCAGCCCAAAGGGGAAATTTGTCTTTAGGGTTTATTCCAAGGGAAGACTGGGATAACCCAGGCGTCAGCCGCAGAGCAGCGCCGCAAAGTGAGCTAGGGCGAGGTGACTTGCTCAAGGCCACACAACGCAGCGGCGGGTGATTGAACTCGGTACCTTTCGGGTACGAAGCAAAGGCCGTACCGCTGAGCACGCTGACCCTGGCGACGGATATCACAGCACATCAATATAAAATAAATATTGCTCGGGTTTTCCCTGGTATTGGCCATACATGGCCATGGCCCAATATGATCCCGGGGCCGCCCACCGATTGACTTTGAATAGAATGTCTTCTTCCCCTATCTATAAGATAACGTGTCATTCAGATTACCGATACGCTTGTTATTGGATTTGGAACAATATTATACCTGACGACGCCGCCCCCCCCCACCCCCCCCCCATTCCCTCAATACAACGCCACCTCCCTTCCCCCCTTATGAGGATGACCCCCCCTCGCCCGCCCCCCCCCCCCCATTCCCTCAATACGACGCCACCTCCCTTCCCCCCTTATGAGGATGATCCCTCTCGCCCCCCCCCCCATTCCCTCAATACGACGCCACCTCCCTTCCCCCCTTATGAGGACGACCCCCCTCGCCCCCCCTCCCCCATTCCCTCAATACGACGACCCCTCCCTTTCCCTCTTATGAGGACGACCCCCCTCGCCCCCCCCCCCCCCCCAACCCCTCTATTTCCCTCTTCCACATGACGTTTAATCAAGAATTTATCCGTTAACCAATAGACCCTTAGATAACCACGCCTATCGGACAGTCGTCATTCTCCACAGGTTTTACTATCGATGGTATGTGTCTAAATAAAATACCCACGGTTCTACCGCTTGATCAATAGAGAGAACGAAGATGACGTCACTTTGGTCTTTGTTATCAATTTTTGCCATCCACGTTTATGAGTACATCTCACTAAACTGTATTAACCGGACTATAAAAGTTCATTGTTACACATAGTTTTGTGTGTTGGCCCGTTATACTTCGGACCAACACACAAAACTGTGTGTATCCATGAACGTTTATAGTCGGGTTAATACAGTTCATGAGCATTACTCATAAACGCGGATGGTAAAAAACAATAACAAAGACCTGAGTGACGTCATCTTCGAACTATCTATAGATAGTATGCACTTGGCTAAGAAGCTCATTACATTGCCATCCGGAAGTATAATGGACCAACACACAAAACTGTGTGTATCCATGAACGTTTATAGTAGGGTTAATACAGTTCAGTGAGCATTACTCATAAACGCGGATGGCAATAAACAATAACAAAGACCTGAGTGACGTCATCTTCGAACTATCTATGTAACCAAACACAGAAAACTATGTGTAAATATAAACGTTTATAATATGGTCGAAAAAATCATGTGATAACTTACCCAATAACAATAATCAGAGAGAGAGAGAGAGAGAGAGAGAGAGAGAGAGAGAGAGAGAGAGAGAGAGAGAGAGAGAGAGAGAGAGAGAGAGAAGTATCCGGGAGTAAAACGGACCAACACACAAAACTATGTGTATTCTTGAACGTTTATAATATGGTTAATACAGTTTAGTGAGAATTACCCATAAACGCGAATGGCAAAACCCCTTTCCCCCAACCCCCCCCCCCCCCCCCAAAAAAAAAAAAAAAAAAAAAAAACAATAACAAGAACCAATAACAAAGACCCGAATGACGTCATCTTCATACCATCTATAAATAAAATGAAGATAATTTCACTCAGGTCTTTGCGATAGATAGTTGCGCTTGGCTAAGAAGCTCATAACATTGCCATCCGGAAGTATAACGGACCAACACACAAAACTGTGTGTATCCATGAACGTTTATAGTCAGGTTAATACAGTTCAGTGAGCATTACTCATAAACGCGGATGGCAAAAAACAATAACAATGACCTGAGTGACGTCATCTTCGAACTATCTATAGATAGTTCGAAGATGACGTCACTCAGGCCTTTGATATTGTTTTTGCCATCCGCGTTTGTGAGTAGTTCTCACTAAACTGTACAAACCAGACTATCAAAGTTCATGGTTACACAGAGTTTGTGTGTTGGTCCGTTATACTTCCGGATGGCAATGTTGTGAACTCCTTGGCCAAGCGCATTCTATCTATAAACGTTCATGGATGCACACAATTTTGTATGTTGGTCCGTTATACGTCCGGATGGCAATGTCGTGAGCTTCTTAGCCAAGCACATACTGTCTATAGGGAAAAAAGTCGTGACATCAAACCCTCCACTCTTTTGGTTCCTAAATCATTGGAAGTGTGTATGTAACCAGTCCTTCGGAGTAATAATAATGAATAGGTTACATGAAGGTGGCATAAACTATTTCAGTAGCAGGATGTATAGACAGATTGTTCTTCCTTGCTCTCCCCCCCCCCTATCTCTCTCTCTCCTTGCTCCCCCCCCCCCCCTCTATGCCTTGCTCTCCGCCCCCTCTCTCTTCCTTGCTCTCCTCCCTCCCCCTTCCCTCTTCCTTGCTCTCCTCCCTCCCCCTTCCCTTTTCCTTGCTCTCCTCCCTCCCCCTTCCCTCTTCCTTGCTCTCATCCCTCCCCCTTCCCTCTTCCTTGCTCTCCGCACCCCCCTCCCCCCCACCCCTCCGCTTACTTCTTATATTATTACAATTTGACACCTAATAATGAAATTCTCCTGTCAGATAACCCCTACCTGCCACCAGCCCACCTTGTATATAATGTTTACCTCCCCTAACACCTTTCTCACGCCCCCTCGCCCCCCCCCCCCCCCCCCCCCCCTGCCTTTCCTATATTACAATACAACAGTTAATTATGAAATGTTCATGATCAGTACCTGATATCATTGGTATTACTTGGTTAACCCCCTTGGTCTCTCTCTCTCTCCCCCCCCCTCTCTCCCCTCTCTCTCTCCCCCCCTCTCTCTCCCCCCCCTCTCTCTCCCTCTCTCTCCCCGCTCTCCCTCTCTCTCTCTCGCTCTCTTTATCTATCAATCTAACTATCAGTCTCTCGCCCTCTCTGTCTCTCTATATCCCTCTATCTCTCTCTTTCTTTATCTATCAATCTAACTATCAGTCTCTCCCTCTCTCTGTCTCTCTATGTCACTCTCTCTCTCTCTCTTTATCTATCAATCTAACTATCAGTCTCTCCCTCTCTCTGTCTCTCTATATCCCTCTATCTCTATCTCTATTTCTCTCTCTCTCTCTATTTATCTATCAAACTATCAGTCTCTCCCTCTCTCTGTCTCTCTATATCCCTCTATCTCTATTTCTCTCACTCTCTCTCTTTATCTATCAATATAACTATCAGTCTCTCCCTCTCTCTGTCTATATATCCCTCTATCTCTATCTCTCTATTTCTCTATCACTCCATCTCTTCATCTCTCATCCTTTCTATCTCTCTACTTCTCTCTGTCTCTCTCTCTCTCTCTCCTTATATATCTCTATATATGTACCTTCAGATAAGTTCGAGTTCTACAATAGAAGATAGATTTCGCACACAAGTTCCTTTTCATTTTGATATATATGACCATTACCCCATTCCAACCATAAGACATAGTGTATTGGATAAGCATATGAGTCGAGTACCTTACCGATTGAGCTATCTGTACCTTCAGATAAGTTCAATTTCTACAATGGAAGATAGATTTCGAACACAAAGTCCTTTTGATTTTTTAATATATGACCACTAGCCTTATCTAACTATAAGACATATTGTATCTGATAAGCCTTTGAGTCGAGTAGCTTAACTGTTGAGCTATCGGCACCTTTCTGCACATAAATTCCTATTGATTATGACAACTAATCCTATCTGCTTATGCAATATATATTCTACAATGGAAACGAGTTATATATTATATGATATATTATGACAACTAATCCTATCTGCTTATGCAATATATATTCTACAATGGAAACGAGTTATATATAATATGATATACTATGACAACTAATCCTATCTGCTTATGCAATATATATTCTACAATGGAAACGAGTTAGACATTATAATCCCATGTGCTCAAGTCGGTGGACACATTGCAAAATGACCTACAAAATGTTCACAGTTTTCGAAATATCCAACATCACATTGCGGAGGTCAAGGAAGTGTGTGTGTGTGTGTGTGTGTGTGTGTGTGAGTGTGAGAGAGAGAGAGAGAGAGAGAGAGAGGGAGGGGGGGGGGGCGGCGGAGAGCAGGGAAGAGAGAGAGAGAGAGAGAGAGAGAGAGAGAGAGAGAGAGAGAGAGAGAGAGCGGGTGGGGGAAGGGGAGAGGGACGATATGATAAAGCTAATAGGGAAGAACAGTGTGATGTTAAAAATCTGGTTCCAATCTAATTGGAAGTGTAAAACCACTCTTCCTGATGTATATCTTATGTAATTTATCTTCCGGTGTCATAGTGATGGTATCCTTTTTCTAGCCTAAATATAAATGCTGGTCTTCGATAAAGCTCATCCTTAACTCTCTCCTTACCAGTCAATTTCAGGATTTTCCCCAAAACTTCACACCCAACTTACTCAAAAATATATTTTTTATCACTCAGACACAATAGCAGTTATTACTTGCGATAAATACTTTCTTTAGCAAAACAGACTCTACAACAAACTGTTCATTTTCTTTAAATTTTATGATAGTAAAAATAGAGAAATTTAAATTTTAAAAATGTTGGTTGTATCGTAAGGAATGTGGCGATTGTCCTATGGTTGATAAGGAGAGGGTGAAAGGATCTTTTACGTCCCGTAATCCCAATAATCTGCGTAGACATCCTGCTACTGAAATAGTTATACCACTTTAACTCTTTCAACCCTAACACCGACTATATTCGTAGTATAGATAGTATGCGCTTGGCTAAGAAGCTCACAACATTGCCATCCGGAAGTATAACGGACCAACACACAAAATTGTGTGTATCCGTGAACGTTTATAGTCTGGTTAATACAGTTCAGTGAGCATTACTCATAAACGCGGATGGCAAAAAACAATAACAAAGACCTGAGTGACGTCATCTTCCAACTATCTATAACCGGGGTTACTTTTACCCCATGCGTATTCATTACAATTTTTCTGAGACAAATTATAGTCGTAGTATGAAAGCTTTTTTAAAATAGTTTTTACATGTTAATGATAGTTGAATAAAACTATCTATGCTTATGCTCATTTTTAATACATTTTTTCCAGTTTTGAAAAGAAGAAAAATCTCTAGGATTGAGTGAGTTAATGTAACCTATTTATTATTAGTTCATTTTGTTCAGATGGGAATGTTTACAACGTTCATAAAATAAATCAGCGTGTTTACATTAATTTATCAAGATAATATTATATATCCAATCGTTGGACAGCAGCAACATGTCATGTGATCAATGACTCGGTTGGACAAAACCTGAATGTACTACTCGTATATAGACCCCTCCCATTCTACAATGATGGATCAATTCGGCACACAAATTCCCGTTGATAAATGACTGCCCTTTCGTCGGTAATTTACAAAACGCAATTTTCAACCAAAAAAAAAAAAATCTTTACATTTCAGCAGTGAGAGACATCTAAACGTATGCCGTCACTTTGCCAGTTTATCTTCTTGTTTTATATTTTTTTTAAATTTATCTTTTATATAGCGCAATATCCACTAAACGTGCTCAAAGCGTTTTATAAGGGGTCCCTGGCCAACAGCAAAATTTACCATGAAGGACGGGACCTCATGCCTATTAGGCGATATTACCATTTTTTCGGACAGAGAACCGCTGTTAACACCCAGGTACTCATTTTACACCTGAGTACAATGAGAGAATGTGAGTAAAGAGCCTTCTCTAAGGACTCAAACTATGCACCGAGCGAGGCTCGAACCCATGACCTTCCGATCCGAAAGTGAGTATCATACCAATAGACTACATACATACACCAAAAATAAAAACAAACAAAAAACAAAAACAAAACAAAACAAACAACAACAAAATAACAAACAAACATACAAAAAACAAAACAAAAAAAAACAAAAAAACAAAACAACCAAAAACAAACAAACAGAAACATTAAAAAAAAAAGAAAAGGCGTTTTGATATAGTTAGAGTTGCATTGCATATCCTTATTATATCCTTATCTTTTCTTCTTGTCCTCAGAGTAAACCGGCCCTGTGATAGGGGTACCTTTATCACCGTCTATCCTACCAATACTACAACCAACACTACTGGGGATAGGTTGTCTGCTTATTACGTAAGTATCGTGATATGATGATGATGATAATGTTTATGAGTTTGATGCTGGTGGTGTGTTGTGGTGATGGTGGTGGTGGTGATGGTGGTGGTGGTGGTGGTGGTGGTGGTGATGGTGGTGGTGGTGATGGTGGTGGTGGTGATGGTGGTGGTGGTGGTGGTGATGATGGTGGTGGTGATGATGATGGTGGTGGTGGTGTTGTTGGTGGTGGTGGTGGTGATGGTAGTGGCCTTGAATAAGTCACCTCGCCCTAGCTCAATCTGCGCGCTCCACTGCGGCTGACGCCTGGGTTCTTCCAGTCTCTCCTTGGACTAGACCCTAGATAAAAATTTCCCCTATGGGATGAATAAAGGGAATTTTATTTTATTGAAATCTTTAAAATAAAAAATTCCTTTCTTCAACCCATTGGGGAAATTTGTGTCTAGGGTCTAGTCCAAGGGAGGACTGGAATAACCCAGGCGTCAGCCCGAGTGCAGCGCCACAAATTGAGCTAGGACGAGGTGACTTGCTCAAGGACACACAGCGCAGCGGCGGGTGATCGTGATCGAAGTCGATACCTTACGGTTACGGAGCAAAGACCCTACCGCTGAGCCACGCTGCCCCCCAATCATTCTGAAAGGCACGTTCACGAGCCTTCAGTCTACTTACAGCGTCGTGTTTTCAATTCAATTTTGAGACCGTTCGTTGATCGAAGCGATCTCAATGAGGTTTGAGAGATAATATGTTGGGGACGAGTCTTTTCAAGCTCTTTGAATACGAATGTTGCTGATTTATATTTAATACGCTGATCCACTGGCAGCCAGTGGCGTGGCATGCTTGCAATGTAAGGTGGTGCCAGAGTCAGAAGAAAATGACTTACACATGCTAGATATATTTGTAAATACAAAAGAAAGAAGAACAAATTTAAAGAAAAGACTTATTCAAATAAGTAAAAGACGGTATAATATACTATTTCTTTTTTTTTTTTTTTTTGATATGCTGTAATCCATTTTTAAAAGATGGAGCGGGGGCCAGGCACCAAATAAACCATTATAGTCACGCCCCTGCTGACAGCTAATGCAATAAATAGATAGATATACACAAAAGTTATATGAATTAATTATTAAGTTGAAGAGTGTTGTATTGAAGTTAACTATTATAATCCGTGCAAACGCGGTTTCTGCAACAAATGTAACCAAAATATCACTTCAATGTGACCTCAATAATTATCGTACTGTACTTCGATTTTGACCTACCGTTACGTACGTACGTACGTACGTACGTACATACATACATACATACATACATACATACATACATACATACATACATACATACATACATATACATACATACATACATACATACATACATACATACATACATACATACATACATACATACATACATACATACATACATACATACATGCATGCATGCATAACATACACATACATACATACATACATACATACATACATACACTACACATACATACATACATACATACATACATACATACATACATACATACATACATACATACATACATACATACATACATACATACATACATACATACATACATACATACATACATACATACATCCACACATTCATTCATACATTCACACATACATAGATACATTCACACACATACATAGATACATTCACATACATGCATACATACATTCACACATACATGACCCTGGAGCTTAACAATGTCAAGAGATTAATCCCTTTGTTGTTACCAGAGCTTATAGACAACGGTATCTAGCATGATGTAGGTGTGTCCATAATTGAGCTAAAAATTTTATTAAAAATTGATCTTTATATATAGCGCAATATCCACTAAATGTGCTCAAAGCGCTTTACAGGGGGTCCCTGGTCAACAGCAACATTTAACATGTAAGACGGAACATGACGCCTGTTAGGCGATATTACTTCTTCTTCTTCTTCGTTCCCGAGGCGATATTACAATTTTTCGGACAAAGACAACGCTGTTAACGACCAGGTACTTATTTTACACCTGAATACGGTGAGAGAAAGTGAGTAAAGAGCCTTTTCCAAGGACTCAACTATGCGCCGAGCGCGAGGCTCGAAGCCAGGACCTTCCGATCCGAAAGCGAGTGTCATACCACCAGACCACAGAGCCGCACATACATACATACATACATTCACACATACATGACACTGGAGCTTAACAATGTCAAGACATTAATCCCTTTGTTGTTACCAGAGCTTATAGACAACGGTATCGAATTCTTGCATGAGGTAGGTGTATCCATAATCGAATTCTTGAATGACTAGTCTGTAACCGTAATCGAATACAATATAATGGAGAGGACACAAGAAGATTGCCAAATACCAATAAAACTGGCATACTCCGAAAATACACGGGTTTCGAATTTTGGCCAGAAAACTCGTCCTTCAAATATCGATCGATTTCAATTATCCGAATCATTTCAAAAACTCTCAAACTCGACACTTCCTTGAAGTCCCAGGTTTGAGATATTTAGACAAGATAGGGGACATCTTAATCAATCGATATTTGAAGGAAGAGTTTTCTGACCAAAATTTTTAATATTTTAAAAATTATTTTTAAAGAGTGCGACTGAATAAGCAAATATCTAACATGAAACCGTTCAAGGCCAAGACAATAGCGCAATGGATAAAATGCCTGTAGCTTTTGGTGCCATAAGGTCACCTGTTTATGTTTAAGATTTTATTAATATTATTAATGTACGGCTATGTGGTCTAGTGGTATGACACTCGCTTTCGGATCGGCAGGTCCTGGGTTTGAGCCTCGCGCTCGGCGCATAGTTGAGTCCTTGGAAAAGGTTCTTTACTCATTTTCTCTCACCGTACTCATGTGTAAAATGAGGACCTGGCCGTTAACAACGTTGTCTCTGTCGGAAAAAATTGTAATATCGCCTATGAGGAGTAATGTCCCGTCCTACCTGTTTAATGTTGCTGTTGGCCAGGGACCCTTTGTAAAGCGCTTTGAGCACGTTTAGTGGATATTGCTCTATATAAAAGCTCAATTTTAAAGCTCCATTTTCTAATTTTAAGTGACCCCGGGCCTCAAAACGGTATTATAATGGAGTGATAGAGGTGCTAAAGATTGAATTTATTCTCTTATAGTTAGTAAATAATCAGCCAAATTTGTCACCCTTCGCCTCAAAACGGTATTAAGTCGGGTTGATTAAGATGTTGAAAATTGAATTTATAGCCAGAAATATCAGACGTGTTGAGTTTATACGATTTATTGAGGAGAATGGATACCATATTTTAGGGTGAGAATGCCAACAATTCATATACTTGACCAGTTTAACATTAAATTCGGCCTTTAAGCATATGGGTCGTTTCGACATAATACCGTTTTGAGACGATGGGTCACATTTGTCATAGCGGGCTTGGAGATGAGTCACAAATATCGTGTTTGTTTTTGTGTGTGTGTTTGTTTGTGTGTGTTTGTTTTGGCTTTGAGCTTTTTTATATGGCGCAATATCCACTAAACGTGCTCAAGGCGTTTTACAAAGGGTCCCTCCTGACCAAGAGCAACACGTAACGTTTAGAACGGGACATGGCGCCTTTTAGGCGATATTACAATTTTTTTTCCAACAGAAACAACGCTGTTAACGGCCAGGTACTCATTTTTACACCTGAGTACGGTGAGAGAACGTGAGTAAAGAGCCTTTTTCAAGGACTCAACTATGCACCGAGCGAGGCTCAAACACAAGACCTTCCGATGCGTAAGCGAGTGTCATACCACAAGATCACATAGCCGCGTATAAGATAAGATAAGATAAGATAGTATAAGATACACTTTATTTATCCTTTTCTGGACATTTACACTGGGTATTGCCATAGACTGATGTAATTCTGAAAATAAATTAGGAAATAAATAATAAAAAGGAAATTCAATGACGTCATAGACGTAAACAAACAATAACCTTAGAAAAACTAAAACACATTTTAAAAAAATGTCAATACCTCCCCAATTCTCATACACACACACACACACACACAAACACACACACACTCTCTCTCTCTATCTCTCTCTCTCTCTCTCTCTGTCTCTCTCTCTCTTTCTCTCTCTCACTCTCTCACACACTCTCTCTTTCTCTCTTTCTCTCTCTCACACTCTCTCTCTGTTTCATTTACTCACTCCTTCACACACACACACACACACACACACACACACATAGTCATACTCACAGACAGACAGACAAACAAATAAATGTTCTTTTTCTTCTTCTCTCGCATCACCCTAATTCCGTACCATGTTCTTTATTGTTTTTTGTTGTTGTTGTTTTGTTGTTGTTTTATTTTGTTTGGTCAAAAATTTTGGTCAATTAATTTTGTGAGCTGAAACTATTGAGACGAATATTAGTAGTAGTATAGTAGTAGTAGTAGTAGTAGTAGTAGTAGTAGTAGTAGTAGTAGTAGTAGTAGTAGTAGTAGTAGTAGTAGTAGTAGTAGTAGTAGTATAGTAGTAGTAGTAGTATAGTAGTAGTAGAGTAGTGTAGTAGTAGTAGTAGTAGTAGTAGTATAGAGTAGTAGTAGTAGTAGTAAGTAAGTAGTAGTAGTATAGTAGTAGTAGTAGTAGTAGTAGTAGTAGTAGTATAGTAGTATAGTAGTAGTAGTAGTAGTAGTAGTAGTAGTAGTAGTAGTAGTATGTAGTAGTAGTAGTAGTGTAATAGTAGTAGTATAGTAGTAGTAGTAGTAGTAGTAGTAGTTAGTAGTAGTATGTACGTAAGTAGTATAGTATAGTAGTAGTATAGTAGTAGTAGTAGTATAGTAGTAGTCGAATAGTAGTAGTAGTAGTAGTAGTAGTAGTAGTAGTAGTATAGTAGTAGTATAGTAGTAGTAGTAGTAGTAGTAGTAGTAGTAGTAAGTAGTAGTAGTAGTAGTAGTAGTAGTAGTGTAGTATAGTAGTAGTAGATAGTAGAGTAGTAGTAGTCGTATAGTAGTATAGTAGTAGTAGTAGTAGTAGTAGTAGTAGTAGTAGTAGTAGTAGTAGTATAGTGTATAGTAGTAGTCGTAATAGTAGAGTAGTAGTAGTAGTAGTAGTAGTAGTATGTAATAGTAGTAGTAGTAGTAGTATAGTGTCGTAATAGTAGTAGTAGTAGTAGTAGTAAGTAGTAGTATAGTCGTAGTCGTAATAGTAGTAGTAGTAGTAGTAGTAGTTCGTCGTATAGTAGTAGTATAGATAGTAGTAGTAGTAGTTAAGTAGTAGTAGTAGTAGTAGTAGTAGTAGTAGTAGTAGTAGTAGTAGTAGTAGTAGTAGTAGTAGTATCGTTCGGCTACACTTCTATGTTCAAGGTATCAATCCAGGTTCGGAAGTCATCATCACATTTGTTGATGGTTTCAAATCCCCCTTCCAGTTTTGTCTCTGGACAATCTAGTACGAGGTGGTTTGCATCTTGTGGTCCGTGTGGGAGTGGTATGGTATCGTGTCAATAAATCATGACACAGGACGACAGACGGCCTTGACCCCAAGGTGGTCGCTGGTTCGGATAAGGCGGAAGTAAGTCTGGAATGAATTCCGATCAACGAGTAAATTGTTCAATGTATGACATAAGAAAGACAACCCAGTAATAGATAAGATGGTTATTGATCATGAAGGAGTAATATCCCTTGATTTTGCTTCTCTCTCTCTCCCCCCCCCCCCCCCCCCGCATCTCTCTCTCACTCTCTCTCTCTCTCTCTCTCTCTCTCTCTCTCTCTCTCTCTTTCTCTCTATCTATCTCTCTCCCCCTCTCTTCCTCTTTTTTTCTGATTTCCTTATTTTATCATTTTATCAAAATATATCTGTCAGGAAATATAATCCAAGATCTTATTAAAGAAATGACGTTTTTATTCTTTCTTTGCCGACAATCTGTGTTTTAAGAGTTATATGACTTTTAATTGTTTCCTTTTTTTGTCTTGTTGTTGTTGGCTGAAGAGTGGTTTTGAGCCCGAAACGTTCCGTGTTTTTGGTATTTTGTTCTTTCTTTTCTGAAGATGTTCTATTCATTTTGTTTGTTTGTTACTTTTTACAGTCCACAGCTTCTAGCGAGCAGCTTTGCGCCATTTTCCATAATAATAATAATAATAATAATAATAATAATAATAATAATTAATAATAATAATAATAATAATAATAATAATAATAAAATAATAATAATAATAATAATAATAATAATAATAATAATAATATAATAATAATAATAATAATGATAATAAAAATATAATAATAATAATAATAATAATAATAATAATAATAATAATAATAATAATAATAATAATAATAATAATAATAATAAAGTGTTCTTCTATAGCACTAAACTCCGAAGCCTCAAAGCGCTTTACAATATACTTATCAAACCATAAACACACTCATACCGAGCCAAACAGACACACACAACAGTCGCACACACTAACTATGCAAGTTTTACAAAATGAAATTGACATTCAATACAATGGAATAAAAAAATAAAACGTATAATTTACTCATCAATAAGAAAATGCCTAGGATAAAAATTTCTGGAAAAGATGAGTCTTTAGATTTTTCTTAAAACTTTCTACGCTGCCCAATAGCCTTACTGACAAAGGAAGTGAGTTCCAAATGGTAGGTCCTGCTTTATAAAAAGATCTATCGATGAAACTAGTAAGCCTTACCTATTTCAATCTATCTATTTCAGTTACCCAGTCTGCAAGACAAAAATTCATCACAGCTATCGTCATCAAAATCAAAATCATCGTCTTCATCATCAACATCATCATCATCAGTTTTATTAACACCTTCAGTCTCGGAGGGAAATTCCACCAGATTCAAGGTTCTTCTCCCAGGAGAGTACATCCACGTACGAAACCCGGATGTGTATATTCCTACAGCGATGCATCTTCACGACTTCCCGAATGAGGACGATTTCACCCTCATTCTCCACGCATGGACGCAAAAATTTTCCCGCGCAAAACTGGCATGCTGCCTGTTAAAAACGTTAGACGATGACTTCAACGAAATTATTTCCGTTCAAGCCATACCATATAAAGAAAACTCTTATATCAAACCGGATACGGGTGTGTACCCAGAAAGTTGGAGTTCTGAATTTTACTGTTCCATGCCAAAAAATTCTAATCATTTATCCAATTTCAAGTACGTGACGTTTAGTTCTAAAAATAGCTGTAGTAGTGACGATATTATATCACGTGATGTTCTAAAAATAGAATCGAATGAAAGGGTTTTCAGATCGGTGGGTTTGTGCATGAGTTTACAGAGAACGTTCGTGAATGCGGAGTATTTCGTGGAGTGGTTGGAGTGGTACAGATTGCAGGGTGCCACGGAAGTATACATCTACTACGACCATGACCTCCACAAGGCCATTGACAGAGTGTTACAGTATTATACGTTCGTAGGATTTGTGAAGCTGTTTCGTTTGAGACACCCTGCGAATGATGGGAAAGGTATGTAAGGCCAAGGACTTAATTATATTATTATATTATGTGTGTTTTTTTCTACTTTTCAAAATTGGAAAAAACTGTATTAAAAATGAGCATGTTTAATTCAACTACTTTTACCATGCAACAACTAAAAACATTAGCTTTGATACTACACCTATAATTTGTCTCAGAAAAATGTAATAAATAGGCATGGGGTAAAAGTAACACGGGTATACCTGATGTCACGTCCGCCCAGCAACCAGCAGCTTGGTTCTAAACAAAGAAAATAGGTACTTTTTATTCTTCATTCTGGCTAGAACTTTTTCACATGTCATGTGATCGGAATGTATAAAAGTAAAAACATGATCAGATTTATAATGTTTTTCTCCTCTGGATACACTTTTATGCTTGTCGGAGAAGTATTACATAAGGGCGTCCGCCATTGATCCGATAGTTTAGAACCAGTTACTAAGTTACGATGCGTCATTACGGGGAAGTGACGTCACGACTGTTGAACCCTATTACTCATAAACGCAGATGGCAAAAAAAAAAATAAAATAAGAAAAAAAAAGAAAGAAAAACAATAACAAAGGCCTGAGTGACGTCAACTTCATTCCATCTGTAAAAAACACACATATATATTATTCTTTCTTTCTATTTCCCAACAGATATTTTGCCGACAATTAACGAAGATATGGTTAGTAACGACTGTCGACACAGGATGTCCCATTTTGATTACGTCATCACTTTGGACGTGTCGGAATTGATAGCACCAAAATCCTCTTCTAGCGACATTTACGACATTTTGCAGGTAATGTTTAATTTATAGAAAACAAAATAATTATAGAAATGGTACACAACGACGTGCTCTTATTTTCAGGTCTGAT
>NC_088369.1:15108960-15126460 GCF_034508935.2 Berghia stephanieae
TCAGGCACTTTCGTTTTTTTTCCTTGAGCAAGATTATTAACCCCCAATTTGCTCACTTGGACAACATGGGTGATTCCTGTTGACATCAGATATCTTGTTGGATGAAGTATCTAGAATATTCCTTCGTGGAATGCCTAGGCGACGATATCTTATGATGTTGTGGCGGAAGGGCATAATTTTTTTATTATCAAAAAAACAAAAACAAACTTGAGCTTTAATACAGAGCAATATCCACTTAACGTGCTCAAAGCAGTTTACAAGGGGTCACTGACCAACAGAAACACGTAAAATGTAGAACGAGACATGACGCCTGTTAGGCGATATTACAATTTTTTTCGGACAGAGACAACGCTGTTAACGACCAGGTACTCATTTTACACCTGAGTACGGTGAGAGAATGAGAGTAAAGAGCCGTTTCCAAGGACTCAAACTATGCGCCGAGCGAGGCTCGAACCCAGGACCTTCCGATCCGAAAGCGAGTATCATACCACTAGACCACATAGCCGCTCAATACTTAATCGTTTCTGTCATTCTTATCCCCCCTCCCCCTCCCCCATCTATTCCTCTCCAGTAAACCGGTCCCCAGATCTTCCTACGCTCTGTTGCGGTTCGTCCGATGTCATCCCAGAATTCTGAAGGACTGCATCGAGTCCAAATCCAAGGTCAAGGACGATGCAGTTTCACGGTTCCAGAACGCCCTGATCATAGGGATGAGGGAAATCCCCATGGAGTTTCTGCTGAAGTACAACCAAAAATACGTGCAGATGTTCCAGGCTGTTCGGATACCCGGTGATAGCTATTATATTGGGGATAAAGGACACTAGCTCAGACCTGCCAACTGTTACGAAGAATTTGTAGAATTACGAATATTTTTTTTTTTTTGGCTGCAATTTCAGAACTTTACAAGCATTTCTAAGTCATTAAAACTTATTGAAAATGAAAGTTGACGCGTGCCAGACTACATAATATGCTTCAACAGTCATGTCGTCACTTCCCTCGTAATGACACATGGTAACTTAGTAAGTGGCTCTAAACTATCTGAACAATGGCGGACGCCATTATGAAATATTTCTACGACGAGCATGAAAGTGTATCCAGAGGAGAAAAACATTATAAATATGATCATGTTTTGACTTTTATACATTCTGATCACATGAAAAGTTCTAGCCAGCATGAATAATAAAAAGTACCGATTTTCTGTGTTTAGAACCACGATGGCCGCCGTTGCTGGGCGACGTGACATCAGACTATTGAATCCAATTTTAAATATTTTTGAAATGTTTTCTAATCCTTGTAAATGTAAAAGCTGCTCGAAGCTAGAAGAGATAAATAAAAAATGTGAAATTCAATGTCAGCTTCAATTTAATATACGAAAACAGATAAAATTCACGTTTCGGGTTTTGCCCTTTATCAACAAAATAGGATGAATGACACACTACAGACGTATGAGATAATGTGGTAGTTAACACAACGCCACTACCACATTATTATCTTATTCGTCTGTGGTGTTTCATTCGTCTCGTTTTGTTGATAAATAAAGGGGAAACACGAAACGTCCATTTTATCTGTTTTTGTATATATTAAATTGAAGCTTACATTCAATTTCACGTTGTTATTTATCTATCTAATCCTTCTGAGGACACATTGTTGATCTGTAAAGTTAACTATAGGGAATGAGATTAATGGAAGAGTAGCGTCCCTTGATTGGACGTCACCCATAGTCTGTGACGTCACCGGCGGAAAAGTTATTAGAGAGAGAACGTCATGTCGGTTGTGCGCATGCGTCTCTCGTCCTGACGCATGCGCACAACCAACATGACGTTCTCTCTCTAATAACTTTTCCGCCGGTGACGTCACAGACTATGGGTGACGTCCAATCGAGGACGAGAGACGCATGCGCACAACCAAATTACGTTCTCTCTCTAATAACTTTTCCGCCGGTGACGTCACAGACTATGGGTGACGTCCAATCAAAGGACGCTACTCTTCCGCTAATCTCATTCCCTATAGCAACTAGATATAATCTTTATCTCCTAAAAACTACGCATTTTTATATTTTCAAGTTGGCAGGCAGGCCCGGTCTAGCTAAAGAGCGAATGAGTAAAAAATTGATTAAAAATTAAATGTTATTAAACTGTTAGAGGTTGCGCGTGGACTGTAAAAAGCAATAATAAAGAAAAATTAATATAACCGCTTCAAAGACACAAAAGGAAAAAACAAAACAAAAAAACAAAACAAAACAAAAAAATACCGAACACGGAAGGTTTCGAACTCAAAGCCCTTTTGTTGTTGGCTGAAAATGGTTTTGTACCGAATATTTATTTCTCTGTCGTAGATCTAGGCTTTTTTTTTTTAGTAATGTATTTATGTATTTATTGTTTGTTTTGTTTTGGTTGCTTTGCTGAAGAAGGGTTTTTTGCCCGAAACGTTCCGTGTTTGGTATTCAGTTCTTTTCGAAGATGTTGTCATTACATTCATACTTGTTTATTACTTTAAAGACAAAAAAAAAAAAAAATAGTCTCTAATAATATGTGGATATTATGAAATCTATTATGTTGAACAAAACTCGATGGAGAAAATTGTGTTCAGGTTACCCGGTTGTTGATGTTGTGCGTTTAGATAGTTTACTTACAACAAACCGCCAGCCGGATATAACGTACCAGTACCGACACAGAAAACTATGTGTAACCTTGAACGATTATAGTCTGATATTGATACAATATTATAGTGAGAACTGCTCATAGAAGTGGATGGCTATAAACAATAACAAAGAGTTGAGTGACGTCAATAAATGAGAGTGTTGCAGAAGTTGATTTTAAGAGTGGTGATTTTAAGCAGAAGTTGACTTTAAGAGTGTTGATTTTAAGCAGAAGTTGATTTTAAGAGTGGTGATTTTAAGCAGAAGTTGACTTTAAGAGTGTTGATTTTAAGCAGAAGTTGACTTTAAGAGTGTTGATGTTAAGCAGAAGTTGATTTTAAGAGTGGTGATTTTAAGCAGAAGTTGACTTTAACTTTAAGAGTGTTGATTTTAAGCAGAAGTTGACTTTAAGAGTGTTGATTTTAAGCAGAAGTTGATTTTAAGAGTGGTGATTTTGAGCAGAAGTTGACTTTAACTTTAAGAGTGTTGATTTTAAGCAGAAGTTGACTTTAAGAAGGTTGATTTTAAGCAGAAGTTGACTTTAAGAAGGTTGATTTTAAGCAGAAGTTGACTTTAAGAGTGTTGATTTTAAGCAGAAGTTGACTTTAAGAGTGTTGCCTTTATGCGGAGTTCATTGTTGATAATAGGCGTTTAGGTAAACTACTCAACAGGTCTTCCGGCCAGATGAATCGTACAAACGTAACGCGCAATACTATATCTACAGATCGTAAATATATATTTTCCCCGTCTGAGGTGGTTCTTTATATCCAGGCGCTACTGTACCTGCTCAAAATGGGAACAATCTAAATTCGGGTTTTCGTCCAACCGAGTCATCGATCACATGATTTGTTGCTGTCCAACGATTGGATATAATTTATTAATGAATGAAAACACGTTGCTTTGTTTATGAAATTTGTAAACACACCCATGGGTCAAGCTGAACAAAATGACCAATCGTGGTGTTGGATATTTTAAGAACTGTTCAGTGAACTTTATTTATATTTTAAGCTGACCATTTTGAACATGTTTTGCAATGTGATCAACGACTCGAGCCGACGTTGCATTTATGCACGTCTGACATCCGAGCGAGCCACTTATGGGCCTAATTTAACATTGTTGTAATGGGCAATATGTTACGTCATTTTTTGAGATTTCCATTACAACAACAATGGGCCCAAAAGAAATTGTGTTATCAGACCTGCAAATAAGTACACGTCGGCTCGAGCAAATCGAAAAATAATATAGAAGGAACGAAAGTGACGTTACTCAGCTCGTTGTCGTACATGCGCACAACCAACATGACGTTCTCTCTCTAATAACTTTTCCACCGGTGACGTCACAGATTATGGGTGACGTCCAATCAAGGGACGCTACTCTTCCGCTAATCTCATTCCCTATACACGTTAGAGATTACACATATATACAAATATTTTTGTGTTTTTGGTGCGTTTTAACTCTCTCCTTACCAACCCTGTTCAGTATTTACCCCCCAAAAAATGGCTGGCTTACCCAGCAAAAAAAAAAAAAATGATTTTTTAAACTCAAACAATCTTTCTACCAAACAATTTTATGCTCTTTTTAATTAAACAAAGAACATTGTGATGTACGAAATAAATCTGAATCAGAAAAATGTATATTGTGTAGTAACAAATGTGACGATACTGCTGTAGGTGGTACGGAGAAGGTTAAGTTGGCTGATGGATATGTTATTTTATTTAAACGCACTTCATCAATAGATCGTTCCCAGTATTTACACAATCGCATTTTCATGCTAGAGACCAAAGGTGAAAGGTCGTATTATTGAGCTCGTTTTTGAATTCCAGTCGAAAACGGGCAATGAAATAAAATGTCCCACCCACGACAATCAAAAGAAGGCGAACAATGAATTATACTCAATAGGGAATGAGATTAGCGGAAGAGTAGCGTCCCTTGATTGGACGTCACCCATAGTATGTGACGTCACCGGTGGAAAAGTTATTAGAGAGAGAACGTCATGTTGGTTGTGCGCATGCGTCTCTCGTCCTCGCGAAACTTTTCCGCCGGTGACATCACAGACTATGGGTTACGTCCAATCAAGGGACGCTACTCTTCCGCTAATCTCATTCCCTATAGATAGTATGCAGATGACGTCACTCAGGCCTTTGTTATTGTTTTTGCCATCCGCGTTTGTGAGTTGTTCTCACTAAACTGTATTAACCAGACTATAAAAGTTCATGGTTACACAGAGTTTGTATGTTGGTCCGTTATACTTCCGGATGGCAATGTTGTGAACTCCTTGGCCAAGCGCATTCTATCTATATCCTGACTCTGAAACCCAAAAAGACTGGCATTTTGACGTCATTATTTGACGTCATTATTGTTTTTGCACCACCTAGTGAGTTGTTAGTAGAGCTCATGGAAACAAGTGGTCCCATTGGTTGAACTATTAAATACAACTCACGATTTGTTTTCTTTTGTGGCCAAAGACTGGTATTTTGTCGTCATTTTTTGGTCAGTGTCAGGCTTTAGATAGAATGAAGATGACGTCAATCAAGTCTTTCCTATTCTTTTTGCCTCCAAGTTTATGAGTAATTCTCACTAAACGGTATGAACCAGACTATAAAAGTTCATGGTTACACATAGTTTTGTGTGTTGGTCCATTATACTTCCGGATGGCAATGTTATGAGCTTCTTAGCCAAGCGCATACTATCTATAAGTTAACGATGGCTACGGCCACGCTACGATCCATGTGCGTGATTAACTCTCAATGGAGAGGAACATAATGACGCCCCTCGGACAGTCCGAAAAGTCATTATTCGGTAAACAACAATATGCCTCAACAGTCGTGACGTCACTTTCCTCATAATGACGCATAGTAACTTAGTAACTGGTTCTAAACTATCGGAATAATGGCGGACGCCCTTATGAAATACTTCTCACTATGATCATAAAAGTGTATCCAGAGGAGAAAAACATTATGAAAATCATCATGTTTTGGCTTTTATACATTCTGACCACATGACATGTGAAAAAGTTCTAGCCAGCATGAAGAATAAAAAGTACCGATTTTCTTTGTTTAGAACCAAGCTACTCGTTGCTGGGCCGACGTGACATCAGACTATTGAATCCTATTACAGTGATTATTAAAGTGAGCAAACGATCGATGGTATATGTTTAAATAAAATAAATAAGTTCTGCCCGCCAGATCGATCGTTTAAAAATACACAATTGTATATAACCTTAAAAGTTTATAATCTTTTTGAAAATGTTGCTGTTTGAAGCTCGAAGGAAAAAACAACGATAAGTAGTGAACTGTAAGCTCCGATTTATTGAAGGATTTCTCGTTTATCAACAAAACACGATGAATTATTCATTTTTGCGGTCTTAGACTCGTCTTTTGGTGTGCTTTCTTTTGGTCAGTGTCAGGCTATCTATATGCTTACTAAGACTACGGCCAGGCTATGAGTTTACAGGGCTGTGCTCTAAGTGTACGATTCATGTGGTGGGCAGATGTTGTGAGTGCTTCACCTAAATACAAAACATCAATAAGTTAATAAAAGCTACGCTCTGTCGACCTAGTGGCTCTGAAGTAAGGACAAATTCATTTAACAATGTAACATTCCATATCTTTTTCTGATTGTTATGTAACACATCAGTGTAATTAATACATACATGTTCACAATTTACATAATATTATTCAAAGGTCGAAGGTGAAATGACGTATTAAATCCGTTTCGAATTTGTGACCAATCGTGACAATCCCGTAATATACAAATGTCGAAACAAAACAAGCGTAGCCATCTTGAACTGACACCTACCAAAAAAAAAACGACGTCAAAAGAAAAGTCTTTGGCCACAAAAGAAAGCAAATCGTGAACAAATTTCCAAAAGAATACGCTTCAGCAGTCGTGACGTCACTTCCCTCGTAATGACGACTAGTAACTTAGTAATTGGCTCTAAACTATCGGAACAATGGCGGACGCCCTTATGAAATATTTCTCCGACGGGCATAAAAGCGTATCCAGAGGAGAAAAACATGATAAATATGATCATGTTTGGAATTTTATACATTCTGATCACAAGACATATGAAAAGTTCTAGCCAGCATGAAGAATGATAAAAGTACCGATTTTCTTTGTTTAGAATCACGATGACCACCGTTGCTGGGCGACGTGACATCAGACTATTGAATCCAATTACATCATTGTTCATCGGAAGAAATGTTTAAAAAGCATCTTAAGACTTTGTTCTTTTCCATTTTAATTGTGGAAGAAGAATCCCCATGTAAAGCGTTCTGAGCATTCCCTCGTGATATTGTAGCGCCGGCGGTCGACAAATGAAATGGATTATTATTATTATTATTATTATTATGATTATTATTATTATTATTATTATTATTATTATTATTATTATTATTATTATTATTATTATTATTATATTATTATTATTATTATCATCATTATTATTATTATCATTATTATTATCATTATTATTATCATTATTATTATTATTATTATTGTTATTATTATTATTATTATTATTATTATTATCATTATTATTATCATCATCATTATTATATTATCATATTATTATTATTATTATTATTATTATTATTATTATTATTATTATATTATTATTATTATTATTATTATTATTATTATTATTATTATTATTATTATATTATTATTATTATTATTATATTATTATTATTATTTATTATTATTATTTATTATTATTATTATTATTATTATTATTATTATTATTATTATTATTATTATTATTATATATATATTACATTATTATTATTATTATTATTTATTATTATTTTATTTTATTTATTATTATTATATTATTATTATTATTATTATTATTATTATTATTATTATTATTATTATATTATTATTATTATTATTATATTATTATTATTATTATTATTAATATACTAGCTATGGCATCAGCAAACTTCGTTTTCAAGAAGTTTTATTGAATTAAAGATTTTTCTATCGATCTCTGTTTGGTTGGAGCCCAAAATTTGTATCACTACGAAATGTTCATATACGGTTGGCAGGTCAGAATTTTATGTAATGTGATATGTTACTTGTTCGATATTTAATTTATTAACTTATCATTGTTATGTATATGTGACCCCTCGTGTTAAAATGGTATTATGTCGGGATGGACCAGATGCTAAAAAGTCAAATTATAGTTAAACTGGTCAAAAATATGAAACGTTGGTATTTAGCACAGTAAACTATGATATTCCTTCTCCTCTATAAAGCATATAAACTCAACTGAAGCATGATATTTCTGGCTACGAATTCCATTTTCAGCATCATTATCATCCCGACTTTTATCTCTATGATTTTTAAAAAAATCTAGGTCATGAATGAATAAATAGATGAATTGAATTGATGAAAAGGGAAAAAGCGAGTGTTTGATTGACTTAATAAATGAATTAATGAATTGACAAACAAATGCATGAACGGACTGATGAATAGATGAATAAACGAACAAGCGAATGAATTATTGAATATGAAATGATGATTAATTGATTAATGTAATACTGAACGAATGAAATGGTAAAAGGCAAAATGAATGAATAAATGAATGAATATATGAATGAATGAATGATGAATTAACGAATGAATGAATTAATAAGGAATGAATGAATGATTTGATTAATTAATGAGTGAATTAGCGAATGAACGAATAATTAAACGATGGATTAAGGGAATGAATAAATTAGATTATTGACGCAATGAATAACGAATGTGATGATAAATCATTCAATGAATAAGTTATTGAATAAATGAATAAATAGATGAACCAATAAATGAGAGAACAATTTATTTTATAAATCATTGTACAGCAGCTTTAAAGACATGTAAAAATCTAAAAAATGCCTTTTGAATTCACGTTTCAGTGCAATGCACTTACTGGTGTCACCAAACTGTTCACAATGGTATACGTGAGCTTTGAGCTTTGAGCCCTTATATAGCGCAGTGTCCACTAAATTATGTGCTCAAAGCGCTTTCCTGACCTCCCATAGTGAGATTTCCTGGTTTTGTCCTGGTCCTGGTCGGATACCCTGGCTGGGAAGGAAACAGTCAAATGTGTAGTTGGTTTTGGGAGATGATATTTTTTTCCTTGTAAATCATCTCTCTGTTACGTACTGTATTGTGTTTTGTTTACGTGTTTTATATGATTTGTAAAACATTTGAGTGTGTTCTTCGTAGTTGGGACCTGTGCTTGTGTCTGGATGAGACTTTTAGGTGATCTCAAACGAAGTACTTTGTTGGTGTGCTCTTGGAATCTACATCTGTTTCCTATTTGAACAAATTCCTCTTTTTCTTACGTTTTCTTGGGTGTTTTGATTGTAAATCTAGAATATTTTGACTATTACATTTTCTTCTTTTTACCGGCGCTGATATGACCTTAATGTTTTGCAAGCGCCATAAAACCCTTAAAGATAAATAATACATTACTGGTGTCACCAAACTGTTCACAATGGGATACTTACTTGAGCTTTGAGCTTTTATGTAGCGCAATATCCACTAAACGTGCTCAAAGCGCTTTACAAAAGGCTCCCTGACCAACAACAGCAACACGTAATATGTAGATCTCGTAGGCGATATTACATATTTTTTTTCCCGACAGAGACAATGCTGTTAAAGGCCATGTACTCATTTTACACCTGAGGACGGTGAGAGAATGTGAGTAAAAAGCCTTTTCCAAGGACTCAACTATGCGCCCCCAAGCGAGGCTCGAACCCAGGACCTTCCGATCCGAAAGCGAGTGTCATACCACAAGATCACATAGCCGTACATTTCATTGCAATGCACCTACATATGTGACCAAATTGTTCAGAGTGGTATACTTGAACTTTAAGCTTTTACAAAGAGCAATATCCACTAAACGTGCTCAAAGTGCTTTACAAGGGGTTCCAAGCCAACAACAACACTTAACATGTAGGAAGAGACATGACGTCTGTTAAGCGATATTACAACATTTACGAACAGAGACTACGCCAGTAACGGCCAGGTACCTACTCATTTTACACTTGAGTACGGTGAGAGAATGTGAGTTAAGAGCCTTTTCTATGGACTGAACTATACACCGCTTAGAGAGGGTCCGGAACCCAGGACCTCCTGATCCGAAGTCGAGTGTCATACCACAATACAACATCGCCGCACTTATCAATTAGTTGACTTATATGTAACCTGCTCAATCGATACAGTATTTATATCGGTGTACATCAGAGGGAAAACATTTTAACTTAAGTCTTAGAGGTTTATTTTGAGTTACAATTGGAGGGTATTTGTTATGTTTGTTTGTTGTTCTTTAGAGGTTTAAAGCACTGCAACAAATTTAGGTCATATCAGCGCCAGTAATAAAGCGCTGCAACACATTTATGTCATATCAGCGCCAGTAATAAAGCGCTGCAACACATTCAGGTCATATCAGCGCCAGTAATAAAGCGCTGCAACACATTTAGGTCATATCAGCGTCAGTAATAAAGCGCTGCAACAGATTTATCTGATATCAGCGCCAGTAATGAAGCGCTGTAACACATTTATGTCATATCAACGCCAGTAATACAGCGCTGCAACACATTCAGGTCATATCAGCGCCAGTAATAAAGCGCTGCAACACATTTATGTCATATCAGCGCTGCAAAACATTTATGTCATATCAACGCCAGTAATACAGCGCTGCAACACATTTATGTCACATCAGCGCCAGTAATATATCGTTGCAACAGTTAGGTCATATCAGCGCCAGTAATATATCGTTGCAACACAGTTTGGTCATATCAGCGCCAGTAATAAAGCGTTGCAACACATTTAGGCCATATCAGCGCCAGTAATATATCGTTGCAACACATTTAAGTCATATCAGCGCCAGCAAAAACGAATAAAATGAGATAGTAAAGCAAAATAGTTCTAGAATTAAAGGGAGATTTCTTCAAATAGGGACCAGATGTAGATTCCAAGTGCACACCATCAATTCAGTTTGAGGTCACCCATACGTCTCATCCATACACCAGCACAGGCTACAACTGAAGGGAATACACGCAAATATTTACAGAATATATCCAAAACATAAAATGTAACGAACAATACATAACAGAGAGATGATATACAAGGGTTAAAAAAATAATCCCCCAAAACTATGTAATACTAAACATTTGACTGTTTCCCTCTTCGCTAAGGACTCCATCAAGGGCCAGGACAAAACCAAACAATCTCATTCCAAGGCAAAGACAAAGAGAAAGCAACTCGGAAAACAGACGTAAGGGGATAGAAGACACAGCAAGTGACCTCCTACCCACCATTGGAGGTCAAAGGATCCCACCCAGAAACATGGTGCGCATGCGCAAAGCTCGTATGTAGACTTCAGAGGTTTGATCCGCCGACCATCGTTGTGTGCTGTCTTCTAAATAATGTTTAGCATTTTTGGCATAACAAAGGGACAGCATCTATGATAATCGCATTTCCCTAGTAATCTGATTGAGAGAATAGGGAAGAAAAGTGTGAGGTAAAAATAAACAAACAAAAAAAAAAAAAAAACAAAAAAAAAAAAAAAAACCTCAACCGCCCCCCCCCCCCCCCCAATACAACAAAAATACCACACACACAAAAAACAAACAATAACAAAACAAAACAAAACAAAAAAAACCCACACGCACACAGACGAAACAAACAAATAAACACCCCCCCCCCCAATAAAAAAACACACAAAAACAAACAAAAAACAAACAAAAAACAAAACAACAAACACACACACACACACACACACACACACACACACAACAAACAAATTAACAACCCCCCCCCCCGCCCAAAAAAAAAAAACAAAAAAAAAAGAAAGAAAAACCCCCCAAACGAAACAGGTTCCGATCCAATTGGAAGTGTGAAACCACTCTTCCTGGGGACTGAATACATAAATTGTGTAATTTATCTTCTGGTTTCAGAGTGATGGCATCTTATTTTCTAATCTAAATATAGATGGTGTGCGCTTGGTCAAGAAGCTCACAACATTGCCATCCGGAAGTATAACGGATCAACACACAAACTGTGTGTAACCATGAACTTTTATAGTCTGGTTAATACAGTTTGGTGAGAATTACTCACAAACGAGGATGGCAAAAAAACATTAACAATGACCCAAGTTACATCAACTATATGCTGGTCGTCAAAAACAAGCATCCATCCCTGGTCTTTTACGGCCCGTAATCATTTTTTTTAAACATTAAAAACAAATAAAATCCCTTTATTTGTCCCATAGGGGAATGTTTTATTCTTTAGGGTCTATTCCAAGGGAAGATTGATGGAATAACCCAGGCGTCAGCCGCAGTGCAGCGCCAGCAAATTGAGCTAGGGTGAAGTGATTTGCTCAAGACCACCCACACACCACAGCGGCGGGTGATCGAACTCGGTACCTTTCGGGTACGAAGCAAAGACCGTACCGCTGAGCCACGCTGCTGTCCTTAAAAAAAGGCAATCCCAAAGAACTTAGTGGTAGTATTCATCAACATTGTTCAGAGTTTCTGCTGCAGAAATCCCTCTCTTTCTCGGGGTAGCGTGGCACAGCGGTACGGTCTTTGCGCCATACCCGAAAGGTACCGAGTTCGATCACTAGCTGCTGCATTGAATGGCCTTGAGCTCTAGCTCAATTTGCGGCGCTGCACTGCGGCTGAGGCCTGGGTTATTCGAGTATTCCCTTGGTATAGACCATAGAGATAAATTGCCCCAATGGGATGAATAAAGAGAATTTTGTTTATTCTATTAATTTTTATTTTTTTTTTTTGGTTACAAGTGGTTTGGTTGTTTCAAATATTTTTTTCTATATCTTGAAAGAACGTTGCCAATATTGAGTTCATATAAGTTTTTAAAAATTGAGCTTTTATATAGAGCAACATCCACTAAATGTACTCAAAGCGCTTTACAAGGTGTCCCTGGTCAACAGCAACATTTAACATGTAGGACGGGGCATGACGCCATACATCCTGCTACTAAAATAATTGTGCCACCTAATGATTCACTATGTAACTAACTATTCAATATTAGTCCTATGAAGGACTGATTATTATATACACACTTCCACGGATTTCAGAACCAGAAAAGCAGAAGGTGTGACGTCACAACTTTTCTTCCCTATAAAATAAATTAAAAATAAAAAATAACATTCCCTTTATTCATCCACAAGGGGAAATTTGTCTTTAGGGTCTATTCCAAGGGAAGACTGGAATTACCCAGGCGTCAGCCGCAATGCAGCGCCGCAAATTGAGATAGGGCCAGGTGACTTGCTCAAGGCCACACAACGCAGCGGGTAGGAAGCAAAGACGGTACCACTGAACCACGTTGCCCCTGAAGGAACATCACTCAATTGGCGTCTTAAAGAAAAAAAAAAACAATCACAAAGAGCTTAGTGATGTCACTATATTCCTTTGTACGGCTATATGGTGGTATGACACTCGCTTTCGGGTCAGAATTCAGAATGTCCTGGGTTCGAGCTTCGCTCGGTGCATAGTTGAGTCCTTAGAAAAGGCTCTTTACTCGCATTCTCACCGTACTCAGGTGTAAAATGAGTACGTAGCCGTAATGTAATATCCCCTAACAGGCGTCATGTCTCGTTCTACATGTTACGTGTTGCTGTTGGTCGGGGACTCTTTGTAAAGCACTTTGTGCACGTTTAGTGGATATTGCGCTATATAAAATGCTCAAAAGCTCAATTTTTTCATAGTTTGATTGAGAGAATTGAGGCAGAACTAATCCCTCAACTGGCTGTCTAGAAACAGTCACAAAGAGCCAAATGACGTCAACGTCATTCAGTCTTCAGGTAGAAACTACTGCACTATTCAAAAACATAGGAAGTTGTAGAGAGATCAAGTACAACTAACCCAGTACATACAAGAAAAACAACTCTGCTGATAATGGTAGTGGAGAAACATTAATCGAGTTATCTCTCTTAGATCATTTATAATGTAGGTAGTTACTTTTATTCTCTCTCTCTCTCTCTCTCTCTCTCTCTCTCTCTCTCTCTCTCTCTCTCTCTCTCTCTCTCTCTCGAGAGAGAGAGAGAGAGAGAGAGAGAGACATCAGATACTGAATAGTGCAAAACTACTATTCAGTATCAGATAGTTAATAGTACAAAACCACTATTCAGTATCAGATATTGAATAGTACAAAACCACTATTCAGTATCAGATATTGAATAGTACAAAACCACTATTCAGTATCAGATATTGAATAGTACAAAAGCACTATTCAGTATCAGATAGTGAAAAGTACAAAACCACTATTCAGTATCAGATATTGAATAGTACAAAACCACTATTCAGTATCAGATAATAGTACAAAACCACTATTCAGTATCAGATAATAGTACAAAACCACTATTCAGTATCAGATAGTGAATAGTACAAAACCACTATTCAGTATCAGATAATAGTACAAAACCGCTATTCAGTATCAGATAATAGTACAAAACCACTATTCAGTATCAGATATTGAATAGTACAAAACCACTATTCAGTATCAGATAATAGTACAAAACCACTATTCAGTATCAGATAATAGTACAAAACCATTATTCAGTATCAGATAGTGAATAGTACAAAACCACTATTCAGTATCAGATATTGAATAGTACAAAACCACTATTCAGTATCAGATATTGAATAGTACAAAACCACTATTCAGTATCAATAATAGTACAAAACCACTATTCAGTATCAGATATGAATAGTACAAAACCACTATTCAGTATCAGATAATAGTACAAAACCACTATTCAGTATCAGATAATAGTACAAAACCACTATTCAGTATCAGATATTGAATAGTACAAAACCACTATTCAGTATCAAATAATAGTACAAAACCACTATTCAGTATCAGATAGTGAATAGTACAAAACCACTATTCAGTATCAGATAATAGTACAAAACCACTATTCAGTATCAGATACTGAATAGTACAAAACCACTATTCAGTATCAGATATTGAATAGTACAAAACCACTATTCAGTATCAGATAATAGTACAAAACCACTATTCAGTATCAAATAATAGTACAAAACCACTATTCAGTATCAGATAGTGAATAGTACAAAACCACTATTCAGTATCAGATAATAGTACAAAACCACTTTCATTATCAATAACTGAATAGTACAAAACCACTATTCAGTATCAGATATTGAATAGTACAAAACCACTATCAGTATCAGATAATGTACCAAAACCACTATTCAGTATCAGATAATAGTACAAAACCACTATTCAGTATCAGATAATAGTACAAAACCACTATTCAGTATCAGATAGTGAATAGTGCTGGCCTAGAACTGTCTTCGGTCATTAACTAGAATATTCTATTCAAGTTCACTACGGTTATTTCTTAGATCTTCAGACAGTAATATTTGCATACGCAGACCTGCCAAGTACTACGAAAAATGCGTAGAAATACGAATTTTTGTCTCCAGCTAAAGAACTGCATTGGTCTCTTTGACTCAATAAATCATGTTGTAAAGGAAAGTTTAGTTCCTTAGAACCTGTAATCAGGACATTGGAGCATTTTGGATCATTCTGAGAAAAAACTGTTTATATGTAAAGCTATTAAAAGTGAATTTCTCTTTTTTCCCCCTTGAAAACTACGAATTTTTGACATTTCAAGAAAGCAGCTCTGCATTCGAAAAGACTATAGATAGTTCGAAGATGACGTCACTCAGGTCTTTGTTATTGTTTTTTGCCATCCGCGTTTATGAGTAATGCTCACTAAACTGTATTAACCTGACTATATACGTTCATGGATACACACAGTTTTGTGTGTTGGTCCGTTATACTTCCGGATGGCAATGTTATGAGTTTCTTAGCCAAGCGCATACTATCTATAAGGCCATGCGAAAGCAGTGACAGACACGCATCGCTGACAATAATATTATAGGCCGATTGAATAACATTATTAATGTTTTGTTAAAAATGTAGGTATGTCTTTCAAAAAGACTTGAAAGCATTTCAAAGGCGCCGACAGACACGCTTCACTGACAAAAATATTATAGTTCGATTGAATAACATTATTAGTGTTTAGTTACACATGTCGGTATGTCTTTCAAAAAAAACTTGAAAGCATTTCAAAGGCGCCGACAGACACGCTTCACTGACAAAAATATTAGAGATCGATTGAAAAACATTATTAGTGTTTAGAGAGAGAGGGAGATAGATAGATAGATAGATAGATAGATAGATAGATAGAGAGAGAGAGAGATAGATAGATAGATAGATAGATAAATGATAGAGTAGATAGATAGAAAGATATAGATGTAGAGAGATAGATAGATAGATAGATAGATAGATAGATAGAAGATAGATAGATAGATAGAGTAGATAGATAGATAGATGAAGATAGATAGATAGATAGATAGATAGATAGATAGATAGATAGAGAGATAGATAGATAGATAGATAGATAGATAGATAGATAGATGTAGAGATAGATAGATAGATAGATAGATAGAGATGGGATAGAAGAGAGAAGATAGAGATAGATGGGAAGAAGAGATAGAAGAGAAGAGAGAAGAAGAAGGAAGAGAGAGAGAGAAAGAGAGAAGAAAGAGAAAGAGAAGAGAGAGAGAGAAGAAGAAAAGAAAGGAAGAGAGAGAGAGAGAAGAGAGAAAGAGAGAGGAAGAGGAGAGAAAGAAAGGAAAGAGAAAGAGAGAGAAGAGAGAGAAAGAAAGAGAAGAGAGAGAGAGGAAGAGAGAGAGAGAAGAAGGAAGAGAGAGAGAGAGAAAGAGAAGAGAGAAGAAAGAGAGAGAGATAGAGAGGAAGAGAGAGAGAGAAAGGAAGAGGAGAAAGAAAGAGAGAAAGAGAGGAAGAGAGGAGAGAAAGAGAGGAGAGAGAGAGAGAGAGAGAAAGAAGAGAGAGAGAAGAGAGAGAAGAAGAAGAGAGAGAGAAGAAGAGAAGAGAAGGAGAGAGAGGAGAGAGAGAGAGAGAAAGAAAGGAAGAGAGAGAAAGAGAAAGAGAAAGAGAGAAATAGAAAGGAAGAGAGAGAGAGAGAGAAAGAGAGAGAGAGAAAGAGAGAGAGAGAGAGAGAGAGAGAGAGAGAGAGAGAGAGAGAGAGAGAGAGAGAGAGAACTCGGTGAGAAGTCGCACTAGCCACTGAGCCATGCAGCCGTGCATGTTTGCTAGTCTATTGCTTTCCGACAGATCTAACAGATCCGGCTACCCAATCACTGCTTGGTTGAAAGAAAGAGTAAGAAGAAAAAGATCTCGATTGCACCTGGAATAAAACTTGGTCTCTTTGCTTGTGAAGTGAATGCTCTACCAACTGAGTTTGTTTTTTTTTTTGTCATAGTCCTTCAGAGCCATTAGGCCCACAGAGCCCGGGTTTATCCCGGTTTCTATAGCGTGAAACGGACAATATCAATTGCTTGCTATCCTTTAGACAGGACGCTAGTTAATCTCGCAAAGTACTCTCCGCCAGATCTAACAGACTCGGTTACCCATTCACTGCTGGGTGGATAGTGAGGGTTGGTGGGTGGGGGGGGGGGAGGAGGGGTGAGAGGGGTGGAGGAGAGGGGGGGGGGGAGGGAGGGGGTGTAAAAAGAAACAAAAACAAAACAACAATGAGTTATTGGGATAACCTGAACGAGATGGAGGCTTCAAATTTCAGCTTTGATCTTGAGCTTTTTATTATATCCACTAAACGTGCTCACCTGACCAACAACAGCAACAGTAAACACGTCCAACAAGACATGAGGCCTGTTAGGCGGTATTACATTTTTCCTCCACAAAGACAACGCTGCAGACGACCAGGTACCCATTTAACACCTGAGTACGGTGAGAAAATATGAATAAAGAGCCTTTTCCAAGGACTCA
>NC_088369.1:15128960-15133960 GCF_034508935.2 Berghia stephanieae
CCTTTGAGTGGAAGTGTGCGCTATATAAAATCATTGCTTCATTATTATCTGACAGGTCGAGCTATCATCCAATATTGTTGGATGGACAGAGAAGGGTTTCAGAAAAATATCTCGGTCTCACACGAGATCGACCACGGTTTCTTTGCGTGTGAAGCGAATGCTCTACCAACTTAGCTTTCACCCCCCCCCTTTTTTTTTTTTTCAAGACGCTTTGTCTAGGTGGAATATTCATAATTGAGCTTGAGCTTTATATAGCGCAATATCCACTAAATGTGCTCAAAGCGCTTTACATGGGATCCCTGGTCAACAGCAACATTTAACATGTAGGATGGGACATGACGCCTGTTAGGCGATATTACAATTTTTCGGACTAAGACAACGCTGTTAACGGCCAGGTACTCATTTTACACCTGAGTACGGTGAGAGAATGTGAATAAAAAGCCTTTTCCAAGGACTCAACTATGCGCCGAGCACGAGGCTCGAACCCAGGACCTTCCGATCCGAAAGCGAGTGTCATACCACTAGACCACATAGCCGTATATTAAGATCTGGTTTGAAGATTTGAGTCATGATCATGATCTCATGCATGGTACTTCTTGAGAGTGATTTTAATAACAGACCTGCCTCCTTGAATGTTAACAATTCGTAGTTTTCACAGGGAAGAAATAGAAGTTACTATAATTAACTTTTAAAATTAATATTTTACCTTTAGCATTATTAACTCACTCAATCCTAGAGATTTTGACGACTTTTTTTTTTAATTGGAAAATATGTATTAAAAATGAGCATGTACATAGAGTTTTATTCAACTATCATTAACATTTAAAAACTAAAAATATTAGCTTTGAAACTACGCTTATAATTTGTCTCATAGAAATGTAATGAATAGGCATGGGGTAAAAGTAACCCTAGGTAAACTACGGGTATAGTCGGTGTTAGGGTTGAGTGAGTTAAATATGCCTTCAAAATCCTGAATAGATGCTTTGTGGCTACAAAGTTGTCTTTTTAACACATTGTATTGAATCATACATGTTTATTTATTACTGCCGTTGAGGGCCAAAAAGTTCATTCCTATTTTTACGAGTTTTTCATTGTAGTGTGTATGTCTGTAATAATGACAAATTTGGAATGGTTCCAATGTTCAAGTTGTTTCTGGGTGTTTCATTTTAAAGAACAATTGTGACCCTTCGTCTCAAAACGGTATTAAGTCGGGTTGGTTAATATGTTGAAAATTGAATTTATAGCCAGAAATATCAGACTTGTGTTGAGTTTATACGAGTTATTGAGGAGAATGGTAACCGTATTTTGGGGTGCTGATGCCAACAATTTATATTTTTGATCAGTTTAACATTAAATTCGGCTTTTAAGCATCTGGTTCGTTCCGAAATAATACCGTTTTGAGACGATGGGTCACAATTTTCTATTATTCTCTCCAGACATTTTATGACGATTGGCGTCAAAGAGGCATTATCTGAAAATGTCTAGATAGTGCCTTTGACAAGGCTGTTTTTGTTGGTGTTTTTTTTATTCTTGTTTGTTTTTTTGTTTGTTGTTTTTTTTCCTTTGGAATTTGCATAATGATCGATGTTTTCTATGTGGTTGGAATTTTGCCATGATTTCAGTGTGTAGCGTATTGAAATATTTCTCCAAAAAAATTAATTGGCCCTGAACAGTCTTTTAGACCACAATAATGGCCGCAATAAATTGCAACTAAACCTCTTGGGATTTTTAACCCTCTCCAAACCACCTAAAAAAACCTCCAAAAACTTGAGCTTTTATATAGGGCAATATCCACTAAACGTGCTCAAAGCGCTTTACAAGGCCGAGCTCCCTAGCCAACAGCAACACGTAACATGTAGGACGTGACATGACGCCTATTAGGCGATATTATATATTTTTCGGACTGAGACAACGCTGTTAACGACCAGCTACTCATTTTACACATGAATCCGCTGAGAGAATGTGAGTAAAGAGCCTTTTCCAAGGACTCAACACCATGCGCCGAGCGTGACTCGTACCCAGGACCTTCCAATCCGAAAGCGAGTGTCATACCACAAGATCACATAGCCGCACATAGCGTACAGGATAATGGTCACATTCGTTACGGTGCAACCAACAACTTTCTTATGGTCAGTCTTGTTTCTCATAAACTTTGAAAAAAATTTAAAAAATTGTTTACATAGCCATAAAAACTTGACACTGTATTGTAGAGTTCATTTTGATGATCAATATCATGTTTGTTTTGTTTGTTTTTAAGGGTTTTACGGCGCTTGCAACACATTCAGGTCATATCAGCGCCAATAAAAAGGAAGAAAATGGGATAATAAAAAGTTCTAGAATTACAATTAAAGCACAAAAGAAAAGGTAAGACAAAGGGGAACTGGTTCACATAGGGAACAGATGTAGATTCCAAGAGCACACCGTCAAAGTACTTAGTTTGAGATTACCTAAAAGTCTCATCCAGACACAAGCACAGGTCCCAACTAAGAGGAATACACTCAAATGTTTACCAATCATATAATATGATATGTAAACTAAACATCATACAATGCATAACAGAGAGATGATTTACAAGGAAAAAAAATATCATCTCTCAAAACTATAACTATACATTCGACTGTTTCCCTCCCAGCCAAGGAACTCCGGCAAGGATCAGGATAAAACTAAGTAATCATCTTCCAAGACAATGACAGGAAACAATTGGAAAACGGGTATGGGGGGATAGAAGACACAGCATGTACCTCCCTGCCCACTATGGGAGGAACAATATCATGCATGCATAGTGTATTTGGTATTCTTCTGTTTGAGTAAGAAAAATGTATTCTTGTGTTGGGTGGATGTGAATTTTGGGGAAAATTCTGAAACTGGTCGGTAAGGAGAGGGGCAAAGTAATTTTTGAAAAGGCGTTCCGCCTTATTTCATAGAATGACAGGTGGCCGTGCAATTGTGATTATTGCGGCATTTGTTTTTCGATATCGAAGTCGATGTTGATATTAGTATCGAATTCAAAACTGCAGTAAAAATTGTTAAATTCCTGTTGTTGTCTTTCGGGCATTTAATGTTTAGGTTGCTTATGAAAAGGCTTTCATTTATACCTCCTTTCGAGAATGATAAAATTCATGCATGATGATTATTAACAATAAAAAGCAGTTTATGACGCTTAAAATTCCAGGTGCTTTACATAGGACACCATAATATCGAATAGGGAATAGATCATACACATACATAGGCTACACACTCAAAGACACAAACAATGCAAGATTGCCACATAATAGACACAATTAACCAGTTATGTACCGTACCCTGGAAAAAACACGTATTAAAAAATTTGGCCAGAAAAATAGTCCTTCAAATTTGGATCCATTTAAATGACCCCCTTCTAGGCAAAAACTCTCAAACCTGGAACCTCGCGATGTCTTCTTTAAAGCCCAGGTTGAGAGTTTTTGCCAAGATGAGGGTCATAATTTTTTGAGCACTAGTCATAAAAATGGATGTCTAAAAAAACAACAAAGACCTGAACGACGTCAACTTCGTTCTATTTATAAAATACCAACACGAATAAGTGTTACCCTGAACGTTATAGGCTATTTACCATAATGTTACGAGCATTAGTCATTAAAATGGGAGTCTTAAAAACAACAACAACAAAGAGCTGATCATCTTGTCAAAAGCTCTCAATCCTGGGACTTCGCGAAGTCTTCCTTAAAATCCCAGGTTTGAGAGTTTTTGCCAAGATGAAGGTCATTTAAATCGATCGATATTTGAAGGACGAGTATTCTGGCCAAATGTTTAAATACGTGTTTTTTTAATTTTTTTTCTAGAGTGCTAACTGGTAAAATAAGGCCATATATATCGAATCGATATATTATTTATTTCGATTCGATATTTACTTAAGTAAGTAAGTAAGTAAATATCGAATCGAAATGAATAACATGGTAAAAAAAATATATGCTTGGATGTCACATAATAAACAACATTCGACAAGAATAGCGTAAGCCGGGTGTCACAACAGAGCAGAATCATACAACGTGACGGTTACTAAAGGATATATTATTATATTTATATCATATGTATTTATATTATAGGATAAGACACTGTATACTCTCTTTAACAATAATGAGGAATATTGCGATAATAATATTATACAGACAGTGTAAGTTTTAATAATAATAATAATAATAATAATAATAATAATAATAATAATAATAATAATAATAATAATAATAATAATAATAATAATAATAATAATAATAATAATAAGCATATTTATATAGCGCCTTTCGTCGAAACCTCAAAACCCTCTCGAAAAAAAAAAAAGAAATAAAACAAATTTGAGCATTTCTTTAGCGTAAAATCCACTGAATGTGCTCAAAGCGCTTTATAAAGGGTCCCTAACCAATACCAACATGTAACATGTAGGACGTGGCATGACGCCTGTTAGGCGAGATTACGATTTTTTTTTCCAGACAGAGACAACGCTGTTTACGGCCAGAAACTCAATTTACACATGAATACGGTAAGAGTTTTGTGTGTTTTTAAGGGTTATACGGCGCTTGCAACAGATTAAGATCATATCAGCGCCAGTAAAAAGGAAAATGGGATAGTAAAAAGTTTTAGAATTACAATTAAAGCACCCAAGAAAAGGGAAGACAAAGGGGAATTGGTTCAAATAGGAAACAGATGTGATTACAAGAGCAGACTATCAAGGTATTTAGTTTGAGATCACTTAAAAGTCTCATCCACACACAAGCACAGGTCCCCACTAAGACGAATACACTCAAATGTTTACAAATCATATATTTATTTAAACAAAACAATGGAGTGCATTACAGAGAGATGATTTACAATGAAAAAAATATCATCTCCCAAAACTCTAACTACACATTTGACTGTTTCCCTCCCAGCTAGGGTATCCGGCCATGGCCTGGACAAAACAAAGTGATCTCATTCCAAGACAAAGACAGAAAGCATTTTGGAAAACAGATATAGGGGGATAGTAT
>NC_088369.1:15138960-15196460 GCF_034508935.2 Berghia stephanieae
GGTGAAGATGAAGATAATGATGATGGTTGTGGTGATGGTGATGGTGATGATGATGATGGTGAAGATAAAGATAATGATGGTGGTGGTGGTGGTGTTGATGATGATGATGATGGCGAAGATGAAGGTGATGATGATGGTAGGGGTGATGATGATGATGATGATGATGATGATGATGATGATGACGACGATGATGATGATGTTACAACTTACATTGCGGTGTTGCATTAACTTAATCATCTCACGACAGGGGCCTCCTTTTGGTCCTAGGACAGCTGGTGATAATATCAAAATAAAAATTGGAATAAGGAACAGAAGTGTGACGTCAAAAAATCTGGTTCCAATATCATTGGAAGTGTATAACCATTCCTCTGGAGGACTGGCTACATCCCTTGTGGAATTGATCTTCTAATTACAGAGTGATGACATCATATTTTCTAGTCTAAATATATTCCAGTCGTCAATAAATGCCATCACTCTTCCCTATTTTACGTCCCGTAATCATAAGAACCTGCCTATACATCCTGTTACTTTATAAAGTCATGCCACTTTCTAATTCTATAGATAGTATGAAACTGCCGTCACTCAGGTCTTTGTTATTGATTTTTGCCATCCGCGTTTATTACTAATTCTTACCAATTTGTATTAACCAGACTACAAAAGTTTAAGGTTACACACAGTTTTGTGTGTTGGTCCGTTATACTTTCAGATGGCAATGTCGTGAGCTTCTTAGCCAAGCGTATATTATCTATATATAACCTATTCATTACAGCTATTGTAGGTTTCTGTAACTTGCTATTTTCAAATTGACGGGTAGTTGGCCCATCGCATCACCTCCAGACTTAGAGGACCAGGATTTACTTTGGAGATTCACTCCTAGACTGGTTACTCTCCAGAGTTAGTGAGCCCAGTCTGCCCATGGTTTTCTGTTGTGGTTTCCTCCCCTTAGAAGATTGTCTTCCATGACTAATGAGCTCCACCTACCCCGATTTGAAATCAGTATTCCTTCCTAGGTGAATTGTCTCAGACGAGGCTAATTAGCTCCACCTACCCAGGTTTGAAATTGGAGTTTTCCTTCTCCTAGGTGAATCGTCTACTTATGGGACTAATGAGCTCCATCGTCCCTGTGAAACCCTTGGTCTGGCTCTTCCCACGGACCTGTTCGGCTTGGTTAGACCTGCAGGGTACACGAAGTCCCCGCCCACATAGTTTCTTGGGATCGTTGGAGGCACACAAGCTCCCCCGCCACGACAAGGCAGAACCACTTGGGGCAAATTGTGTTTGAAATTTTAAAAAATCACACCACTTATAAAAATGAAACGTATCTTAAAAAGGAATATTTATTGGTGATTTGCAACTAAATTAGATTCCATAATCGCTAAATGACTGACTAATTAAAAGTTCTGTGAACCTATGGAATCTGTCCATTAATAATTTACAACAAATATTTTGGATAAATCCAATCTTACCTTCTTCCCACCACAATTACCATTTCCTCCTTGGAGACACTTGATGAGCTCAAGATCGACCTCCCTCTTGTCTCTGGACAGCTGGTGAGAATATCAAAATGAAAATAGGAATAGGGAACAAAAGTGTGACGTCAGAAAACTGGTTCCACTCTCTTTGGAAGTATATATATAACCATTCTTCTGGAGGACTGGATACATACATACATACTTACTCAATCCTCTTCGGGCCTTGAGGCACTTAGGGCATCAACCAGACATCTTTTTTTTTTGCAATCGGCTGCTTTTTGCTGTGACTGTATTCCAGGACAGGCCTGCTGCCTTTTATTCTTTCTCCATGGTCCTTCGCCAGGTTTTCCTTGGGTCTTCCCCGCTTTCTCTTCCCATCTGCTGTCCAATACAGGGCTGTCTTCGGAAGTGACCCTTTTTCATTCTGGCCACATGACCAAGCCAACGCCATCTTCTTTTTATTTTTTCTTTCAATACTAGTGTAGGCCAAAATATGTAAAAATTCTTTTTAGACACTTGTTTTGAAAAGTTTCTAGTTTCTGTGTTATGGAGGATGTCATTTTACAACTTTCACTTCCATAAAGCAATACATTTAAAACATTGATTTTGTTTATTTTCATATTAGTCTTTCTCATAATTTGCTTTAAATTACAAAAGTTTTTCAGCATGCCGACAGCCTGGTTTGCCTTTTGGATTCTGTGCTTGTTGTGTTCTGCATCCCCGTCGTTTGTTATTTGGATCCAAGGTAGGAGAACTCGGTTACATCTTCAATTATATGCTCATCTATCCTAATTTCACTGTCATGTTTTGGATTCACCTTCATGTACGCCGTCTTATCGAAATTTATTTTCAGACCAATTTTCGAGGCCTTCTTGTGTAGTACGTTTAGTTTCTCTGATGCGTCTCTGTGTGTACTGGAAACTAACGCGATATCATTTGCGTAGTCTATATCTTCCAGATAGGATGTCAGTGTCCAGCGAATGCCTCTCTTCTTGCTATCAATTATATTTTTCATGAGTCAGTCTATAGCCGGGAAAAACAGAAGCGGGGAGAGTATGCAGCCTTTTTTTTTATACCAGTTGGTACATTAAAGCTGTCTGTTAAATTGTTACCATAGATCACTCGGTATTGGTATTTGTTGTACATTCCCTTTAACTTGATCATCTTCATCGGTATCCCATAAGTGCGTAGTATTTCCCACAGGGACTCTCTGTGTAGGCTATTAAAAGCTTTTTTCAAAATCGACAAAACTGTTGTAGAGGGGGCTGTTCCATTCAATGCTTTGCTCCAGGATTTGTCTCAGGGTAAATATGTGGTCACTACATGACTTTCCTCTTCTGAACCCTGCTTGCTCTTATCAAAGAATGTTTTCAATGTGAGGTGAGATTCTTTTCAGAAGGTTTCTATTAAAAAGTTTACTCGTTATGGACAGGAGTGTGATTCCACGCCAGTTAACACAAGTTTTCAGGTCTACTTCATTGGCTTCTTATGGATAATGCTTTTCTGCAACCCTCTGGTATTTCTTCCTTTTTCAAAACGTTGGATATACTGAGAATTATGGACATTTCTTGGGAGTCCGATTTAAACATTTCCCAACTAATTCTGTCAATACCGGGGGCCTTGCCATTTTTGTTGTTGTATTGCCTCGTGCATCTCATTTTCTGTGATTGGGCCAAGATTACCATCTGCGTCCATTTTTGCTTCTGGGATGTCTGTGTAAGAAGATGGGTCGGATCTGTTCAAAATGTTTGCAATATATTGTGTCATTCTTTCAATTTTCTCCTTTTCGTCTGTTATGACACTACAATCTTGGGATTTTAATGGTTTCTCTTGACCAAAACTATTTTCAGAGAGCTATTTTGTGATTGTTTATAGCGTTTGTGAGTCTCGTCTTACAGTTGCATTCTCTGCCTCAGGTGCTAAATTTTCAGCAAAATTTCTTTTGTCTTTCCTCATGGATTTTTAAAACTTCTTTATCGTTCAATGAGTATTCACTGGATAGCCTTTCTTTCAGTCGGGGAGGGTGGGGGGGGGGGGTAGCGTTCATGAGATTTAGTTTGATTGATTTTCTTTGGTTAATGAGCTCCCATGACCTTGCTGATATCCATTTTTCTGTATTGATTCATTGTGTCTAAAGTGTTCTGTGGCACTTTCCTGCATGATGTGGTTAAAATCTTGGATTGTCATGTTTGTAATATCTTGTATTGCACTGAATTTGTTTCTTACTGAGATATTGAAATTGTTTTGGATATCTGGCATTTTTAATTTCTGTGTTGAAACGTTTCTCCTTCTGTTCTGCAATTTTTGTTTTCCTCAATTTTGTAGAGATTTTGGCTGTGACAAGATGGTGGTCACTTCCAATGTCTGCCAATCGCCGGACTCTGACATCGTTTATGCTGCTTTTCCAGTTTCTGTTCATTTATAGGTTTCCATTCTAACAGTGATTTGTTGCTTTGCCTGGTGATCAAGATGGCAACACCTCTGTGTTGGTCATCCTTGCGTCCTGACTAAACGATCAGGTCACCATTGAAAAGCTGGCGCTTCCCAGCTCCTGTCCATCTTGCCTCTGATATGCCTAGCAAATCAATCTTGTAGATCAACATCTCGCGCTGGACTTGTACCAGTTTTCCCGTTTGATATAGGCTCCTAACATTCTAGCAAAAGAGAGATTGAGCTTGCGTTTGGGGGCGTCCTTTCGGCTTTGACTTCCTACCATCATGAAGCCAGTATTCTGGTCCGCTTCTCTGCTGCCGCCGGTTGTGGATTTATGTCTGGTTTCTTTTTCTGTATCAGCTTGCTTTTTATGAGGTGGACTGCTAACCGTATACTCAACCCCATTCCTGGAGGACTGGTGGATTACTATTCGTCTGATGTCTCCCTTTTTCTCTCTTATTGGAGGTCCGAGGTTTGAAATACGCAAGCCTTGCTACCACGACAAGGTGATAATCCGTCGGGAGAGGGACTGGCTACATCCCTTGTGGAATTAATCCTCTAATTACTGAGTGATGACATCTTATTTTCTAGTCTAAATATATTCTAGTCGTCAATAAAAGACATCACTCATCGATATTTTACGTCCCGTAATCATAAGAATCTGTTGAAACATGTTTTTCATCGCTTGCAATATCAAAGCTAATGGGAAGCATTGTAAGAAATATTGGCGTCGTCAGAGTTGTAAACGACAATTGATTCAGCAAATTGTTTTTGAAGTTAGTAAAATCACACCACTTATAAAAATGAAACAACTTAAATAGTCATATTAAATTCCATAATCGCTAAAAGATTAAGTAATAAAATAAAAGTGCTGTGAAACAATGGAAGTTCTGCCCTTCAATAATTTACAACAAATAATTTGGATAACTCCAATCTTACCCTCTCGTTCAGACCAGAACAATCATTATTTCCTCCTTGTAGACACCTGACGAGCTGAGGATCGGCCTCCCTCTTGTCTCTGGACAGCTGGTGAGAATATCAAAATGAGAACAAGGACGTACGAAAGGCCTACCAACATTGACATCCACATAATATTGTTAATGCTTTGCCGTTGGCCTAAAAGATCACAATATTTTCCCAGTCGGATATAAAGCATCAACACACAAACTATGTGTGACCTTAAGCGTTTATAGTCTGAGTAATAGAATTTAATGAAAAATTTTCACTTTTTGGAACCTCTCCCCTCCCCAAGCCTAATTAGAGATACTATAACCTGATGAAACATCTTTTCCATCGCTGGCAATATCGAAACTGTTGGAAACCACAAAGTAATAATGGCGTCGGTCGGACTCGCAAACGACAATCGACTCATAAAAATGTTTTTGAAATTAGAAAAATCACATCACTTATACAAATGAAACTTATCTTGAATAGGAATATTTATTGGACATTGCAATTAAGTTCAGTTCTTTAATCGCTAAAAGATTGACTAATATAATAAAAGTGCTGTGAAACTATGGAATACTGTACTTTAATAATTTACAACAAATAATTTGGATAAATCCAATCTTACCCTCTGGTTCAGACCAGCACAATCATTATTTCCTCCTTGTAGACACCTGATGAGCTGAGGATCGGCCTCCCTCTTGTCTCTGGACAGCTGGTGAGAATATCAAAATGAAAATTGGAATTGCGGCCTCAACAGATAATTAACAAAGGTGACGCCCAACTCTCGCTTGATAGAAAATAACTTTAAAAAAACAATAACCAAAATAATAAAAACTCGTAGTTCTAGCGTATTGATAGAGATCAATTTGTTTATTTTCTTTCTTTCAATATTTTGGATTTCTTAAAAATAATTAAAAGTTATCAATTATGTATATTTTCACCGATGGTAGTTTAAGTGGCGGACGCATTCGGAATTCTGCACTGTCCTCGAGGTGAAGAAACTGACTCAAAATACTATTGCCATCCGCGTTTTTGACTAATTCTCATTAAACTGTATTCACCAGACTATAAACGTTCATGGTTACACAGTATTGTGTCTTGATCCGTTATACTTGCAGATGACAATGTTGTGAGTTGCTTAACCAAGCGCATACTATCTATAACGGGGAGAAACCCACCCCCTCCCTCCCCCCAACCCTAACTAAAGCTACTATGACCTGATGAAATATGTTTGACTTCACGTACTATATTGAAACTGATGGGAAACTGGTCGGAGTTGTAAACCACAATCCACTCGGCAATTTATTTTTGAGATTAGAAAAATCCCGCCAGTTATAAAATGAAACTTATCTTAAATAGAATTCGGCATTGCAACTAAGTTAAATTCTATAATCGCTAAAAGATTGACTAAGATAATAAAAGTACTGTGCAACTATGGAAGTTCTGCCATTTAATAATTTATAACAAATAATTTGGATAAATCTAATCTTACCTTCTTCCCACCACAATTACCATTTCCTCCTTGGAGACACTTGATGAGTTCAGCACGGGCCTCCCTCTTTTCTCTGGTCAACTGGTGAGATATCAAAATGAAAATAGGAAACGAAAGTGTGACGTCAAAAAACTGGTTCCAATCTCAATGGAAGTGTATAACCATTCCTCTGGAGGACTGGCTACATCCCTTGTGGAATTGATCTTCTAATTACAGGGTGATGACATCATATTTTCTAGTCTAAATATATTCTAGTCGTCAATAAAGAGCATCAATCATCCCTACTTTACGTCATAAGAATCTGCCTATACATTCTGTTACTTTATAAAGTCATGCCACTTTCTGATTCTATATTATGTAACCGATTCATGATTCATAGGACTGGATCCATACACCCATTTTAAGAATATTTGAACCAGAAGAGTAGAAGGTGTGTTTTTGCCCTATTGTGTCACATTCAAACGAGATAGTTAAAACTCAAACCGAAAATACTCGCTGAAAGACTAAGATAATAAAAGTGCTATGAAACTATGGAATCCTGAACTTCAATAATTTACAAAAAATAAAATTTGGATAAATCCAATCTTACGGTACCGAGTTCGACTATACGCCTTTTTGTGTGGCCTTGAGCAAATCATCTAGATCACTTTGCGGCGCTGCACTGCGGCTAACGCCTTGATTATTCAAGTCTACCCTTGAAATAGACCAGAAAAACAAGTTTCCCATTGGGGATGAATAAAGAGAATTGTATTTTTTTATTTCTTATTACCATTTGGTCCAGACCACTACATTCATCTCTTCCTCCTTGTAGACACTTGATGAGATTAGCATTGGCCTCCCTCTTGTCTCTGGACAACTGGTGAGAATATCAAAATGAATATTGGAATAGGTAACAAAATGTTAACGTAAAAAAACGGGTTCCAATCTCATTGGAAGTGTATAACCAATCCTCTGGAGGACTGGCTACATCCCTTGTGGAATTGATCTTCTAATTACAGTGTGATGCCATATTTATTTTCTAGTCTAAATATATTCTGGTCGTCAAAAAAGATCATCAACTCCAATAACCATTTTTTTTCGGCGAGAAACCGAACCTCCTACCCCCCCCCCCCCCCCCCTTCCCAACCCTAACTAAAGATATATTAACATGATGAAACGTGTTTGCCATCACTTGCAATGTCGAAACGAATAGAAAACACTGTAAATAATAATGGCCTCTGTCGGAGTCGTAAACGACAGTTGACTCAGCAAATTGTTTTTGGGATTAGAAAAATAACACCACTTATAAAAATGAAACAAATTAAATCGTCATATTTATTCGGCATTGCAACATAACAAGCTTAGTTAAATTCCATAATCGCTAAAAGATTAAGTAATAAAATAAAAGTGCTGTGAAACAATGGAAGTTCTGCCCTTCAATAATTTACAACAAATAATTTGGATAACTCCAATCTTACCCTCTCGTTTAGACCAGAACAATCATTATTTCCTCCTTGTAGACACCTGACGAGCTGAGGATCGGCCTCCCTCTTGTCTCTGGACAGCTGGTGAGAATATCAAAATGAGAACAAGGACGTACGAAAGGCCTACCAACATTGACATCCACATAATATTGTTAATGCTTTGCCGTTGGCCTAAAAGATCACAATATTTCCCCAGTCGGATATAAAACATCAACACACAAACTATGTGTGACCTTAAGCGTTTATAGTCTGAGTAATAGAATTTAATGAAAAATTTTCACTTTTTGGAACCTCTCCCCTCCCCAAGCCTAATTAGAGATACTATCTGATGAAACATCTTTTCCATCGCTGGCAATATCGAAACTGTTGGAAACCACAAAGTAATAATGGCGTCGGTCGGACTCGCAAACGACAATCGACTCATAAAAATGTTTTTGAAATTAGAAAAATCACATCACTTATACAAATGAAACTTATCTTGAATAGGAATATTTATTGGACATTGCAATTAAGTTCAGTTCTTTAATCGCTAAAAGATTGACTAATATAATAAAAGTGCTGTGAAACTATGGAATACTGTACTTTAATAATTTACAACAAATAATTTGGATAAATCCAATCTTACCCTCTGGTTCAGACCAGCACAATCATTATTTCCTCCTTGTAGACACCTGATGAGCTGAGGATCGGCCTCCCTCTTGTCTCTGGACAGCTGGTGAGAATATCAAAATGAAAATTGGAATTGCGGCCTCAACAGATAATTAACAAAGGTGACGCCCAACTCTCGCTTGATAGAAAATAACTTTAAAAAAACAATAACCAAAATAATAAAAACTCGTAGTTCTAGCGTATTGATAGAGATCAATTTGTTTATTTTCTTTCTTTCAATATTTTGGATTTCTTAAAAATAATTAAAAGTTATCAATTATGTATATTTTCACCGATGGTAGTTTAAGTGGCGGACGCATTCGGAATTCTGCACTGTCCTCGAGGTGAAGAAACTGACTCAAAATACTATTGCCATCCGCGTTTTTGACTAATTCTCATTAAACTGTATTCACCAGACTATAAACGTTCATGGTTACACAGTATTGTGTCTTGATCCGTTATACTTGCAGATGACAATGTTGTGAGTTGCTTAACCAAGCGCATACTATCTATAACGGGGAGAAACCCACCCCCTCCCTCCCCCCAACCCTAACTAAAGCTACTATGACCTGATGAAATATGTTTGACTTCACGTACTATATTGAAACTGATGGGAAACTGGTCGGAGTTGTAAACCACAATCCACTCGGCAATTTATTTTTGAGATTAGAAAAATCCCGCCAGTTATAAAATGAAACTTATCTTAAATAGAATTCGGCATTGCAACTAAGTTAAATTCTATAATCGCTAAAAGATTGACTAAGATAATAAAAGTACTGTGCAACTATGGAAGTTCTGCCATTTAATAATTTATAACAAATAATTTGGATAAATCTAATCTTACCTTCTTCCCACCACAATTACCATTTCCTCCTTGGAGACACTTGATGAGTTCAGCACGGGCCTCCCTCTTTTCTCTGGTCAACTGGTGAGATATCAAAATGAAAATAGGAAACGAAAGTGTGACGTCAAAAAACTGGTTCCAATCTCAATGGAAGTGTATAACCATTCCTCTGGAGGACTGGCTACATCCCTTGTGGAATTGATCTTCTAATTACAGGGTGATGACATCATATTTTCTAGTCTAAATATATTCTAGTCGTCAATAAAGAGCATCAATCACCCCTATTTTACGTCATAAGAATCTGCCTATACATTCTGTTACTTTATAAAGTCATGCCACTTTCTGATTCTATATTATGTAACCGATTCATGATTCATAGGACTGGATCCATACACCCATTTTAAGGATATTTGAACCAGAAGAGTAGAAGGTGTGTTTTGCCCTATTGTGTCACATTCAAACGAGATAGTTAAAACTCAAACCGAAAATACTCGCTAAAAGACTAAGATAATAAAAGTGCTGTGAAACTATGGAATCCTGAACTTCAATAATTTACAAAAAATAAAATTTGGATAAATCCAATCTTACGGTACCGAGTTCGACTATACGCCTTTTTGTGTGGCCTTGAGCAAATCATCTAGATCACTTTGCGGCGCAGCACTGCGGCTAACGCCTTGATTATTCAAGTCTACCCTTGAAATAGACCAGAAAAACAAGTTTCCCATTGGGGATGAATAAAGAGAATTGTATTTTTCAAATTTCTTATTACCATTTGGTCCAGACCACTACATTCATCTCTTCCTCCTTGTAGACACTTGATGAGCTTAGCATTGGCCTCCCTCTTGTCTCTGGACAACTGGTGAGAATATCAAAATGAATATTGGAATAGGTAACAAAATGTTAACGTAAAAAAACGGGTTCCAATCTCATTGGAAGTGTATAACCATTCCTCTGGAGGACTGGCTACATCCCTTGTGGAATTGATCTTCTAATTACAGTGTGATGACATCATATTTTCTAGTCTAAATATATTCAAGTCGTCAATAAAGAGCATCAATCCTCCCTATTTTACGTCATAAGAATCTGCCTATACATCCTGTTACTTTATAAAGTTATTCCACTTTCTGATTCAATATAATGTAACCTATTCATTTTTAGTTCTCCGAAGGACTGGTATCATTCTTCATTTCTTCAATGGCTTGTATTTGCAAAAGATCCCACGGGGCCCATCACTGCAACTGTTCTATTACAGTCCAATTAAAACAAGGAACAGTCACAGATTACTTTGACGACCAAATGCATTCAACACTGTTTCGACAATTTCCAAGAATTTAACATTAGTTATAGACTATGCCCTGGTTTCTCAATGATTTTCATTCAATGAATGGAGGGAGGACGTCACACAACCCGGGTCTGTGGATTTGCATCCGATTGCGAATGTTGCATCTGCTCTTTGTACTTTTTCCAATAATGTCTATGTCATTTTTTGTGTCGGGCGGGTCCCACCAGTAGCCATCGTTATGTTATAGCCTGATACTGAAATCCAAAAGGACTGGCAGTTTGATGTCATTATTTGGTTTTTGCACCGCTTAGTGAGTTGTTCGTAGAGCTTACGGAAACAAGTTATTTCATTGGTTGAACTATTAAATACAACTCACAATTTGTTTTCTTTTGTGGCAAAAGACTGGCGTTTTGACGTCATTTTCTGGTCAGTATCAGGCCATAACTTTACGAAGGCCACGGTCCTACACGCCGCTGGCATATTCTAATCTTGGCTTGATAAGTGATGTGTACGTCTGGGCTTTAATTCTTCGTGGGCATTGGTTCAAGTTCCTTTTGAGAAAACCCAGCATCCTATTGGCCTTTGCTGTGATTGGTTCTATATATGGGTTTGCCACTTACGTTTAATTTAATTGAGCTTTTTTATAGCGCAATATCCACTAAATGTGCTCAAAGCGCTTTACAAGGGGTACCTGGTCAACAGCAACATTTAACATGTAGGACGGGACATGACGCCGGTTAGGCGATATTACAATTTTTCGGACAAAGACAACACTGTTAACGGCCAGGTACTCATTTTACACCTGAGTACGGTGAGAGAATGTGAGTAAAGAGTCTTTTCCAATGACTCAACTATGCGCCAAGCGCGAGGCTCGAACCCAGGACCTTCCGATCCGAAAGCGAGTGTCATACCACTAGACCACATAGCCGTACGTTTCTCACTGAAATGAACTCCGAGGTATTATATGGAATCCATAATGTTTTAAGGGATCACCGTGCAGTGTGTAATACTCTTCAACAGTCGTCACGTCACTTCCTTCCTAATGACGCATGGTAACTTAGCAACACTGGCTCTAAGCTATCGGAACAATGGCGGACGCCCGTATGAAATATTTCTCCGGCGAGGATAAAAGCGTATCCAGAGGGAAAAAACACATAAATTTGATCATGTTTTGACTTTTACACATTCTGATCACAAGGCATATAAAAAGTTCTAGCCAGCATAAAGAATAAAAATTATCGGATTTTCTTTCTTTAGAAACACGCTGCTCGCCGTTGCTGTGCGGCGTGACATCAGACTATTGAATCCAATTCACTTTCTTTTGGGTTCTTGTCTCTTTTGTATTGTGATGTGATTTATTTTTAGGGGGGAAGGCGGCTGTTGCGAGTCTCCAAAACTCTTAGATCGACACTGTCTAAATAATTAGGCAGAACTTCTATGGTCTCACAGCACTTTTATTTTATTATTTAATCTTTTGACGATTATGGAATTTAACCGAGACTTGCGGGGCACTGCTGGAGACACAAGGAGGAGATTGCAAGCAGTCTTGTGCTATGGGAACCTCCTGAGAGGACCAGATTCAGAGACAGACAGAATAAAACTTACACTGACTGTCTGCTAGATGACACAGGAATGGACAACACCCGGGAGCTGCGTTATGGAGGACAGGGCAGAATGGCGAAGACTTGTGGCTCATGTTGGGCGCCACAAGGGGCGGCCTAAGTAAGTAAGTAAGTAAGTAAGTAAGTAAGTAAGGAATTTAACTTAGGTGCAATGCCCAATGAATATCAATATTCAAGATAAGTTTCAATAGGATTCAATAGTCGTACCGTCACTTCCTTCCTAATGACGTATGGTAACTTAGTAACACTGGCTCTAAACTATCGGAACTATGGCGGACGCCGTATGAAATATTTCTCCGGCGAGCTTAAAAGCGTATCCAGAGGAAAAAAACCCCATCAATTTGATCATGTTTTGACTTTTACACATTCTGATCACAAGGCATATGAAAAGGGAATGAAAAGTTCTCGCCAGCATGAAGAATAAAAAGTAATGATTTTCTTTGTTTAGAACCAAGATGGCCGCCGTTGCCGGGCGCGTGACATCAGACTACTGAATCCAATTTAAAACTGGTGGGATTTTTTAAATTTCAAAGACAATGGGAGCGATCTTTAGATAGTTCGAAGATGACGTCACTCAGGTCTTTGTTATTGTTTTTTGCCATCCGCGTTTATGAGTAATGCTCACTGAACTGTATTAACCCGACTATAAACGTTCATGGATACACACAGTTTTGTGTGTTGGTCCGTTATACTTCCGGATGGCAATGTTATGAGCTTCTTAGCCAAGCGCATACTATCTATATTACCTTTCCATGTGCTCGAGGTCATTGGTCATATTGGAATATGTGCTCAAAATGACCCACATAGTGAAAAGTGTTCACAGTTTTTGAATTTTTTTTTAACATCACGATTGGTCATTTTGTTCAGCTTGACACATGGGTATATTTATAACTTTCATAAACAAGCAGCGTGTTTACATTTCTGAAGAAATATCCAATCGTTGGACAGCACAACTCATGTGATTGATGAGTCAGACGAAAACATGAGTATAGATCGCTCCCATTTGCTGAGTCTGTTGTTAGAATTGTGCGGCTATGTGGTCTAGTGGTATGACACTCGCTTTCGGATCGGAAGGTCCTGGGTTCGAGCCTCGCGCTCGGCGCATTGTTGAGTCCTTGGAAAAGGCTCTTTACTCACATTCTCTCACCGTACTCGGGTGTAAAATGAGTACCTGGCCGTTAACAGCGTTGTCTTTGTCCGACAAATTGTAATATCGCCTAACAGGCGTCATGTCCCGTCCTACATGTTAAACGTTGCTGTTGACCAGGGACCCATTGTAAAACGCTTTGAGCACATTTAGTGGATATTGCGCTATATAAAGCTCAATTATCCTTTCTTTAAAAAATATAGCCTTGTGGAGAACATTGTGCTTATTTGAGTCAATAAAAAAAATGATACGGCGCACAACTCTACTGAAAGATTTGAAAAATAGAAATGTATTTTTTACAGATAGATAAACAGATAACTTGATTTCCTTTTATAATTTAAAGTCAGTTTGAAAGTTCGTTAAGTCAAACAGATATCATTAAAAAATTACCGAAGACACTAACACCTCATGACCACACCCTCAACTCTATCTGTCCAGTAGAGTCCTTACTTCCGTTGTGTTGATTTAGCGGTGATCAGTGTTATTTTGTAGTGTGTTTTCATTGCGTGTATGTTTATGTGTGCGTGTGTGTGTGTGTGTGTGTGTGTGTGTGGTGTATACATATATGTGTGTGTGTGTTTTGGAATGTGGTTGCGTGGAAGAAAAAAAAAGGGGGGGGGTGTCCATCAAGTAGAGAAATTCCTTAGCAAAGAGGGGGGGGGGGAGGAGGGGGGTATGTGTTTGCTAGGAACTGTCAGATTGGCATTTTTCAGCAAATCGTGGCATTCATAGTGATATAATTCACTTGATCACATGACGGTATTCGGATTTACAGAAATTTTAAACAAGGTTCACCGATTAACAACATCAACTAATATTACTGCTGATATTACTGTCGTTTTTATGCCATCGATGTGATAATTATTGCCCTGGGAAATATTTAGTTAAACGTCGTCGGCAAACTGTCAATTGGTTCTGGCTAGCTTCTAGCCCGAACAAACCAAAAGTAGACAGATTCGGGGACATGATATTTTTCGCGTCCGCTTCAGATTTTCATTTGACCTCACATAAGTTAAGTAAAGCGGAGACATTCCGAAATCTCCTACATCCCCAGTATTCATTCAATTTGTATTTTCACCGTTGATCTTTTGTCAAGCGTTTATTTATTCAATTTGTCATCATATAAAAGCGTTTTAAAAACTCTAGAACAAACCTTGATAGATTTGTGAAAGTTTAAAATGTCCTAATTTGACCATTGTTTTGATTCTCGGCCGCCATTTTAATTTGTGAAGTATTGAAGGTAGTGCAAAGCACTCCCAAGTTAAGCGTGGTAAAGACTTGCGACTTATTGATATTGATATCTACTGACTGATAAACTAAAATCATGCCGAATAAAGCATGGCAGCGACGACAAGCACATCGATTAAAATGTGCATCTAATCGTAATCAAGCTAATCAAGAAAATTATTCTGGCAATATCGAATGAAAATAGTTTTGTCCCCGCGAAATTGCGGGCTTTTTACTAGTTTTTTAAAATAAAAAGAATAAGGGGGGGGGGTGAGGGTTAAGGCGATATCATCCCGATAATAAACGATAAAATTCCCTCTTTAGGTGCTGTGAACCTACGGAAGTCTTTCCTAAATGTGATACCCACTAAACGTGCTCAAAGCGTTTTACAAGGGGTCCCGAGCCAACATCACACTTAACATTTATGTCACAGTAAAGATTGTTCACAATTATCTTATTAAATTTTATTTTATTAAGAACTGAATTCATCTCACTCCAGTTATATTTCGGTAGGCTTAGATAAACTTTACCTTCTAATATTAGATCGTCTTTCCTTTTATAGCCTTCCCTCGAATTAATTTCTAATTAGTGAATACTTTTCGTTCTACATTCTGTCACGTAGCCACTTATTATAAAAGCTGATAGGTCTAACACTCTACACTCACTTTCTCTCCACAATCTATGCCGGACGGCCAGTCGCTCTATTCCTATATATATACTGGAAGATTTTTATCTTTTGGGACTTTGTAGATATTATATCTACACCATTAAGACGCCGGAGCTTTTAACTTTGATTGTATAATCTTCAAACCCAAGCCCGCTGTACTACACTATAACCTCTTACCAATTGCCTGGAAGTGGAATTTTACGAGTCCAATCCTGTTATCAGAGGAATAGATCATCCAAGCCCATCAACTGCCTGGAAACGTAAACTTACGAACCTGACATATTATCATAAGTTACGTAAAATATTCATACCTCTATTTGTAACTGTCACGATCACTGTTTATCTCTTTTAATTAAATTTCATCATTATTTTTATTTAATTGTAAACAAATCGTTAATTGTTTTTCATTTATAGTAACTAGTAAATTCTGGGGCCTCATTCTACATAGATCTTTATGCATAGTCGAGTAGCTCTTTACTCACTTGAGACCATGACATTTTGGAGGGGACACATATAAAGAATTGAATTTATTTAGTTACTTATATCTATTTCATCTAACCTTAAAGTTTAAATTGTAAAACTCTTAATTGCCCCACTTGATCATATTTTAATTGAACTCCCTATTTACAGGATTATTTTTTTTTCTTTTTCATTTCTTCATTTAAATGGAATAGCAATTTATCCATTCATTCTTTCATTCAAATTGAATAGCATTTTATTGATTCATTCCTTCATTCATTTATTCATTTATAAATTATTCATTCATTCATTGTTCATTCATTTATTCATTCATTCATTCATTCATCCATTCATTCGTTTATTCACTCATTTATCCAATCATTCATACATTTATTCCTCCCTTCATTCTTTCATTCATACATTATCCATTCATTCATTCATCTATTCACTCAGTTTTTCATTCATTCATTCATTCCTTGTCCACTTTGTTATTATATCACTCATTTCATTTTGTTGTTTGCCTCATTCATGAATTGTTTTCAATATGTTTACATTCCATAACGATTCATTCACCTATCATCCAATCACTCAGTGTTGTGAACACATTTTGTAACTATTGTAAATCTTACGATATCTTATTGTTTTGTATTTCAGACATCACTGTTAAACACTCTTCAATGCCTAATTACAATTGTTGAACAACCATTGAACAAGAGAGAGGTCCCAGCCACGAACTGAGTTGGTAGATATATCCTTCATTATTCTCTTTTACATGAGTTGGGCATCACATAGTAACTATAGACATCGTGATTTGTTTTGCATAGTGATTTGTTTTAAATGCATTTTTGGCATATTACTGTTACCGAAAACCACTTATATATTATGTTCTGAAAAGTGAGTCTTTAAAAACTAAATAATAATAAAAGGAGTCTACTAGCCGTCGTGTTATATTTAGTGATAGATAACTTGGGATTATTTTGGCATCCTATTATTGTTATCACACTCTAGTATATTAGCGTCATTGCGAATAATTGTACACAAACTAACGACGAGTCACACACATTGGTGATACATTTTTCGTAGTAACATAGTTTAGAGTACACGCGATTGACACATTGTTATTGACACAAGTCATAATAACTCCGCATTGTATTGACACATTGCTTTATAAGATATAACGATAAAAGGCATCAAATTCAACATACATAATAAGTTGAAATAAGAGAGAGAGATTTCTAAAAATAGAACAGTTCATTCCAGTAAGTGTAAATAAATAAAACAGTCAGTAACAGTATCCTGTCAATATAATATATATAAAACATCGTAACTAATTTATTGCAACATGGAAGCATATAAAAGATACTTAAGTCTCGCAAAGGACTTAGAAATACCCCAGGAAAGAATATTTTCATGGTGCGAAGAGAAAGTAAAAGAAGAAAAAGAACATGAAGAAAGAATTCGTAGAGAAGAAAATGAAGAAAGAATTCGTAAAGAAGAAAAAGAACACGAAGAAAGAATTCGTAGAGAAGAAAATGAAGAAAGAATTCGTAGAGAAGAAAAAGAACACGAAGAAAGAATTCGTAGAGAAGAAAAAGAACACGAAGAAAGAATACGTAGAGAAGAACGAGAAGAAAGAGTCCAAGAAAGGGAACTAAAAAGACAAATAGCTTTAGCAGAAGAAGAAACCAAAAGGACCCAAATGATGCTGGAAATTGAAAAAACAAAAACCGGTCATGAAAGAAAACATAATAATAGTGATGAATTTTTCGTGAAACTTCCACGCATGCCAACCTACGATGAACGCTCAGACTGTCTAGAATCCTTCTTACACCGATTCGTAGTTCAGGCTTAAGGTTATCGTTGGCCAGAAAGCAAATGGGCCACAGCCTTGATTAACTGCTTATCTGGAGAACCGCTAAAAGTTTTCTATACCTTAACAACTGAAGATGCAGATGACTATGGAAAAATTAAAGACGCTCTACTAAAAAGATTTAGATTAACGGAAGATGGTTACCAGGAAAGGTTTCACACTGCAAAACCGGAAAGTGGAGAAGACTTTAATACATTCGTGAACCGAATTACTCAATTTCTAAATCGGTGGCTTGAGTTGGCAAACGTAAAACAAGACGACTTTGCAGGCCTTTACTATCTCACGCTGAAGAATCGAATCTATCAAGCTTGCAACCCAGATTTAGTCGCATTCTTTAAAGAGAGAAAGCCAGAAAACTTGGACAAATTAAAAATCTACGCAGAAAACTTTAACAGCGCACATCCATTGACACCCCTTAGCAGAACATTGAAGGAACCATACTACGCTGCCGCTGCTCAGAGTCCAGGTACACCTAAAGTTCAGTACTCAAATAGAACGAGCCGATCAATCACTCGGAACACGCAAGTGAAACAAGATGATCATAGTAACAAACCATGGAACAAACAGTTCAATAGAGACCATAGCCGACCCTATCAAAACAAAACAAGAAATAGCACTGACAATAATACTGAGTATAAGAAAACCAACAAACCTATAATTAAATGTCAATATTGTGGAATGAAAGGCCACACAGCAGACAAATGTTACAAAATCGTGGGATATCCGAAAGAAACTGCAAATGCATCACTCCAAACCAGTGTAAATAATCAGACACGAATAATGTCAGGAGAAAATATAAATGTGTATTGCGTGAAAGGTATGTCACTTTTAACACAAACTCACAAATCAGGATCGCTATTTTTTTGTGAAGGCAAAGCTAATGGAACTGATTGCAAAATATTGAGAGACACAGGATGTAGTACAGTAGGAATAAAAGCATCTTTGATCAATGACGAAGACAAAACTGGAAAAACGGTACAATGCATCACATTCAGTGGCACAGTCGAAACCTTTGAAACAGCTAACGTGTACATAGAAACCCCATACTATACAGGAATAGTGGAATGCTGTATACTTCCCAACCCCGTCGCTGATGTTATTGTTGGCAATATAAAAGGTCTTAAAGACAACCCAACAGATGTAAAGGAATGGTCATTAACCCAAGAAACAGCTTGTCTAGCAGAAACAAGAAAGATGACTAAGACAACAGAGAAGCCAATGACTATTTCTCTAGAACCACAACAATTTGACAGGAACACGTTCATTGAAGAACAGAAAAAGGACCCGACTTTAACTTCATATTTCAATATCGCAAACAAAGGGACGAAATCAAAAGTTGAATACCTCATTGAAAAAGATATTCTGTTCAGGTTACATAGGAAAAGAAACAAAATAGCTAAACAACTGGTCACGCCGAGTATTTACAGAAACAAAATCCTTGGAATAGCGCACGATTCAATAACTTCTGGACATCTTGGGAGCTCTTCCACATTGAAGAGAATATCCGAGAATTTCACATGGCCTGGAATTACTAAAGACGTCCGAGAATATGTGAAATCGTGTGACACATGCCAAAGAAGAGTCGCAAAAGGCAGAATACCGAGATTGCCATTAGAGACAACCCCAGTTATTGAAAAAGTTTTTCAAAAAGTTGCAATTGACATTATAGGCCCTTTAACAAAATCAGATAGAAACCATACACACATACTAACACTAGTCGATTACGCAACCAGGTGGCCAGAAGCGATAGCATTGAAATCAACTACATCGGATCACATAGCTGAAGCATTGATGACAATTTTTACCAGAATAGGCATACCAAATGAGATACTGTCGGACAATGGACCCCAATTTACATCACATATGATGCATGAAACCATGAAACTCATGGGAATCCAACACTCATTCACAACTCCCTACCACCCCCAAGCAAATGGTCTTTGTGAAAGATTTAATGGCACTCTAAAGAATATGTTAAGAAAAGTGTCAGCAGAAAAACCAGATGATTGGGACAGATACTTACCAGCAATCCTATTTGCATATAGAGAAATACCCCAAGAATCTACAGGCTATTCTCCATTTGAGTTGATGTATGGACGATCACCTCGCGGCCCGATCAATATAGTAGCCGACATTTGTAAAGGGAATGAGGAGGACAATAACGAAATTATGTTTGCTTACGAATATGTAAGAAACCTGAAAGACAGAATAGAGGACACGTGTAAGCTAGCACAGGAATCCGTCACCAAAAAAGCAGAGAAATACAAGGAATACTCTGATCGCAAAAGCAAATCAAGAAAATTTGAGATTGGTGACAAAGTACTAATACTCTTACCCGATGACTCGAGTAAACTTTTAGCTACATGGAAAGGACCATTCAAAATAACAGCAGTAAAATCTAATGTTAATTACGAGATTAAAATTTACAACACAACAAAGACATTCCATGCAAATATGCTAAAAAAGTATTTTGATAGAGACACAGTGTCGCAACCTATGTTTACTAATATCGAAGCTTCAAATGCAGGATTAATCATACCGTTGGTCATGGGACACAGACACCCGAGACAGAAAAACAAACAAAAATCGCACAATTGCAACCACCTAAGACAAAAAAAGAAGTACGCAAAGTACTTGGGCTCCTAAATTTTTACAGGAAATACATTTACAACTTCGCGCACATCGCGACACCGCTAACAAATCTGACAAAGAATGGGTCACCGAACAAAATTGTTTGGACAGAAGTGTCAGAATAGCTTTAACCAATTAAAGGCATTACTCTGTTCAGAACCAATTCTTAAATTACCCGACATATCAAAAGAATTTTTTGTAAGAACTGACGCGTCTGATAAGGGCATCGCAGGTGTACTATTACAGGAGCATGAGGGAACTCTAATGCCTTGCTTATATGCAAGCAGAAAATTATTGGACAGAGAATCACGATACTCTGTAATAGAGCGTGAAGGACTGGCCATCGTCTTTGCTTTAAAGACATTCAGCAGATATCTACTGCTAAAAGAGTTTGTGGTCGAAACGGACCATAAACCACTCACGTACATAAGAAATAACAAAATGAATAATAGTAGAGTACTAAGGTGGAGTCTATTTTTGCAAAATTACTCTTTCAGTATCTCTCACATACCAGGCTGTGAAAATATTCACGCCGACCTACTTTCTCGATTAGTATAAACACGTGAGAAGGGTATAACTTAACCTCCCATGCATACTGTTAGTTACCTCGCAAATTATGCCAAATCAGAACGCACAATTTCGATAATTTTATTTGTAAACATGATGACCCAACTTAATGTAACATTGAGTATTGTTTGGATATGTATACCATACCCATTCATGATTTGAGAAATCTTCTCTTTATCTATTATTGTTATGAATTTTCACTCATTTATGATTAATAATTGAAATGTCAATATTTCATTTACATTTTCATTCATTTCATTTAGTAAATTACCTTCATATCATCGACTTAAATCATGCTTCATTGCCATCACTATTGTTTATCACAATGATTTGTAATCACAATCTTTCATTGTTATTGTCACCCATTCATATACCTACGTTAATATAAACATTTCCATGTCTAGTTAATAAATAATTTAATTGTAGCACAAATCATAACAATGGATTAATGCTAGAGTATCATGATAGTAAATTTACTTCCGTTTGTAAAATCTATCTTTCCCATAATGGTTAAAGAGTATATTTTAAACGTGGGTGGGGGGTGTCACAGTAAAGATTGTTCACAATTATCTTATTAAATTTTATTTTATTAAGAACTGAATTCATCTCACTCCAGTTATATTTCGGTAGGCTTAGATAAACTTTACCTTCTAATATTAGATCGTCTTTCCTTTTATAGCCTTCCCTCGAATTAATTTCTAATTAGTGAATACTTTTCGTTCTACATTCTGTCACGTAGCCACTTATTATAAAAGCTGATAGGTCTAACACTCTACACTCACTTTCTCTCCACAATCTATGCCGGACGGCCAGTCGCTCTATTCCTATATATATACTGGAAGATTTTTATCTTTTGGGACTTTGTAGATATTATATCTACACCATTAAGACGCCGGAGCTTTTAACTTTGATTGTATAAAGATTATAAGACTTAGATACAGATAAAAGTGTAGAATTGGAAAATTTCATAATACATAGGCGTGACAGAGATAGCTCAATGACAGGAAAACAAAAAGGTGGTGGTATTTGTGTGTATGTCAACAAAAACTGGTGCAAAAGCTGTCGAACTACACGTTCATTATGTGAAAAGGACATCGAGCTCATTTCCCTCTCTCTTAGACCCCACTATTTACCTCGGGAATTCCCACTTATTTATGTCATTGCTGTGTACGTCCCTCCTGATGCGAATGCTAACACAGCTTTACGGGTAATTGAGGAGGAATCATTTAATTTTTTAAGAAAACATCCTGATGCCCCCGTAATAATTCTTGGTGATTTCAATCACTGCCCTCCTATAAATTCTTTTTATCAACACGTCTCTGTTCCTACCAGACGAGATAAAACCCTGGATCTGTGCTATACAAATATTAAAAATTCATACAGAAGCGTTCAAAAAGTAAAAATAGGAAATTCAGATCACAATAGTGTGTTGTTGATTCCAACCTACAAAACTAAATTAAGACAACATAAAGCGATTGTGAAAGAAACTCGTCTTTGGTCAACAGAAAATATAAACAAACTCCAAGGTTGTTTTGACTGCACAATATGGGATGAACTCATGTCTGATAACATGTCACTGGACGAGTGGGTTGATGTTGTCACGTCTTATATTCATTTCTGTTGTGATTTGTGCGTGGACACTAAAAGGATTAAAATATTTAACAACAACAAACCTTGGGTCAACAAACGAGTTAAGTTATTTATAAATATGAAGAAAATCGCTCATATGAGTGGGGACAAAAACAAGCAGCACGAGGCAGAAAAACAATTAAAGAGGGTAATTTATGAAGAAAAACGTAAATATAAAGATAAAATGGAAACAAACCTTAAAAATTCAAATGCATCGCAGGCGTGGAGGATGATTAAAGAAATGGGTGGCGTTAACAACAAAAAGACAGATTTTAACAATGACACACATATGAATATCGAGGAATTAAATAAGTTTTACTGTCGATTCGACACCATTGACAACGTACTTTCAAAAATTAATATCATAACAAAAAATACGTCTCCTCCGCCAGAAATCGAAGAAGAGGCGGTCATCAATGTTCTTAAATTATGTAAAAAGAAAAAAGCACCAGGTCCAGATGGACTTAGTGGGGAACTCATTTCAAACTGTAACAACCAACTAGCTGTCCCTTTCTTGCCTATTTTCCAACGTTCAATAGATGAACAGAAAATCCCAATTATATGGAAAACATCGACTATAATCCCAGTACCCAAAAAGAATCCACCAACTCAGCTGAATGATTATAGACCTGTTGCTTTAACATCAATTATTATGAAATGTCTGGAAAAGATTCTGAAAAGAGAGCTGTTGCAATTTATATATGACCAACACATACTTGATCCATATCAGTTTGCCTACCAACAAAATCTTAGTGTGGAAGACGCACTCCTCACAGTGATGCATTCAATATCAAATCACTTGGATGTTTCACCCGCCAACTACTGCCGAATCCTATACGTCGATTTTTCGTCTGCCTTTAATGCCATGAAAACCAACATATTAATTAGTAAACTGCATGCTCTAAACCTTCCCCATTACCTCATCAACTGGTATAACAACTTTCTCATCGATCGCCCCCAACATATCAGAGTAGGCTCAAATATATCATCAGTAAAAACTCTTTCAAACGGATGCCCACAAGGGTGTGTAAGCTCACCTCTACTTTACATCCTCTATACAAACGATTGTGTGGCTAACTTTGATAACTGCCAACTCATCAAGTATGCTGATGACACCGCAATACTCGGCCTGCTCAATGATTCCGTCTCCGAATTTAAATACACTGAGCAAGTTAGTAAATTCAGCAAATGGTGTGCCGATAACTGTCTAGAGCTCAATGTAACAAAAACAAAGGAACAACTGTTTGATCACAGAAAAATAGGAAAAAGAGCAAGACAAATAACAAAAATTAACAATCAGGCGGTTGAAACTGTTGAAACGTTTAAATACCTTGGTGTAATTATAGATAACAGTCTAAGATTTGAATCGCACACCAACAATGTCATCAAAAAATGTAACCAGCGCTTGTATATACTCAGAAAATTAAGGTCTTTCAATGTGAACAGAAAGACCATGATACAAATCTACAAGTCATTAATATTGAGTATCGTTTCGTTTGGCATCACAACGTGGTATGGAAGCTGTGGAACAAAAGAAAAATCCAAACTACATAGAACCCTCAGAGAGGCTTCAAAAATAATTAACACAGACCTTAGAAGCCTTGACACAACTTATATTAATGCAGTTGAGAAGAAATCTTTTAACATTATCAACGAAAAGAGGCATCCGCTGAACGAAAAATTCCAACTTCTGCGCTCCGGAAGACGGTATCTAGAAGCAAAATGTCGGACAAATCGACATAAGACAACCTTCATTCCAACCGCCATAAAATTAATTAACAAATCTTCTGTGGAAAAATGAGACAACCAATGAAAATAACGAGAAGCAGTGTCGTGAATCATCATCATCGACATTGCCGCCGTCGTTATCATCATCATCATCATCATCATCATCATCATCATCATCATCATCATCATCATCATCATCATCATCATATCATCATTATCGTAGTCATCATCATCATCATCATCATCATCATCATCATCATCATCACAATCATTGCCATCTTCTTCTTAATATAGGACACTATATTTATAATATGGTTATCTGCTGTCCCAGCAAATATATCGTATCGTTCTATCTGTCTGTGTGTGTGTCTGTATTATGTATGTATGTATGTATGTATGTATGTATGAATGTAGGCATGCATATACGATGATATGCTGGTTTGTATGTATGTCTGCATGTATGTATGTATGTATGTATGTATGTATGTATGTATGTATGTATGTATGTATGTATGTATGTGTTTGTATGTACGCTCATTTCTTTTGTATACACGTGTAGAAACAATGTGCAAGCGTGTATGTTCGTGTATGGCTGTTTCTGTATTTGTAAATGTGTTGATGTTCATACCATGAACCAAACTGAGCATTGTTTACCTCACATGAATTGCCTTTAATTTGGACAATAAAGATTATTATTATTATTATTATTATAATCTTCAAACCCAAGCCCGCTGTACTACACTATAACCTCTTACCAATTGCCTGGAAGTGGAATTTTACGAGTCCAATCCTGTTATCAGAGGAATAGATCATCCAAGCCCATCAACTGCCTGGAAACGTAAACTTAAGAACCTGACATATTATCATAAGTTACGTAAAATATTCATACCTCTATTTGTAACTGTCACGATCACTGTTTATCTCTTTTAATTAAATTTCATCATTATTTTTATTTAATTGTAAACAAATCGTTAATTGTTTTTCATTTATAGTAACTAGTAAATTCTGGGGCCTCATTCTACATAGATCTTTATGCATAGTCGAGTAGCTCTTTACTCACTTGAGACCATGACAATTTAGAACGAGACATACATGATGCCTTGCGGTATGACACTCGCCTTCGGATCGGAAGACCTTGGGTTTGAGTCCCGCTCCTTAAAAAGGCTCTTTATTACCCACTTTTAAAAAAAGCAAAACTCTCGGCCTCAACAGATAACTGTATCCTAGATGACGCACAACTCTCACTTGACGGGAGATTTTTTAAAAATTAATAAAAATACCCATTCGGAATTCTGCACTGTCCTCGACTTAAAGAAACTATCGCAAAAAGCTACTAACCCTAAATACGCTTCAACAGTCATGACGTCACTTCCCTCGTAATGACGCATAGTAACTTTTAATTTTAATTTTAATTTTAAAAACAAAAACAATTTGCTGAGTCGGTTGTACTTTACGATTACGTCTACGGCCGACTCCGTTATGACTTACTGTTTCGATATTGCAAGTGATGGCAAATGTTTCAACAGGTTATAGTATCTTTAGCTAGAGGGGGAGGGAGGTCAGGTTTTGGGAGAGGGGGGAGGGGGAGGGGGCTCCCCGATAATAAAGATAAATGAATAAATGCCATCTTTAGGCTTGATGTGAAGTCCGGCCGTATAATTGTCTTTCCATGATAAACACAACATTATTCTATACATTAAAAAAAATTAGCTTTTATGTAGCGCAATATCCACTAAAAGCAGGGGGTCCCTGACCAACAGCAACACTTAACATTTAAGACGGAACATTACGCCTGTTAGGCGATATTTCATTTTTTTTTTGTCCGACAGAGACGACGCTGTTACGGACAGGTACTCATTTTACACCTGAGTACGGTGAGAGAAAGTGAGTAAAGAGCCTTTTCCAAGAACTAAACTATGCGCCGAGCGAGGCTCGAATCCAGGACCTTCCGATCCGAAAGCGAGTGTCATACCACAAGACCACATAGCCGCACAATTCTAACAACAGACTCAGCAAATGGGAGCGATCTATACTCAAGTTTTCGTCTGAGTCATCAATCACATGAGTTGTGCTGTCCAACGATTGGATATTTCTTCAGAAATGTAAACACGCACATACATTCACATCTCAAATTCCTCTAACATCCTATTACATTCTTTGCCAAGCATCCACGTTTCACAACCATAGAAAAGGGTACTTATAACATATGTTTCTACTACTTTCATTCTGGTCTTCAAGTTTAGGTTGTTGTTTGACACAACTGGTCGCATTTTATGGAACACGGTTTTGCTATTGCTATTCTTTGTTTTATATCCTCTATGTCACGTGCGTCATGGGTGATGATAGTGCCTAAATATTTTAATTTCTTTACTTGTTTGATGGTCTCTCCTTTGCTTGACAAGTGGAAGGTCGCGTTGTTGTCATTCTTTGAGACCACCATGCATTCGGTTTTCTTAACATCTAGTTTCAGGCCCATCTCTTCACTTTTACTCAAAATCACACCGCTTCTGATGCTTATCTTAAATAGTAATATTTTTTGGCATTGCAACTAAATTAACTCTCTCTTTACCGATCATTTTCAGTATTTTCCTAAAATGGCAGGCTTACCCAGCACAAAAATTGATGTTTTAAAACTCAAACAAGCTCTCTACAAAACGTTATGTTATTATTAATTAAACAAAGATCATTCTTTAAATTTTGTGATGTACGAAATAAATCTGAATAAGAAAACATGAATATTTTGTCGTAGCAAATGTGATGATTTTGCTGTAGGTAGTAAGGAGAGGGTTAAATTCCATTATCGCTCAAAGATTGACTTAGATAATAGAAGTGCTGTGAAACTATGGAATCCTATCCTTTAATAATTTACAACAAATAATTTGGATAAATCCATTCTTACCTCCTTGTCCATCCTACCCCTACAACAGTTCGGATTGCGTTGTAGAAATTTGATAAGAGGTTGAGCTATAGCTTCAGATGGCTCAAGAACGACGCCAACCACCACCACCAACAACAACAAACTCAGGCAAAATTTCTTCATGTTTTTTTTGTTTTTTTTTTCACCTCGACTCCAAGACTCCAACTCGACTCTAAAATAAATTTGCAATGAACTAATCTAGTGTGTCCATCGGAACAGCTTGAGTTTATATACAATGCCCCGGGGATTTGGTGAATGTTGATCCTTTCCAGGCTGCCTTTGATTTGAGTATAATAAATAATATTACGTCAAGTCTTTCTGTTTTCAACATGAAAGCTGTACCTACCTGACAACAACGAAAAGAATGCGTCAAATTGTCTTAACTACTCTTTCTGTAAAAACAGTTCTAACTTCTACGTCATGGCACAAGACCGAAGGGCTAGAGCTCAGGTGGTCGCTGGTTCGGATAAGTAAGTAAATAAGTTAGTAAGTAATTAAGTAAGTAAAAATAGTCAGGGTTTACTATGCTGTCTCTTGAAAAAAAAAACCCAACACTTATTAAAATCGTCCTTGAAATATCGATCAATTCATAATATGCCTTTTATCTTGTCAGAAATTCTCAAACCTGGTTGTTTGAGCTCATGGATATTTGAAGAAACAGTTACATGGCCAAAATGTTAAAACCGTGTTTTATTCAGAGTAAGGTTGTTTGGCTACAGTACGATTAATTATATGGAGCATTTTTACCACTTAACTGTCGTAATCTCGAAACACAAGTATTTGAAAATTTGGCCAGAAAACTCGCCTTCAATTATCGATCGATTTGAATAACCCTCATCTTGCAACAAAAAAAAAAAACTTTTAAATTATGGGACTTTAAGGAAGACCTGGCGGGGTACTTTCTGGTCTTGTGGTATGACACTCGCTTTCGGATCGGAAGGTCATGGGTTCGAACCTCTCCCGGCGCATAGTTGAGTCCTAGGAAAAGACACTTTACTCACATTCTCTCACCGTACTCATGTGTAAAATGACTACCTGGCCGTCAACAGCGTTGTCTCTGTCGGAAAAAAATGTCATATCGCCTAACAAGCGTCATGTCTCGTTCTACATGCTACGCGTTGCTGTTGGTCAGGGACCCCTTTTAAAGCGCTTTGAGCACATGTAGTGGATATTGCTCTATATAAAAGCTCTAGTTTTCTTTTTTTAAGTTTGAAAGTTTTGACCAAGCTGAGAGTTAATTAAATCGATCCGATATAGATAGTATGCGCTTGGCTAAGAAGCTCATCACATTGCCATCCGGAAGTATAAGGGACCTACACACAAAACTGTGTGTATCCATGAACGTTTATAGTTAGGTTAATACAGTTCAGTGAGCATTACTCATAAACGCGGATGGCAAAATACGATAACAAAGACCTGAGTGACGGCATCTTCGAACTATCTATATGAAGGAAGAGATTTCTGGCCAAATTTTTTTAATGCGTATATTTTTTTTTGGCCAGAGTACGGCGGCAGTTAGATGACTGGTTGATTATAAAAAAAACCCAGTTCATTCGCGCCGTGAAAGGGGTAAGTAATGAAATGTTTGCTTTGAATATCTCATAAAAACAAATCAAATTAAAATGAAAAGAAACAAACAACAAACCATCTCGCCTTCTGAACCGAAACTCAAATACCGAAGATCTCCTTCCGTACTCTGGGGGAAAAAAAACAAACACATATTTAAAAATTTGGCCAGAAAACTCGTCCTTCAAATATCGATCGATTTAAATGACTCTCATCTTGGCAAAATCTCTCAAACCCGAAGTCCCGGGTTTGAGAGTTTTTGCCAAGATGAGAGTCATTTATATCGATCGATATTTGAAGGACGAGATTTCTGGCCAAATTTTAAATATTGGTTGTTTTTTTTTTTTTAGTACGTCAGCAACTTCTCTTCCAAATGCGTAATTAATCACGTGACTTGTGGCTGTTGAACGTTTGGGTCTTTTAATAAAGGTTCACACGTTAACCTGTTTTCAAACAGCTGTAGATAGTTCGAAGATGACGTCACTTAGGTCTTTGTTATTGTTTTTTGCCATCCGCGTTTATGAGTAATGCTCACGGAACTGTATAAACTCGACTTTCAACGTTCATGGATACACACAGTTTTGTGTGTTGGTCAGTTATACTTCCGGATGGCAATGTTATGAGCTTCTTAGCCAAGCGCATACTATCTATAGATATAATGCGCTTGGCCAAGGAGTTCACAACATTGCCATCCGGAAGTATAACGGACCAACACACAAACTCTGTGTAACCATGAACTTTTATAGTCTGGTTAATACAGTTTAGTGAGAACAACTCACAAACGCGGATGCCAAAAACAATAACAAAGGCCTGAGTGACGTCAACTTCGAACCAGGGACGGCTGGTAATAATGGGCAGGGTGGGCAAATACCAGCCTGTTTTTTTCAAGTTATAAGCTGTATTACCAGGTCCGAAATAATCTAATCTAAATTAGATAATTTCAAAAGTTACTACTTAAACTTGATACTTCGTACTGAAATCAATTTGTGTGTATTTTTGATAGATTGCGAATGACCATGCACCCCGTAATGCATAAACCAGGATACGCTCCTGTTCTTTTTATCAACCCCCCCCCCCCCTCCCCTCCCAACCACTCCACTCCGCCCACATCGTCATCTCATCGTCACGTCGCCTGACGGTGAACTAACTCCGATTTTTGCTGTCTGGCCTCTCTAGTACTAGGTCGGGCTAATTCAAATGAGCCCACCTTAATAACCAGTGAACACTGAATAGAGCTTTTGGCAAACGAACTTTTTCTTATTTATTGCCTTACTTGTGCTGGTACCATTGATGTAATGACTTTGGGAAGGTTCCAGTATTGAATTAAATTTATTAACTTACTAATATTATATCAATTTAGTATTAATTTGTGTTGTTTTTATATATTTGTTTATCCATTTAAATTATTTCTTTTTTTTTCTCGTTTTCTTTAAGTACTTCTCAAAACTCATTTATTTAAATTGTTTTCTGATTTGTTTTTGTTGTTTTTTTTTTGTTTTTGTTTTTTAACAAATTAATTTGTTAGTTCTTTTTTTATTATTCTTAAAGTAATTACCGCTGTATTTTTATTGCCAGACTAAATAATTTTGCAAAACAATGTAATTTTCTATTGTATTTCCTCTAATAAAACAAAACATTTTATTCAAAAGTCACGACTAAATAAATATTAATACAACCACCATTTTGGTTTTCTCAACAATTGAATTAGTATACGAGAAATACTCTTCTGAGTAAGGAGAGAGTTGAATTCTAAGTTATAGAGGAAATAAAGACGTTTAAAGGAAGGGTGGGCAGATTCCGTACTTGCCCGTCCTGAAGCTAATACATACATAAGATAGTTCGCGACGAAGAGGCGGGAAGCTAGGGGTTGGTTGGGGAAGGAGCATAGCACTCTTGTATAGATAGCATTGGGAAGGAGTAAAGATAACACGGTCGTTATTGTGATAGTATAACGAATGCATGAGGAGAGATTGATAACATTCTTTTGTCTTAATTGTATTGTGTGAATTATTGGCGAAAGCCTAAGATTAAATAAACTTTGTAATATCGTATGGTGGTAACCATCATTGTCGACGACATCGTGGTTGTCATCATCATCATCATCATCATCATCATCATCATCATCATCATCATCATCATCATCATTAACAACAACAACAACAACAACAACAACAACAACAACAACAACAACAACAACAACAACAATATTAACAACAAGTACAACAATCGTCTCCACAACTATCATTCTAACCAACAGCACCACCAAAACCACTATCATAATTACATCCTCCCTCACCGCCTCGTCTTCCTCCTCCTCCTCCACCACCACCACCACCGCTACCACTATTCCAACCACTACCACCACCGGCACAATCATTCTAACCACCAAGACAGCAGTAAAAATGATGCAATTTCAGCTCTGAATGAAACTCGAGTCATATCGCTGTTGTTGCTTCTCGATGAAAACTTTAAGGTTACTACATACTACTGAAAACCAGTAATGTAACAGAAATATTAATCTCGCCGTTGAGGGATTAAAGCATCTCTTTAATTTTTCGAGTGAACGAAATGGACTTCTATTGTCAAGGTGTTGTCGCATTATGTCTCGTCACTTTAGTTTTTAGTTGTATTCTCTTTCGTGATTATTTTTTGATTACGTTTGGAATAATTAAAATCTACTGGTATTGTCATTTCATTGTGAATGTGATTATTTGTGGTTGAAATATTTTTTTTAAAGGTGAAAAAAAATTATAATTAAAAAAAATAAACAATAAATAAATAATATATATATATATATATATATATATATATATATATATATATATATATATATGTATATATATAACCGGATCATCTTTGCCCAACCACTGTAAATAGGCTAGAACCGCCACTGCTTCGAACTATCTATTCACTTTAACCAGCAGATTTTGTGACCAATCAAAACGTGGAATTTGTGTCATACATTCCTTCACTGTGCTCGGTCAAACATAATTGGTTGTTTATAAACAACAACGACTGAAATCGGCCTCTACCTGGTCGTTGTCATTGTTTTTATACCGCCAAAACTGGGTGACGAGTTATCACACACGATTTTCTCTATTGTATTATAGATAGTATGCGCTTGGCTAAGAAGCTCATAACATTGCCATCCGGAAGTATAACGGACCAACACACAAAACTTATGAACAATGTTATGAGCTTCTTCGCCAAGCGCATACTATCTATAGATAGAATGCGCTTGGCCAAGGAGTTCACAACATTGCCATCCGGAAGTATAACGGACCAACACACAAACTCTGTGTAACCATGAACTTTTATAGTCTGGTTAATACAGTTTAGTGAGAACAACTCACAAACGCGGATGGCAAAAACAATAACAAAGGCCTGAGTGAAGACATCTGCATACTATCTAAAGGGAATGAGATTAGCGGAAGAGTAGCGTCCCTTGATTGGACGTCACCCATAGTCTGTGACGTCACCGGCGGAAAAGTTATTAGAGAGAGAACGTTATGTTGGTTGTGCGCATGCGTCTCTCGTCCTCGCTTCGATACTGCATTGATACTTTTCACCAAAAAGCTTTTACGCCTGTGGAAATCTCTTAGTTTGAGGACAAAATCTGCTCCTTGTGGTCTAATATTTAAGAATACTGGGTAATGTTAATGTTGCTGCTCGGAGCTCGAAGAATTAAATAATGTGAAATTGAATGTAATGTAAGCTTCAATTTAATATACGAAAACAGATAAAAAAGGACGTTTCGGGTTTCATCTTTATCAACAAAACGGGATGAATGAAACACTACGTGACATCAGACTATTGAATCGAATTGATTCCTTGGAAAATGCTCTTTGCTCGTGTTCGCTCTCACCGTACTCAGGTGTAAAAAAAGAATATGTCCATTAACAGCGTTGTGTATGTCTGAAAATAAAAGATGTATTATCGCTTAACAGTAACAGGCATCATTTCGCGTCCTACATGTTTAGTTATGTTCATGGCAAGAACCCCTCGAAAAGAGACTTGAGCACGTTTAGTGGATTCCCTATTGCGGCTATGTGGTCTAGTGGTACGACACTCGCCTTCGGATAGGAAGATCTTGGGTTCGAGCCTCGCTTGGCCCATAGTTGAGTCCTTGGAAAAGGCTCTTTACTCACATTCTCTCACCGAACTAAGGTGTAAATGAGTACCTGGCTGTTAACAGCGCTGTCTCTGCCCGAAAAAATTGGAACATCGCCTAACAGGCGTCATGCCCGGTCCTAAATGTTAAATGATGCTGTTGGCCAGGGACCCCTTGTAAATCGACATTGTGTGGATATTGCTCTATATAAAATCTCATTAAAAAAAAATTGCGCTATACAAACACTTCACAGTTTGTGGCACTTTTTAAAGTTTCGAATTTCATAACCTTTGACAAGTCGGGTTTCAAATAATCTATAAATATTTGAACAGATTTTAATCCATAGACATTTGAAATCTTCTCTGTCGGCAAAAAATATTATAATATCGCCTAACAGGCGTCATATCTCTTTCTATAACATGTTACGTATTGCTGTTGACCAGGGACCCCGCTTGTAAAGCGCTTTAAGGACGTTTAGTGGATATTGCGCTATATAAAATCTCACTTTTATTTGTTTGGTTTTTTTTTTTGTTTTTAAGGGTTTTACGGCGCTTGCAACACATTTAGGTTATATCAGCGCCAGTAAAAAGGAAGAAAATGGGATCGTAAAAAGTTCTAGAATTACAATTAAAGCACCCAAGAGAAAGTAAGACAAAGGGGAACTGAGAACAAATAGGGATCAGATGTAGATTCCAAGAGCACACCACTAATGTACTTAGATTGAGATCACCTATAAGTCTCATCCGGACACAAGAACAAAATCCAACGAAGAGGAACACACTCAAATGCTTACATTATACATTAAAAAATAACAAATATACTTATACATAACAGAGAGATGATTTACAAGGAAAAAAAATATCATCTCCCAAAACAATAACTATGCATTTGACTGTTTCCCTCCCAGCCAGGACTCCGACCAGGGCCAGGAAAAAAACCAAGTAATTTCATTCCAAGACAAAGACAGAAAGCATGTTGGAAAACAGATATAAGGGGATAGAAGATACAGTATGTACCCCCCCCCTCCCTGCCCACTATGGTTTGTTTTGTTTGTTTGGTCAAATATTTTAAATCGTGCCCTAGTTACATTAATTAATAGCACCAAAATGCCCAGTTTGTTTTTATTAACTCTCTCCTTACCAACTATAGGAAAATCGTCACATTCGTTACGATCCAACCAGCAATTTTATCATTCATATTTCTTTTGTAAATCACACAATTTAAAGAAAAATGTTTTATTATAACTATAAATACGTGACACTGTGTTGTTGAGTTCATTTTGCTGATCAATATTATGCATAGAATGTGTTTGTTCCTTTTCTGTTTGAGTAAAAAAATAACTATTTTTGTGTTGGGTGGGTGTGACATTTTGGGGAAAATTCTGAAAATGGCTGGTAAGGACAGGGTTAGCTCAATCAATCCTAGAGCTTTTTGCTACTTTTCAAAATTTGAAAAAATGTATTAAAAATGGGCATGTACATCGATAGATAGATTTATTCAACTACCATTAACATGTAAAAACTAAAAACATTAGCTTTGATATTACGCCTATAATTTGTCTCAGAAAAATGTAATGAATAAATAGGCATGGGGTAAAAGTAATCCCGGGTTTATACTACGGATATAGTCGGTGTTAGGGTTGAATGAGTTAAGACAAGCTAGAGGTGTTTATCTGGCATATTTACATGGAGCATAAAATGTAACACAGCACGTCTCCTAATACATATTACACATGACACGCTTGAACAAACAACTAGGCTCATGGGATCTCCAACTGTTTAAATTTTAATTAATAATTTTTTAAAATATTAGAAAAAAATATTTTATATTATAACTTGAGTATTTATATTCGGCATTAACCATTTAAGACGCTCAAAGCGGTTTAGATACAAAATAATAATAATAATAATAATAACAATAATAATAATAATAATAATAATAATAATAATAATAATATAATTAATAATAATAATAATGATAATAATAATAGTAATAATAATAATAATAATAATATAATATAATAATAATAAGATAATAATAATAATAATAATAGCAACAGTAATAATAATAGTAATAATAATAATAATAATAATAATAATAATAATAATAATAATAATAATAATAATAATAATAATAATAATAATAATAATAATAATAATAATAATAATAATAATAATAAAAGGCAATTCATGTGAGGTAAACACGGGTCCCTAGCGACGTGCACATAAATGCAGGTCTGACATCGTAACTTACTTATGGGCCAAGTTTAACATTGGTGTAATAGATACTATTTTGCGTCATTTTTGTTGTTGTTGACAACAAGAGAAGTTGCCAGATTTCTCCCCCAGCAAGAGGAGGCACTGGGTGGCAGCGAATCGGCTTCGGTCGAGAACCTGTCTTACGGCAAAATCGCTTCATCATTTGGGAATTTCCACCTGTCCAATATGTAACCGTTGTGGTAACGAGCCCGAAACCACAGAGCATCTTCTTGAACGTGGTTTGTGACAACAAAGTTTTCGGGTGGGTTTGCGACGGTGCACGAGTGCGGTAAAGAATTTGCTAATTGGGTCGATCGTCATAAAATAGTGTTGTGAGCACAATTAGACGCTGCTGCCAGGTCTAATAGACTCCGCTACAAAGGATAGTATGCGCTTGGCTAAGATGCTCACAACATTGCCACCCGGAAGTATAACGGACCAACACACAAAATTATTTGTAACCTTGAACGTTTATAGTCTGGTTAATACAGTTTAGTGAGAATTACTCATAAACGCGGATGGCAAAAAAAAAACAATAACAAAGACCTGAGTGACGTCAACTTCATACTCTCTATTGGTTGACCGTTGAGAGGAGAGTTGAGTTCAGCACCACATGCCCACTATCAATGGGAATGATCTTTATTACATGTCCATGTGCTCGAGTTTATTTGTGACCCTTCGCCTCAAAAGGGTATTAAGTCGGGTTGGTTAAGATGTTGAAAATTGAATTTATAGCCAGAAAAATCAGACTTGTGTTGAGTTTGTATGTTTTATTGAGGAGAATGGACACCATATTTTAGGGTGCTAATGCCAACAATTTATATTTTTGACCAGTTTAACATTTAATTTGGCTTTTAAGCATCTGGTTCGTTCCGACATAATACCGTTTTGAGACGATGGGTCACATTTGTCATATCGCAAAATTGTAACTCTTCGTCTCAAAACGGTATTATATCGGAATGATTAAGATGCTGAAAATTGAATTCATCGCCCAAAACATCAGCCTTGAGTTGAGTTCAAATGTTTCATTGAGGAGAAATATGACAGTATTTTAGAAAGACAAAAAACTAAAATTTCATAGCTGTGATCAGTTTGGCTTTAATTTGACTTTATATCATCTGGATCATCCCGACATAATACCGTTTTAAGACGAGCGGTCACAATTATGTGCTCAAAGTGACCCACATCGTGAAGAAAATGTTCACTGTTGAAGTATCTAACATCATGACTGGTCATTTTGTTCAGCTTAACACATGTGTATGTTTACAACTTTCATAAACAAAGCAGCGTGTATACATTGACAAGAAATATCCAATCGTTGGACAGCAACTAATCATGTGATTGATGACTCGGTTGGACGAAAACAATGTCTGTTTTGTTCCCATACGAAGCCTTTCCATTTTCACTCTTCCGTTAGTATTTTACGATCACCGGCTTCAGGCAGCCCTTACCGTTTTCTTCTTTGTTTTGTACTGCATGTTTGAGTGGTTGTATGTTTGAGTGAAAGTGGCCACGTTACTGTTTAGCGCTTTGACCTGGGTTCGCATAGTTGAGTCCTCAAAGATCTGGTAAAGTGTGGATGAAACAGTGTCAGATGAAAGCAAATAGAAAAACACAAGTAACATTTTTTTAAAACATCCCAAAGAATCCTCCTGCCTTGACTGGGGATCGAACTCCAGACCTCCTAAGTAGCCTGGTAATCTGAGGTCTGAGGTTCAATCCCCAGGTAAGGCAGGCTTGGGTTGTTGTTTTGTTGGGTTTTTTTTGTGTGTGTGTGTGTGTTTTTTTGTGTTGAGGTAGTTTTTTTCTTGTGTTTTTTTTTCTCTGCTTAGTCTTGCACTGATTCATATCTATTTTATATTACCGCAGTGCTTGATCACTCTTGCTCAGCTACGAAAACAATTGTACTTTACTTTTTAAAATTGAGCTTTTATATAGGGCAATATCCAGTAAACGTGCTCAAAGCGCTTTACAATGGGTTCATGGACTACAGCAACATTTAAACTTTAGGAACATGGCGCTCAAGGAGAACCGGATCACAACTCCAAACACGTGATATGCGATAATCCTTGTTTGTCCCTCAAATAATTTTGATTTTTCTGTTACTCTTTCTGCCAACGATATTTTAAAGATATTCATTTTATCTGTCTTATTTAGAAGGGATGATGTTGAAGATGACACACAAGAACTGAGACACGAATAGGATCCAATGCAGCAGATCGTCATCAGTGGTAAGAACTCACTCAACACATCAGAGAAGCTGCCAAAGCGTCCCAGCGTGGCCTTCGTAAAGTTATGGCCTGACACTGATCAAAAAATGACGTCAAAATGCCAGTCTTTTGCCACAAAAGAAAACAAATCGTGAGTTGTATTCAATAGTTCAACCAATGAAATAACTTGTTTCCATGAGCTCTACTAACGACAACTCACTAGGCGGTGCAAAAAACAAATAATGACGTCAAACTGCCAGTCCTTTTGGATTTCGGTGTCAGGCTATAACATATAGATGGCTACGGTCCCAGTCCGAAGAGTAGGAGGCGATCGGCAATAAGTCAAAGGAAGTCAGAAGTTGATGACGCCATTGGGCTATTTTATTAGGGCAAATTCATTGCTTTATTCGGACAAAACATCTGAAAAAGATCTGTATCACTCTAGCGACATATTCAAAGGGAAGCAATCAATTGCTTTTGCATATTTAATGCTCCAGAAACCGGGATTGGCTCAGCTCCAAAATGACCATGTCGCTACCGTTTGCTAAATGCAAAAAAAAAAATAAACAAAAAACAACGTACTTTGGTAACCTCGAACTGTCAAAATGTCTTATTATCTGTCATTATCTGTCAAATCTTCTGTCAGTCAGTCAGTCAGTCAGTCGTGCAGAACTATTTAATTTACTGCTTTGTGTGGCTTTGATTGCTCTTGTGATTTAACTCGTGATATACACGTGATAAGAAGCTGATCAAGGTCAAGGTTATGGACCCGAGAGACTGATAATATACAGAGACTTGAAACTTCTTGAGTGACAAAAGGGTTTTAACAACAACAGACGATGAGTATCTAGAACAAACAGTCAGTGATTAGTCGATAAACAAGTCGGTAAACATCTTGCATATAATTTTGATTTGTAATATTGATTTTACGCACTAAGTTAAATTACTCACAGCATCCACCAGCCAGATGTAATGTACTAACACAAAATAATTGTGTAACCTAAAATGCTTATCGTCTGATTGATAGAATGTGTAAAATATTGCATTTCGAACGTAGAAAGACTTCCCAATTATCAAAGGTTTTAAATAGTACTGCCCTAAAAACTCTTGTTTCATCATTTATATTTTCTAGGACAGATTAATATAATTCGCTCTTCCGTAACAGCTCCTTCACAAATTGCAGCGCATCCAAAATCATTCTGCTAGGACCATTCTAAGAAAAAACGGGCAGCGGTACGGTCTTGGCTTCGTACCCGAAAGATACCGAGTTCGATCACCCGCCGCCGTTGCGCTGTGTTGCCTTGAACAAGTCACCTCGCCCTAACTCAATTTGCGGCGCTGCACTGCGACTGACGCCTGCGTTATTCCAGTCTTCCCTTGGAATAGACTCTTAAGACAAATAAAGGGAATTTAATTTTTTTATTATTTTATTAAATCATATTACACCCGTGTTATTGCCACTCCACTAGCTTCGTATTGAATTAAGACTCTAATACAAAATTGCTGTTCTTCGCTTTAAATGCATCAACAAAACTACTCCTTCATATTTCATCATCATCATCATCAGCATCATCATCATCATCATCATCAACATCATTGCCTTTTTCACCCTGGGTCAGGGTATAGGCCACAGACAAACAGTTTCCATCCTTCTCTATCCTGAGCTAACTTTTTTTTTTATCTCATTCCATGTCTTACCACTTCTCTGTATCCTTTCGGCTTTGTCTGTTGTCCTTCATAAATTCTGTCATTGCAGAAACTCTTCGGTCGCCCAAGCTAAAATAAAAAGGATTTGATTTTTCCGTCTGCGTTTCTAAAACGGTTTGAGTTTTACGGAAGGGGATGTTAACTCTTCGACAACCCCCAACCTGGAGGAACTTCATATTTACGCAACCTAATTTCATGGTACTCTCCTTCCAGAACTTTTAGATTTAGTAATAATAATAATTTAGCTTTTATATAGCGCAATATCCACTAAACGTGCTCAAAGCGCTCTACAAGGGGTCCCTGACCAACAGCAACATTTAACATGTAGGACGGGACATGACGCCTTTAAGGCGATATCACAATTTTTCGGACAAAGACAACGCTGCCAACGACCAGGCACTCATTTTACACCTGAGTACGGTGAGAGAATGTGAGCAAAGAGCCTTTTCCAAGGACTCAACTATACGTCAAGCGAGTCTCGAACCCAAGATCTACCGATCCGAAAGCGAGTGTCATACCACAAGACCCATAGCAGCACATGTGATCATCTCCGACTAACATCTTCCTTTGATTTTAATTCTTGGTTATTTTGAAGGCGTTTTATGTCTCTATTCAGACAGCAGTGTGGATTGACGTGGATGCTGTGGTCTACCTTGATATTTCTTGTGTCCAGTTGGGGTGAAAAAAGTATTCATGGCTTTATTAGCTGGTATATTTACATCTCTTCTGAGTATAGATATATCATACTCACTGCCTTGTTATGTTTTGCATCCGCGTTGTGAGTGTTCTCACTAAACTGATACCAACTATAGAAGTTCTGTTACACAGTTGTGTTGCCGTATCTCGGCAATGTTTGACTCCTTGCAGCGAACTAGCCCAAAAAGCGCATCTTGACCAGATATAAATACGAGTCATTCACGGTAAGGTGTTTTATTATTTATTTTCATATACCCTACAAAACACAAAATAACATTGAAACACAAAAAACAGCTACAAATTCCTTTTTTATCTTGTTTTCAATTCTGATTTTATCTCATCATATGTTATGTTTTAATCGCCGTACTCCGGGAAAAAAAAATATTTTTGATAATTTGGCCAGAAAAATAATCCATCAAATATCCATCGATTTAAATTACCCTCATCTTGGCATAAACTCTCAAACCTGGGACCCGTGCGGTCATCCTTAAAGTGCCAGGTTTGAGAGGGTTTTGTTGTTGTTTATTTATCTTTTTTTGCTGTTGTTGCGAAAATGGGGATCATTTAAATCGATCAATATCTGATGGACGAGTTTTCTGGCCAAATTTTTTGACACAAGTTATTCCAGAGTACGACAGTTAACAGGATATAAAGGTTGTTTACGTTAATAAAACACATATCATTCAAATGCCTTTATGCATGACATGATAATAACAATGACAATAATAACTTCATATAAAATAATGAATTAATAACATACATGTTTTTTACAATTATTATTGCAGGGTTTGTTTGGGTTTGTTTTGTTGCGTTTTTTTTTTATTCCGTGAGAACTGTGAATACTCTCAATGACCTTTTCGAACTATACGTTCGGCCCAAACTGCCAAAAAAGGGGCCAAAAAAACAACAACTTTCAGACAGATCCATTAGTCACTTTGCACCGACTTTCTGGAACAATCTCCTCTTATCTCTTCGTGACGTCCCTACTGGACTCGTTTTCAGGAAGAACTTAAAACTCATTTAATACTTAATTTATTAGTTATTTTACTTAATCAAACGATGATCACATGGGTATGGGACGTTAGCATTAATATATATATATATATATATATATATATATATATATATATATATATATATATATTGAATCGTGTTTGATACAAATATGGTACGAAAAGTGCTCGACATGCAGTAATGGAGCGAATTATTATTATTTAAAATATTTACCACAATGTTTGAGACAGTCTACATTAATGTTTCAGGCTTAATTTGCCATCGTCAGGACTGAGTTGTTTTGTTGACTCAACAAAACAACTCAGTCCTGACGATGGCAAATTAAGCCTGAAACATTAATGTAGACTGTCTCAAACATTGTGGTAAATATTTTAAATAATAATAATAATATATATATACGAGGGCTCTTTCATAATTAACCGAAAAATGCCTGTAAAATCAGCGTTTTTTATGCTATCAACAAAATTCTTGCACGTGTTCATACCTTGACTCGTCGTTCATTTCTCTACGTAACAGCCAAGTCTGTCGACACACTTCTGCCAACGCTGCACCATGGAATAGATACCCTCTCGGAAGAAATTTCCGTCAAGGTTTTGTAGCCATTTCCGCACATGGTCAACAAGCTCTTCATCGACATCAAAGCGCTTTCCTGCCAGCTCACGTTTCAGTGGCCCAAAGAGGTGATAATCAGAGGGTGCGAGGTCTGGACTGTGTGGTGGGTGTGGCAAAATCTCCCATCCATATTTCTCTAGCCAACCTTGCGTCACTCGTGCTGTGTGGGGTGTAGTGTTGTCGTGTTGCAAAATGACCCCGTTGGTCAACTGCCCTGGGCGCTTTCTGCGAATGGCCTCCCTAAGCTTGTCAAGAGTTTGGCAGTACCTTGCAGCATTGATTGTTTCTCCAGGTTGTAAGGTTTCGAACAGAATAACACCAAGACTGTCCCAGAAAACAGTTCCCATTATTTTCTTTGCTGACCGCATGACTTTGAATTTCTTCGCGACAGGTGAGGATGGATGTTTCCATGTCATCGAATCTTGCTTTGTTTCTAGGGTGCAATGGTGCAACCAAGTCTCATCACCGGTGACTATGCTGTCAAGAAAAGTCACATCGTACCCTAGAAAGTCTCCGCCGGCGTTGGCAGTATGCCCGTGAACCCTGCGTGAGCTCTTGCTTCTTCTCAAAAGTTCCCTGCAGATGTCCAATCTTTGTTCTTTATGATTGTCTGTCAATTGCTTAGGAACCCATCTTGCGCTGACTTTTCTGTAGCCAAGTTCATCAAATACAATTCTATGGGCAGAAGTTTCCGAAATTTCAAGACTGCTTGCGATTTCATGAAGTTTCAACCTCCTGTCTTGACGAATAAGCTCATCAACTCGCTTCACATTGTCTTCTGACGTCGCAGTTATCGAACGCCCTCTCCCTTCCCTGTCTGTCAAGTCGGAATGGCCGGCTTCAACTTCAAACAAATTACACCAGTGATAGACTTGTGTACGGCTTATAACATGCTCACCATATACACTCTGCAGTTCTTCATGAATTTCGGTAGGATTCAGACTTTTGGCGTTCAAAAAACGTATGACAGCTCTGATTTCCTCCTTTGACCAAGTTTCAAAGTGGGCCGCCATCTTTAAAATCGTCTAGAAATTCATTGTGCAAAATGATGCACTTCATAATTTCTGGGAATATCCGTAAGGAAATAAGGAATATCATGTCGTTTACAGAATTAAAAAATCTCCACTGGTTGCTGAGCAATGGGCATTTTTCGGTTATTTCTGAAAGAGCCCTCGTATATATATATATATATATATATATATATATATATATATATATATATATATATATATATATACATATATATATATATATATATATATATATATATATATATATATATATATATATATATATAAATATATATATTGAATCGTGTTGGATACAAATATGGTACGATGACTGAAAAGGCCTGAAACATCGATGTAGACTGACTCCAACATTGTGGTAAATATTACATATATATATATTTTTTTTGGAGAATATATATTATATAGGTTGTTAGTTGGTGAAAGGTGTGTATGTGTGTGTGTATGTGTGTGTGTGTGTGTGAGAGAGAGAGAGAGAGAGAGGAGAGAGAGGAGAGAGAGAGAGAGAGGGAGAGAGAGAGAGGATAGAAAAGGGAGAGAAGTATACTTTTCTCCCTTCTTTCTCTCTCTCTCTCTCTCTCTCTCTCTCTCTATATAATATATATATATATATATATATATATATATATATATATATAGAGAGAGAGAGAGAGAGAGAGAGAGAAAGAAAGAGGGAGAGAGATAGAGGGAGAGATAGAGACATGGAAACTGAGAGACAGAGAGAGAGAGAGAAGGATGGAGATTGAGACACACACACACACACACACACACACACACACACACAGAGGGAGAGAGAGAGGGTGGGGAGAGAGAGAGAGAGAGGGAGAGAGAGAGAGAGAGAGAGAGAGAGAGAGAGATTTGAATGGATTGAAGTTGTTGTTATCGCCTCGAGCTTTCTTGTATAGATGATTGGGTGCATTTTAAATATTATTATTATTGTTTTTATTATTATTATTATTTTTATTATTATTATTATTATTATTATTATTATTATTATTATTATTATTATTGTTTTTATTATTATTATTATTGTTATTATTGTTATTATTATTATTATTATTGTTATTATTGTTATTATTATTGTTTTTATTATTATTATTATTGTTATTATTATTATTATTATTATTATTATTATTATTGTTATTATTATTATTATTATTATTATTATTATTATTATTATTATTATTATTATTATTATTACTATTATTTTCATTATTATTTTTATTATTATTATTATTATTATTATTATTATTATTATTATTATTATTATTATTATTATTATTATTATTATAATTATTATTATTATTATTATTATTATTATTATTATTATTATTATTATTATTATTATTATTATTATTTTTATTATTAATATTATTATTATTATTAAGGAATGAGGTATAGGGCCACTAGTTCAAAACAGCGATTTAAAATACAATTAAATTCAATTCCAAGGTTTATTATTTAGGCAATCGCCAATAATATGTACTGACAAACACACATCCATCGTATATTCACAATCATTTCTTTCGTTCACTCCCCCCCCCCCCCCCCCCCCCCGCAATTGAAAGCCGCCCACTTGTAAACACGTGACGTCATGGTGAATCTGACCCCCACGAAACATGGAATTTGAATTAAAGTGATAATATAACCTTGAGAGGTTAGCTTTGTATGCATAAAATAACTATCGATTTTCTCAGTTGATAAGAGAGACGCATGCGCAATGACATGTTGACGTTCTCTCAAGGGCATGTCTCCCCCCCCCCCCCCCCCCCAATCCCCCAACCTCTGGTAATGATAAAGAGCGGTTGCCAGGTTCCTTTAGAGGCCCATGAATACACGATTGCATATTGGCAACGTGACAACATGGGGTACTACTTTTTTGAGGCCTTAACTTTCGGGACTGAAAGTGCATACTTTTTTTAAAAATATTTTTTTTAAAAAACCCAGGCCAGCGAATCTAGTGACCCATAGTATCGTTTGTATTCGTTAGATTTAATTAACCAGTAGATTTTTGACCAATCAAAACATGGAATTTGTGACACTCCTTCACACGTGCTCGGACAAACATAGTTGGTTGTTTATAAACAATAACGTGAACGAATTCGACTTCCATCTGACCGTTGTTATTGTTTTTATATTGACAAATGGGTGACTAGTTATAACACGATTTTCTCGATCATATTAAAAACGTTTAGGTTTACACATAGTTTTCTGTGTTGATTCTCTGATCAAGAGGTAGAACAGTGGGTATTTTACTTAACACATACCATCGATAGTAAAACCTGTGTAGTTTGCTGTGTCTACCAACCACTGCCAATGTTTACATCATGGCGACGATTGTCCGAGAGGCGTGTTTATCTACCGGAGGTGGGGGGGGGGGTGGGGGCGGTATTAGGAGGGAAGTGCATGGGTTATTGTTATGGGGGTATAATTGGATTCAATCAGTGGCGTGGCATGCTTACAGCATAAGGTGGTGCCAGAATCAGAGGAAAATGACTTAAAATATGCTATAGATAGTATGCGCTTGGCTAAGAAGCTCACAACATTGCCATCCGGAAGTATAACGGACCAACACACAAAACTGTGTGTATCCATGAACGTTTATAGTCGGGTTAATACAGTTCAGTGAGCATTACTCATAAACGCGGATGGTAAAAACAATAACAAAGACCTGAGTGATGTCATCTTTGAACTATCTATATTTGTAAATATAAAAGAAAGAAAGAAAAATTAAAGAAAAGACTTACTCAAATTATAAGTAAGAGGCGGTATATATACCATTTCTCAAGGGGTTTTTTGGGCTTTTAAAAATAATGATCTAATCCATTTTTAAAAGCTGGATGCGGTGCCAGGCACCAAATCAACCAATATAGCCACGCCCCTGGATTCAATAGTCTGATGTCAGGTCGCCCAGCAATGGGGAGCAGCGTGGTTCTAAACAAATAAAATCGGCACTTTTTATTTTTCATGCTAGCTAGAACTGTTCATATGTCATGTGATCAGAATGTATAAAAGTCAAAACATGATCATATTTATAATGTTTTTCTCTTCTGGATACACTTTTATGCTCATAATGAGAAGTATTTTATAAGAGCGTCCGTCATTGTTGTGATAGTTTAGAGCCAGTTGCTAAGTCACTAGGCTTCATTACGAGGGAAGTGATGTCATGACTGTTGAAGCGTATTGGAGCGATCTATATTAACTTTCCGTGTGCTCGAGGACATTGGTCACATTGCAAAGTGTGCTCGAAGTGACCCACATAGTGAAAAGTGTTCACAGCTTTCGAAATGTCTAACATCACGATTGGTCATTTTGTTCAGTTTGTACACATGGGTGAGTTTACAACTTTCATAAACAGCGTGTTTATATTTGTTAAGAAATATCCAATCGTTGGACAGCAGCAAATCGTGTGATAGGGAATGAGATTAGCGGAAGAGCAGCGTCCCTTGATTGGACGTCACCTTACAGAGAGAACGTCAAAATGGTTTTGCGCATGCGTCTCTCTCGTCCTCGCTTTCATGCCGCTTTCACCGGAAGCGGGGACGAGAGACGCATGCGCACAACCAACATGACGTTCTCTCTCTAATTACTTTTCCGCCGGTGACGTCCAATCTTCCGCTACTCTTCCGCTAATCTCATTCCCTATTGATGACTAGGTAGGACGAAAACCTCAATATAGATCGCTCCCATTGGAGTTCCTATGTATAGGGGAGGGAATGTTAGGAATGTGCGGCGATGTGGTCTTGTGGTATGCCACTCGCTTTCGGATCGGAAGGTCCTGGGTTCGAGCCTCGTGCTCGGCGCATTGTTGAGTCCTTGGAAAAGGTTCTTTACCCACATTGTCTCACCGTACTCAGTTGTAAAAGGAGTACCTTCCCGTTAACAGCATTGTCTTTGTCCGAAAAATTGTAATATCGCCTAACAGGCGTCATCTCCAGTCCTACATGTTAAATGTTGCTCTTGACCAGGGACCCCTTGTAAAGCGCTTTGAGCACATTTAGTGGATATTGCGCTATATAAAGCTCAATTTAATTTTAATTAGGAATTTTATATAAATGTTGTTAAGAAAATTAGTAAGTTTATTTAACTGAGGTTGGTGGGAATGGGCATATTGATGTAGAAAATGATTAGTGTTAGTTATCGAATACGCTTCAATAGTCGTAACGTCACTTCCCCCGCAATGACGCATAGTAACTTAGTAACTGACTCTAAACTATCGGAGCAATGGCGGACGCCTTTATGAAATATTATTTCTCCGACGAGCATAAAAGCGTATCCAGAGGGGAAAAAACATTATAAATCTGATCATGTTTTGACTTTTACACATTCTGATCACAAGACATATGAAGAATGAAACGTACCGATTATCTTTGTTTAGAACCACGATGGCCGCCGTTGCTGGGCGACTTGACATCAGACTTCTTCTTCTTCTTCTTCAAGTACCAAGTCTGTGCCAGACATCGGTCATCATGATACGCCATTCATCTCTCTGATCAGATAACCTCAGAAAACTAATATTACTCTTCTCTTTCTTTGTCACCCAGCTGTTCAAACTATTCAAGTATGTTTATCTTGGTCAACCTTTACTCTTTTTACCTTCTATCTTTCCTGTGAGAGCAAGATGTTCAATACATTTATGTCGATTGAGGTGTCCTAAAAATTGCATTTGTCTTTTTCTTATTGTACGAATTAATAACCTTTTAGTTTCAGCTTGCTCTAATACTTCTTCATTAGTTTTCTTCTCTGTCCATGAGATTCTTAACATCCTTCTAAGAAACCACATTTCTGCTGCCTCCAGTTTCTTTCTAATGTCTTCTGTAATTGTCCAGCTTTCGCAGCCATATAATAATACTGACCATACGTAGGCCTTCAAAACCCTATGTTTTGTTGTCATTGAGATATTGTGGTTTTTAAAAATTAGACTCATTTTATTAAAACTATCTTTAGCTATTGCAATTCTTCGTTTTATTTCTGTGTTGCATCTGCCATCTGAAGTTATTATGTATCCAAGATATTTAAATGTCTGAACTTGTTTTATAGTTTTTCCATTGCTTATTAAGTTGCATATTGGATTTCTTTCTCTCCTTGATACAACCATGCATTCTGTCTTTTTTACATTTAAGTATAACCCCATACGTTCACTCTCTGTGACCATCTTATTGAGGAGTAGTTGTAAATTTTCTTTTGAGTCTGAAATTAGTGCTGCACGGCTGCACTTTGTTTCCAGGATATTAAATAGCTGACAATGTCTAACTTAATCAAATGCCTTTGAGTAATCAATAAAGCAAATAAATAAGTCTGGACTTCATACATCTTTCCATCAACATTGATAAGGTGAAAATAGCATTTATTGTACCTTTGTCGGGGACAAATCCAAATTCTTGATATCTCTGGTTTTATACTTTTCCTCATTCTGTTCATCAGTACTCTTAAGAGAATTTTCGTGAAGTGACTCATAAGACTAATCGTTCGGTGTAACTCGCATTCCGTGGCCCCTGGTGACTTTGGAAGTGTTATAAACACTGACTTTAATAAATCATCTGGAATTTTACCACTGTCATATATCTTATTCAATAGACATCAGACTATTGAATCCAATTGGATTCAGTAGTCTGATGTCACGCAGCCCGGCAACGGCGGCCATCTTGGTTCTAAACAAATAAAATAATTACTTTTTATTCTTCTAGCTGGCTAGAACTTTTCATATGTCTTGTGACCAGAATGTGTAAAAGTCAAAACATGATCAAATTTATGGTTTTTTCCCTTTGGATACGCTTTTATGCTCGCCGGAGAAATATTTCATACGGGCGTCCGCCGTTGTTCCGATAGTTTAGAGCCAGTGTTGCTAAGTTACCATGCGTCATTAGGAAGGAAGTGACGTTACGACTATTGAATCCTATTCCCTAGCTCCCTAAGGAGTCCAAGGGTGGCCACCCACTTTCCCCCGCTCTCTAGCCGAGCGTCAGGCGCTGCTTTGGTCTATAGATAGTATGCGCTTGGCTAAGAATTCATTACATTGCCATCCGGAAGTGTAACGGACCAACACACAAAACTGTGTGTATCCATGAACGTTTATAGTCGGGTTAATACAGTTTAGTGAGCATCACTCATAAACGCGGATGGCAAAAAACAGTAACAATAGCCTGAATGACGTCATCTACGTTGTATATATATAGGCATTGGAAGCTCCGAGGTTACGAATTTTCAATATTAGTCAAAAATTGTAATACAACACCCCAGTTGTATAATTCTCTATAAAAGCATCATTAAAGTAAGTAAATATAAAGATATCAGAATATTTAATATCATTTTTAAATAATTGGAGATTAGAAGAAGATTTTGCTTTCATTTAAAACGTCACAAGCAACAACAAAACATTTTAAAATCACATTGTTGCTTCATACTGTCGTCATCGTTAACTTATAGCCTGACACTGACCAAAAAATGACGTCAAAATGTCGGTCTTTGGCCACAAAAGAAAACAAATCGTGAGTTGTATTCAATAGTTCAACCAATGGGACCACTTGTTTCCATGAGCTCTACTAACGACAACTCACTTGGCGACGCAAAAACCAAATCATGACGTCAAAATGTAGTCTTTTTTGGTTTCAGTGTCAGGCTATAACTTAACGATGGCTATGTTCTTACTCCCCTTTTTTTTTATTATATAGATAGTATGAGCTTGGCTAAGAAGCTCATAACATTGCCATCCGGAAGTATAACGGACCAACACACAAAACTGTGTGTATCCATGAAAGTTTATAGTCAGGTTAGTACAATTAAGTGAGCATTACTCATAAACGCGGATGGCAAAAAATAATAACAAAGACCTGAGTGACGTCATCTTCGAACTATCTATACGTTATGGTGACCCAACTTCATTCAAGTTCAGTCGCGCAAGAATGCAATCAAATTTTTTGCCTATCAATGGCATATTCTCATAATTAAAGGTTCCATTAAATAACTACACACAATTTGTGAATTTATTCCAGAGTAATCTTTGCTGACTGTCATTCTTAGATAGGAGATTAATAAAATATTCTTTTAAAAACTTGCATTGGTTTTCATTGCACTTCGTTCTTAATAATAATAGCACTCCTAAAGTCGTGCAATGGTCCAGAACTCGATGCCGAAAACCAATACAAGTTCCAAAATTATATTATATATTATATGCCGTTAACAGCGTTGTCTCTGTCGGGGAAAAAGTGTAATATCTGGAATGTCATACATCTGATAGTTTTCACGTGACATTCATTTTATGTCTTCCATGGTGCTAAGCTGTGGACTGTTAAACGTCATAAACAAAAATTATATGACAGCTTAACCCTCTCCTTACCAACTGTAGGAAAATCGTCACATTCGTTACGATACAACCAAAATTTGTCTTATTCAAATTTCTTTTGTATATGAAATTAAAATAAAATTAGGTGTGTTGTAGAGCATGTTTTGCTAAACAAATAAAGTAAACAAGTATTTTACTGCTATTATGTCTGCATGATAAAAAAAAAAACTATTTTGTGTTAGTACGGTGTGAAGTTTTGGGGCAAACCTTGGAAATGGCTGGTAAGGAGAGGGTTACAAAAAAATAATTTTAAAACAAGACCACCCACCGAACGTTTTCAGCTCATAACTCTACCCCTTTCCTTACCAACAATAGGAAAATCGTCACATTCGTTACGATACAACCAACATTTTATTATTCAAAGTTCTTTGGTACATCATAAAATTTTAAGAAAATGAACAGCGAATCGTTGAGCATGTTTTTGCTAAAGAAATGATTTATCGCAAGAATTTTACTGATATTGTGTTTGAGTGTCAAAAAATCTATTTTTGTTTTAGTTAGGTGTGAAGTTCTGGGGAAAATCCTGAAAATGGCTGGTAAGGAGAGAGAGTTAAGCCAACAAAAACAAAAACAATGAACAAATAAATACGTACACTATTAAAAGACTAGATCGACTGGAGAGTGGCAGTAGAGGCTCAGAGGTAAGGTCTTTGATTCGTACCCGAAAAGTAAAGAGTTTGATCACCCGCCTCTGGGCTGTGTGGCAAGTCACCTCCCTGCACTGCGGTTACCGCCTGAGTAATTTCAACCTTCCCTTAGAATAGACCCTAGAGTAAAATTTCCCCTATGGGATAAATAAAGGGAAATCTATTTTATTATAATTTATATTCGGGCCGTCATTTCTGTATTAACATTCTTGAAATGTGTCTGTTATATAATTTGTTTTTGTTTATTACTTTTTACAGTCCACAGCTTGTAGCTGCTTTATATAACAGATGACATAAAATGAATGTAAGGTTGAAGCTGTAAGAAATATAAAAGTATAGTCTTCTGGTTTATAAGAAATTGTGATTCATTTTTATTGTTTATAACGTTTTACAATCCACAGCTTGTAGCAGCTTTGTATCACAGGTGGCTTAAACTGATTGTCATGTTAACTCTCTCCTTACCAGCCATTTTTAGAATTTTCCCCTAAAATGCACACCAACCCGACACAAAAATAGACTTTTCCTTATCAAAGAAAAAAGTAACAAATGCCTTCTATACATAATGTTGTTCAGCAAAATGATCTCAACAACACAATGTTTAGTAGTTATAGCTGTAATCAAAGCATTTCTTTACATTTTGTGATGTACAAAAGAAGTGAGAATGAGAAAAATGTTGGCTGCATCGTAACGAATGTGACGATTTTTCTATGGGTGGTAAGGAAAGGGTAAAACTATCAGAAGTATGAAATGCTAGTCTTCTGGTCAATCAGAATTTATGACTCATTTTGTTTATTACTTTTTAAGTCACCCACTTCAAGCAGACATGACTCTCTTCCTAAGAAACTAGGGAGCTGGCACCGGTATTCCGAAATATCCTAAATATCAGGTGGCTGGACATCATCACAAATGGATAACTGCTCCAAAAACTGAACCAGTTTGAACCTATTGAAACGGATATAAAGAAAAGAAAATGGGGGGCTGGGTGGATTGATTGGTCATACACTCAGGAAGCCTGCAAGGAATATATAACCAGGCAGGCTTTGGACTGGAACCCGCCGCAAGGAAAGAGGAGGGATGGTCGACCAAAGCAGACATGGTGACAAAGCATTGAGACTGAGTTGAAGGCAGCAGCCGGACAAACCTGGGCCCGCTTAAACTTAGCTTAATCTCTTCGGGCCTTGAGGAACATAGGGCATCCACCAGGCATCTCCATTTTTTGCGATCGGCTGCTTTTGCGGTGGCTGTGTTCCAGGACAGGCCTGCTTCCTTTAATTCTTTCTCCATGGTCCTTCACCAGCTTTCTTTGGTTCTTCCCCGCTTTCTATTCCCATCTGCTGTCGAGTACAAGGCTGTCTTGGGAAGTGACCCTTTTTCCATTCTGGCCACATGACCCAGCCAACGCCATCTTCTTCTTTTTATTTGGCTTTCAATGCTAGTGCAGTCAGCTTTCTTTAATCGATCCACTGTTTTTATTTTTGTAGGCGAAAATAAATTAAAATTCTTTTTAAACACTTGTTCTGAAAGGCTTCTAGTTTCTGTATTAAGGAGGATGTCGTTTTTAAGCTTTCACTTCCATAAAGCAGTACACTTAAAACATTGCTCTTGTATATTTTTAGCTTTGTCTTTCTCATTATTTGCTTTGATTTCCAAAAGTTTTTCAGCATGCCGAAAGCCTTGTGTGCCTTTTGAATTCTGTGTTTGATATCATGACAGACATGGTTACGAAGCATTGAAACTGAGTTGAAGGCAGCAGCCGGACAAACCTGGGCCCGGTTTATGAAGACCTCTAAAACAGATGGAAGAGTGTTGTATGTTCCATGTTCTACAGATCACCAAAGGGCTTAAGTCAAGTAAGTCGGACACCGGTGTAAGAAAAGATAATGAACTGAACAAGTGTGCATGAAAAGTGTCAGAGCGTGGCCTTCGTCAAGTTATGGCCTGACTGTGACCTTCGTAAAGTTATGGCCTGACACTGACCAAAAAATGACGTCAAAATGTCAGTCTTTTGCCACAAAAGAAAACAAATCGTGAGTTGTATTCAATAGTTCAACCAATGAAATAACTTGTTTCCATGAGCTCTACTAACAACAACTCACTAGGCGGTGCAAAAAAACAAATAATGACGTCAAACTGCCAGTCCTTTTGGATTTCAGTGTCAGGCTATAACATAACGATGCCTACTGCCAGACAAAGCAAGAAAGAAAAATACAAGGAAAAAAAACCATCCCAAAAAATCAGTCTCCTTTGACTGGGGATCCGACCTCAGACCTTCTGATTGCCGGTCAGAATCATCATCATCATGTAGTTCCATATCTGAAGCAGACATCGGAGGTCATCTTCCGCCAAGCTGATCTATCTCTTGCCAATTCTATTAAAGCAGCGCCACCTTTCTCAGCTTCATCTGTACAAGTTCTTATCCCTTTCAAATAAGTTATTCTTTGTCTTCCTCTTATTCTTTTTCCATTCATCTTTCCAGTCAAGGCGAGTGCTTCCAAACCAGGGTGGCGGATAATGTGTCCTAAAAATTCCATTTGGCGTTTGATGATTTTTGTTATCAGTGATCTTTTTCTGTTTGCCATTTCTAAAATTTCATCATTTCTTTTCCTTTCCACCAATGACACCCTCATCATTCTTCTGTAAAACCACATTTCCGCCGCCTCCAGTCTTTTAACCATGGTCTTGTTTATGGTCCAGTTCTCACAACCATATAGCAGCACAGACAGTACACAGCAATCCAGGACCTTGATTTTTGTTTTCATGCTAATATTCCTGTTTTTCATAATTGTATGCAGCTGGTTGAATGCATTCTTCGCCATACCTATTCTTTTCTTTATTTCACAATCTGATTTTCCATTGGATGTTACATTAAGCCTAAATATTTGAAACATTCAACTTGTTGTATTGTTTGTCCTCTGCTTGTTATTACACAGGCTGGTGGGTTATTATTTTTAGATACCGTCATACATTCTGTTTTAGATATATTCAGTTCCAGACCCATATTTTCACTACTCCTGACTACAACATCCAGTAATTCTTGTAATTCATGTTCAGATTCTGCCAGTAGAACCGTATCATCTGCATACCTCAGATTTGTTACATTCTTTCCTCCAATACACACCCCCTTCTTATGTTCGATATCTCTTAATATCATTTCGCTATAGAGGTTGAATAAATCTGGAGACAAAACACACCCCTGCCTAACTCTTATTCTAATAGGTGTGAAACTGCTTAGCTCGTTGTCAACACGCACTGCTGCTTCTTGTTCCCAGTACAAATTCCGTAATATTCTTAAATCTTTACCATCAATGTCCAAGGATGATAGAATTTTGAATAGATTTTCGTGTTGTACTTTATCTAAGGCTTTTGAATAGTCGATGAAACACATTTATTTACTTCAATACATCTTTCCATCAGCATTGATAATGTGAATATTCCATTTCTGGTACCCTTGTCCTCAACAAAACCAAATTGCATCTCCCCAATTTCAGGTCAGAGTTTATTTCTTATCAAAAGAATATTTGTGAGGTGGCTCATTAGGCTGATAGTTCTGTGTTGTTCACAATCAACTGCCCCTGGCTTTTTTGGTAATGCTATAAAAATGGATCGTTTCATATCAGTTGGCATTTTTCCTTTGTCATACACTTGATTTAGAAGGTTTGCGATGAATTCAATCCCCCATTCACCCAGGCCAGTCAAGGCTTCAATTGTTATGGCATCAGGTCCTGCAGCTTTTCCATTTTTCATGCTTTTCATGACGTTCCTAACTTCATCTTTCATTATACGAGTAGAAGGCCCTTCCAGTTCTTTTATCATAGGCATTTCTCCTCGATTATCAAGAAAAAGTTCTTCAATATATTCTGACCATCTGTTTAGAATGCAGTCTTTGTCCATGATGGTGTTTCCACGCTTGTCTTTGATACATCAACTTTTAGCACATGATTTAGTTTTGTTTGTCACTTCTTTGATTTTCTGATGGAAGAATTTGCCATTTTTCTCTTTGCAGGACATTATATAGTGACATTGTTCATTTATCCAGTCTTCTTTAGCTTCGTTGCATTTTCTTTTTATCTGCATGTTCAGAGTCTTGTATTTTTCTTCCTGATTTTTGGCCTTTCTTCTCTCATTCATTAGTTCTAATATCTCTGGAGTAATCCATTTCTTCTTCTGCAACTTAAGTGTGGTTGGAACATTTTCTTCTAATGCTGCAGCAACACTGTCTTTAAACTGCTCATATTTCTCTTCTACGATTAGATCTATATCTCTTTTGTCAAATGGAGTTATTGTTGATTTTGTCTCATCATCAATTTACTAGCACCAATATCCTTGTGGGCACTTCATCAGTCCCTCGTATATCTGTTATTTCTCCAAGCACTTCAAACTTGTATCTTACTGATAGTTCAAATTTTTCTTGTATCTTCTGTTCTTCCCGGAGAATCTCTAGTTGGTATTTAGGTTTAGCCTTTGCTCTTTTGCAGATTTTCAGTTTAACTCGTATGGGGCATAGCACAGGTATATGATCGCTGTTACAGTCAGCCCCCGGCATAGATTTGGCATTCAAAACTGAGTTTCGGAAACGTTTGCTGATGAGTATGTAATCTATTTGATTTCTCACTCTATCTCCAGGACTTTTCCATGTCCACTTCCTTCTATTGTGGTTTGTTGACCAAGTATTTGTGATTGCCGGTCAGAATATAGATGTTGAAATAGGTTATTAAGATTGTCCCACTTTCAGGAGCCTCTCTGTGGTAATCAGAATGAGTGAGGTTCGAGTCCCTCTTCCTCTTTCCCTTCTTCTTCTTGTTCTTCTTCTTCTTCTTGTTCTTCTTCTTCTTCTTCTTCTTCTTCTTCTCCTCCTCCTCCTCCTCCTCCTCCTCCTCCTCCTCCTCCTCCTCTCCATCACCATCTCATCATCATCCATCATCATCATCATCATCATCATCTATCTCATCATTCATCTTCTCTTCTTCTCTTTCTCTTTCTTCTTCTTCTTCTCTTTTTCTTCTTCTTCTTCATCTTCTTCTATTCTTCTTCTTCTTTTCTTCTCTTTTCTCTTCTTTCTTCTTTCTTCTTCTTCTTCTTCTTCTTCTTCTTCTTCTTCTTCTTCTTCTTTTCTTCTTCTTTTCTTCTTCTTCTTCTCTTTCTCTTCTTCTTCTTCTCTTCTTCTTCTTCTTCTTCTTTTCTTCTTCTTCTTTCTTCTTCTTCTTCTTCTTCTTCTTCTTCTTTTCTTCTTCTTCTCTTCTCTTCTTCTTTTCTTCTTCTTCTTCTTCTTCTTCTTCTCTTCTTCTTCTTCTTCTTCTTCTTCTTCTTCTTCTTCTTCTTCTTCTTCTTCTTCTCCTTCTTCTTTTTTCTTTCTCTCTCCTCTCTCCCCTCCCATCATCATCATCATCATCATCATCATCATCATCATCATCATCATCATCATCATCATCATCATCTTCTTCTTCTTCTTCTTCTTCTTCTTCATCATCATCATCCTCGGGAGATTTTAACAAACCAACAAGGCGTAATGCTACATGACACAAACAATTTCTTTTATAACAACTTTTCCAAAATTGATTATATCTATATCTCTTTTGTCAAATGGAGTTATTGTTGATTTTGTCTCATCCTCAATTTACTAGCACCGATATCCTTGTGGGCACATCATCACTCCCTCTGCCACCTCAGCGTTCGCAGCACGTTTAACCTACAGGAATAGAAAGAAGAAAAAAAAAAGAAAAAAACTTTGAGATTTTATAAAGGGCAATATTCACAAAGCGTGCTCAAAGTGCTTCACAAGGGGTTCCAATCCAACAGCAACACTTACTCATTAGGACAATACATGAAACTGTACTACATTTTTTTCGGACAGAGACAACGCTGTTAACAACCAGGTACTCATTTTACACCTGAGTACGGGGTGAGAATGTCAGTAAAGAGCCCTTTTCAAGGACTCATGTGTGCGCTGAGCAAAGCTCCAACCCAGGAACTTCTGATCCGAGTGCGAGTGTCATACCACAAGGCATCATAGCCCACTAGACTAGAAAACTACAAGAAAAACGCCTTTTAAAAATCATTTGCTAGTCTTCAAATTAGGTCATCAATCCTCACTCTTTTACGGCCGGTAATTTTTAGAATCTGGTTATACATCATCTTGCTACTGAAATAGTTATGCAACCTTGTGATTCAATATGTAACATATTCATTACCAGCCCTGGTTACTCAACACTTCCAAGGAGTTTGGAACCGGAAAAGTAGAAGATGTGACGTCACTACTTTTCTCCCCTATGATATAATTATTTGTGAGGCAACGTGGTCTAGTCGTATGATACCCGCCTTCGGATCGGAAGGTCTCGGGTTCTGGCTTCCCGAGAGGCGCAGGGTTGAGTCCTTGGAAAAGGCTGCTTTCTGACATACTCAGGTGTAAAACTGTACTTTAGATGGATTCATAGTCCATGCAATACACATCTGTACATTAGATGGATTTGGAGTACAGATAGACCCTCTATATAATATTAGAAAAAAAAAAGACAACTCACAGCTGTACTTTAGATGGATTCGCAGTCCAGATATGCAATATAGAAAAAAAAAAGGCAACTTACAACTGTACTTTAGATGGATTTAGAGTCCAGATATATAATATTAGGAAAAAAAAGACATCTCACCAACTGTACTTTAGATGGATTCGGAGTCCAGATAAACAATATAGAAAAAAGACCACTCATTGACTGTACTTTGGAATCCAGATAAACACTATTTGAAGAAAGACTTCTTGTGCGGCTATGTGGTCTAGTGGTATGACACTCGCTTTCGGATCGGAAGGTACTGGGTTCCAGCCTCGCGCTCGGCGCATAGTTGAGTCCTTCGAAAAGTCTTAACTCAATTCACAGTTCTCAGGTGTAAAATGAGTACCTGGCCGTTAAACAGTGTTGTCTTTGTCCGAAAAAATGTAATATCGCCTAACAGGCGTCATGTCCCGTCCTACATGTTAAATGTTGCTGTTGACCAGGGACCCCTTGTAAAGCGCTTTGACCACATTTAGTCTATATTACGCTATATAAAGCTCAATTTTAAAATTTTTAACTCCTTGAATTTAGGTGGGTTCGGAGCACAAAAATAATAATAGAAAAAAGACAACTCACGACTACAATTTAATTGGATTCGGAGTCCACAAAAATAATACTAGAAAAAAAGACTACTCAAGGTGTATACGTATATATATATATATATATATATATATATATATATATATATATATATTATATATATATATATATATATATA
>NC_088369.1:15201460-15203960 GCF_034508935.2 Berghia stephanieae
AGTAGCAGCAGGAAGAGCAACAAAGAGGCTGCTGGATTGAAGGAGAAAAGGACGAAATGGAAGGAATTGGAGATGGCAGCCCAAAATCGTGTCCGATGGAGGACTGTCGATGGTGGCCTATGCGGTCTTGGGGTATGACACTCGCTTTCGGATCGGAAGGTACTGGGGTTCGAGCCTAGCTCGGCGCACAGTTCAGTCCGTGGAAAAAACTCTTAAATCACATTCTCTCACCGTACTCAGGGGTAAAATGAGTACCTCGTAGTTTACAGCGTTGTCTCTGTCGAAAAGAGGCGTCATGTCTAGTTAAATGTTACGTATTGCTGTTGGTCAGGGACCCTCTGTAAAGCGCTTTGAGCACATTTAGTGGATATTGCACTATATAAAGTCTCATGATTTTTTTTTCTGAAGGAGTAAAAGGTCTGAGTAAATAAAGAAGGGGTGGAATCACTCGATTTTACGACATTCAGCACACTGCAAGATGGGCACCAGTGTGTGGAGTAATCCAACGTTACTGTGGTTGTGGTGTTATTGTGTAGCTGTGTTAAGTAAATGAACGGAAGGAGGTCGGTGTGATTCTGGATGACGCGAAGGACGAACGGAAGCAGTGAATGGAATTGTGTCGTCAAGGAGAGGAGACCGGCAGAAAGGATGGAGACGTGAGGATTCGCTGTTGGTTGGTTATTTTGGACGTGTTATCAGTATTTCCTCAAACGTCCTCTTAACTGGACATGGCAGAACTGCATCAAATATGTGCAGATGGAAACTTGGAAACAGCGATACCTGCCAGCGATGTCAGGCAGCCCCAGAGACCAGCGATCACATCGTCCTCCACTGTCCAGTCACTAAACTTGAAGGTGGCTACGAAACCATCCTTAGGGCGGAGGAAGACTTTAGACGAAATACATTTAGAGGTGTTGTCATACGCTACTACTACTACTACTACTACTACTACTACTACTACTACTAGTATTCGTTTTCGTGTGCACTTTGATTCCCTGTTGTCTTGTGACAGTGTGAGGTATGTCATATTGGACCAGTCGGTAAGCCCAGGTGAGGTTGGTACGTAGGACAGGGGAAGCTAGATTAGTACATTAATTAACCGCAAGCTATTTTGGCGTGTATCTAGAATTTACCAAAAATGGCTGGGTTAGAAAAAATTATAAAGCCATTTACAGGGGATGGGGATGTAATGGCTTGGCTCTCAAAAGTAACATTGGTAGTGGTAGCAACGCTCTCATATATAAAAGAGGCGGATCTGGTAAAGCTGATACCAATGTATTGTGAAGGGGGGGGGGGGCGTTGGCAGTTTACTAAGAGATGCCAGAAGATGTCAGGAAGGATGTCAAAAAACTGTGGACGAGTAATCAGTATTCGTTTTTCGTGTGCACTTTGATTTCCTGTTGTCTTGTGGCAGTGTGAGGTCCGTGCTATTGGACCAGTCGGTAAGAGCAAGTGAGGTTGGTACGTGGGATGGGGCAGCCAGGTTAGATCATTGATTAACTACAATTGGATTCAATAGTCTGATGTCACGTCGCCCAGCAACGGCCGCCATCGTGGTTCTAAACAAAGAAAATTAGTACTTGTTATTCTTCATGCTGGTTAGAACTTTTCACATGTCATGTGATCAGAATGTATAAAAGTCAAAACATGATCATATTTATAATGTTTTTCTCCTCTGGAAACGCTTTTATGCTCGTCGGAGAAATATTTCAAAAGTACGTCCGCCATTGTTCAGATAGTTTAGAGCCAGTTTCTAAGTTACTATGCGTCATTACGAGGGAAGTGACGTCATGACTGTTGAAGCCAATTACCTTAACCAAATGTTGTTACGATTCTCAATAGACGTTGTCTCCAGTCTTGACAAACGTGTAACTCGTCTGATGTGTAAAGCCCTTATAGCTCGTAATCGTTTGTGTTGAAAAGTCCTGATCTCTCAGGCAGTGCTCTTGGATTCATTTAATGATGATGACACCTTCGCCACAACAGACGTGGCATGGGTAAGAAGTCGGGAGCGATTGTAAGGCCAAGAGAAACCTTGTCTGATCTGTAAGACTTTTTTTTCGTCTTTCGTTAGAATAAGTTACTAATGTTAGTGAGTAATATTGGTGTAAGTATGTGTGTGTGTATGTTTGTGTATGAATGTTAAATGTATCTGTGATTGATTTTGTGTGCATGTGCATGTGTTTGTTTCTTCATATGTTTTCTCAAAATTGTCAAAGAATGAATGTTTGAATGACACTTAATACTGTAAATCGCCGCTGAGCACTTTTGTGGAAGTTGAGCGCTATATAAATAACTTATCATCGTTACTGTTAGAAAATGTCTCTTCTCTATCATTATTTCAATCTTTATAAATTGGAGAGTACAGAAGAAAAACATATTCCCCTTTTCAATTTTTTGTGTGATCGTGGTGAAATAAAAGAAGAAGTCCACCATATATACCAGACCTGTCCAAAGTATGCAACAACAAGAGAGATAAGGCCAAGAGAAATGGTTCAAC
>NC_088369.1:15206460-15223960 GCF_034508935.2 Berghia stephanieae
CAACATTGTGGTAAATATTAAAATTATATACATATATATATATATATATATATATATATATATATATATATATATAATATATTAATTTATTTGTTCTCATCTAGTTGTTTTTTTTTTACATATTCTCCTACAACGTTGGAGGTCCCAGCCAGGTTTGAGAGTTTTTGCCAAGATGAGGTCATTTAAATAGATAGATATTTGAAGGACGAGTTTTCTGGCCAAATTTTTAATATGTGTTTTTCCAGAGTACGGCAGTATGGTGAAAGCATGTTATTCCGTCCTTATCTAGATCTGCGGCTATGTGGTCTAGTAATATGAAACTCGCTTCTTCTTCTTCTTCTTCTTCTTCTTTCTTCTTCTTCTTCTTCTTCTTCTTCTTCTTCTTTCTTCTTCTTCTTCTTCTTCTTCTTCTTCTTCTTCTTCTTCTTCTTTTCTTCTTCTTCTTCTTCTTCTTCTTCTTCTTCTTCTTCTTCTTCTTCTTCTTCTTCTTCTTCTTCTTCTTCTTCTTCTTCTTCTTCTTCTTCTTCTTCTTCTTCTTCTTCTTCTTCTTCTTCTTCTTCTTCTTCTTCTTTCTTCTTCTTCTTCTTCTTCTTCTTTCTTCTCTTCTTCTTCTTCTTCTTCTTCTTTTCTTCTTCTTTCTTCTTCTTCTTCTTCTTCTTCTTCTTCTTCTTCTTCTTCTTCTTCTTCTTCTTCCTTCTTCTTCTTCTTCTTCTTCTTCTTCTTCTTCTTCTTCTTCTTCTTCTTCTTCTTCTTCTTCTTTCCTTAAATAAAATACACTCATTCTTAGGACGACAAAAATTTTTTTTACCATTTCAATTCCTATTAAAAAGATACATTTCAAAACTTTTTCCTCAAAGGTCAATGCTCATTTTAGGTGTTACTATATATATATATATTATATAATATATATATATATATATATATATATATATATATATTGAATCGTGTTGGATACAAATATGGTACGAATAGTGCTCGACATGTAGCAATGGAGCGAATTATTATTTTAATATTTACCACAATGTTGGAGTCCGTCTACATCGGAACCACTTCAACAAGCAACAACACACAATAAACCAAACTCATGTAACACACAGTCCTGAAGATGGCTGAAAAGGCCTGAAACATCGATGCCGACTGACGCCAACATTGTGGTAAATATTAAAATTATATACATATATATATATATATATATATATATATATATATATATATATATATTAATTTATTTTGTTCTCATCTAGTTGTTTTTTTTTACATATTCTCCTACAACGTTGGAGGTCCCAGCCAGGTTTGAGAGTTTTTGCCAAGATGAGGGTCATTTAAATAGATAGATATTTGAAGGACGAGTTTTCTGGCCAAATTTTTAAATATGTGTTTTTCCAGAGTACGGCAGTATGGTGAAAGCATGTTATTCCGTCCTTATCTAGATCTGCGGCTATGTGGTCTAGTAATATGAAACTCGCTTCTTCTTCTTCTTCTTCTTCTTCTTCTTCTTCTTCTTCTTCTTCTTCTTCTTCTTCTTCTTCTTCTTCTTCTTCTTCTTCTTCTTCTTCTTCTTCTTCTTCTTCTTCTTCTTCTTCTTCTTCTTCTTCTTCTTCTTCTTCTTCTTCTTCTTCTTCTTCTTCTTTCAGCTTATCCCGCCTTTTGCAGGGTTGCCATAATGAATGCCACATCTCCATGCGTTTCAGTTCACAACATCATCTTCCTCCAGGTCCAGTTCTTTCATATATCATCCTTTACCTTATCCCACCATCTAGTCTTCGGGCTTCCCTTTTTCCTCTTTCCCGCTATATGTAAGTCAATACTTTCCTCCCCACGTACTCCCTCTCTCGTCTATTTACATGTCCGAAACATTTCAATCTATCTTCTCTCATCTTTATTGATACTTTCTTCACACTTAATTACTTTAAATATCAAATATTTATACATTTATAAAGTCACTCTGTCATAATATTACAATAACTACACACCAAAACACTTAAAAGATTATGCGTTGTACAGGAAAACTCATCATTTGTATAATACATTTATCGCTTTTTGTTATTGATACTATGTGTTTCGTCTTTAACGAACTCACAGCATCCGCCAGCCGGATTTAACGTACCAACACACAAAACTCTTAAAGGTTTAAAGTCTGATTTATGCAATTTAGTGAGAACTACTCATACTGATGGCTAGCTATAAACAATAACAAAGAGATAAGAGAATGTCATTTCGTTCCTTCGTGACATTCTGTAGATAGTGTGCGATTGCCTAAGAAGCTCACAACATTGCCATCCGGAAGTATTTTCTATGTGTAACCTTGAACTTTTATAGTTTCGTTATTACAGTAGTGTGTGCTTGACTAAGAAGCTCACAACATTGCCATCCGGAAGTATATACTATGTGTAACCTTGAACTTTTATAGTCTCGTTAATACAGTTTAGTGAGAATTACTCCTAAACATGGATGGAAAAAAAAAACAAAAACAAAAAACAGCAAAGACCCGAGTGACGTCAACTTCGAACTATCTATAGGATACTACAATAAAGTACCACTAGATACTCGTTTCGCAAGAAAAAATCTAAAAATAGCAATGTCTATTTTCCCCTTTAATTTTGTTTTCTTGCATCTAAACCTTAGTTGCAAGATCAAATCATTTCCCGCTGTTTCAAAAAATTAGAACTATTCTGCCTTGCTGTAGGTATTCTCTTGCGTGGAATGCGTATTTCCGGTTTTCCCGTTGCTTTTGCTGTCAGTGGTACCGGCCGCTGTTTTAACCTTTTTGCACCGAGTCAGCTGTAAGAATTCTTGGCGGAAAGCCTCGCCAGCAAAGCAGTAGATAACGAAGTTGATGCTGGAGTTAATGGCGATGAAAACGCTTGTGTTCTTGGACACCAGAATGGATGTTTGTTTCAACCTGCAAAACAAACAGAAATTTCATATAGATTGTATGCGTTTGGCTTAGGAGAAGCTCATACCATTGCCATCCGGAAGTATAACGGACCAACACACAAAACTGTGTGTATCCACGAACGTTTATAGTAAGGTTAATACAGTTCAGTGAGCATTACTCATAAACGCGGATGGCAAAAAAAAACAATAACAAAGACCTGAGTGAAGTCATCTTCGAACTATCTATAGATAGTATGCGTTTGGCTAAGAAGAAGCTCACTACATTGCCATCCGGAAGTATAACGGACCAACACACAAAACTATGTGTAACCGGGAACGTTTATAGTCTGGTTAATAAACTTTTTGTGAGAATTACTCATAAACGTGGATGGCTAAAAGCAATAACAAAGACCTGAGTGACGTCAACTTCATACCATATGTAGTGATTACAATTTAAAGAAAAATGGTTTATTTGGTTATGCTGTATAGATAGTATGCGCTTGGCTAAGAAGCTCATAACATTGCCATCCGGAAGTAAAGCGGATCAACACACAAACTCTGTGTAACCATGAACTTTTATAGTCTGGTTAATCCAGTTTAGTGAGAACAACTCACAAACGCGGATGGTTAAAACAATAACAAAGGCCTGAGTGACGTCATCTTCGAACTATCTATTGCATTAAGGTCACATGGTATGACACTTGAGCGGTACTGTACTTGGCAACCTTTTTTGAAATTATAAAAAAAAATGAGAAGAAAAAAATAGTGCTTTTATATAGCGCGATATCCACTAAACGAGCTCAAAGCGCTTTACAAGGGAGTCCCTGGTCAGCAGCAACACTTAACATTTAGGACGGGACATGATGCCTTTTAGGCGATATTACAATTTTTTTCGGACATACACAAAGCTGTTAGCGGCCAGGTACTCATTTTACACCTATGTGCGGTGAGAAAATGCTGAACGAGGCTCGAACCCCAGGACCGCTCGATCCGATATATATATATATATATATATATATATATTATATATATATATATATATATATATATATAATATATATAATATATATATATATATAATATATATATATTTATATATTATATATTATATATATATATATATATATATATATATATATATATATATATATATATATATATATATATATATATATATATGAAGACTGGTTTTCCAAACCTCCCTAACTCCGTATTTTTCCCCATCATTTTGAGATATCCAGGATTATTTCCCTAAACATTTCTCATTCGGTCTATTATTTTATCGTATTTAAACTTCAAATTCACACCAATCTTGGGAAAGTCTTGTGATGCTTAAAATAGACTACAGTTTACATTTTATCACATTGATGGAAAACCTCAATCTTGTAGAAAAATCGACTTAACGAGTTTTGGAAAACCAGCCTTCATATCTATACATACATATATATATATATATATATATATATATATATATATATATATATATATATATATGACTTTCTAAATGACTTAAGGCCTTTCGCTTCCTGATCATCTGATCGGGACGCCTCGGCTGCTTCTCTAATCATCCGTGTCATTTCCTCCACTGTTCACGGTCTTTTGCTGTGGATGCTAATTTCATAAGGTCTTCCTTTGATTTTAATACTTTGTTATTTTGAAGGCGTTTTATGTCTCTATTGAGGACAGTGTGAATTGACGTGGATGGTGTGGTCTACCTTGATATTTCTTGTGTCCAGATGGGGTGAAAATAGTATTCATGGCTTTATTAGCTGGTATATTTATATCGATTCTGAGTATATGCCCAAAGAGCCGCCATCTTGCCTCCAGGATTTGAATGGATAAGGTTCTTTCATTGTATTTTTCATACAGTGTTTCATTGCTTGTGGGGTATCGTATATTCAGGACTCTTTTCAGCTTCATATATATATATATATATATATATATATATATATTATATATATATATATATATATATATATATATATATATATATATGTGCTCTTAAATATACGACAAATTCGGGAACAGGCACTGGTGTAAGATATTATAGGTCTGAAAAAACGTGTATGAAACAGTGGTAGACAAGGCAAAGAAAAAATACAAGAAAATAAAAACATCTCAAATATGACCCTTCGCCTCAAAACGGTATTAAGTCGGGTTGGTTAAGATGTTGAAAATTAAAGTTAAAGCAAGAAATATAAGACTTGTGTTGTGTTTGTATGTTTTATCGAGGAGAATGGCAACCACATTTTAGGGTGCTAATGCCAACAATTTATATTTTTGACCAGTTTCACATTAAATTCGGCTTTTAAGCATCTGGTTCGTTTCAAATAATACCGTTTTGAGACGATGGGTCACAAATACTTTTAGGGTTTTTTTTTCACTTGTATTTTGCTTTCTTGCCTTTTCTTGCATTTTTTTCTTGAGCTTGATACTTGAGCTTTATCTTTATGTAGCGCAATATCCACTACACGTGCTCAAAGGGGTCCCTGGCCAACAGCAACACTTAACATGAAGGACGTGACATGACGTCTGTTAGGTGATAATATTACAATTTGTATCGGACAGAGGCACGCCCTGAACGGCCAGGTATACTTATTTTACACATGAATACGGTGAGAGAATGTGAGTAAAGAGCCGTTTCCAAAGACTCAACTATGCGCCGAGCGAGGCTCGAACCCAGGACCTTCCCATCCGAAAGACCGCATTGTCGATACAATTGGGCACGAAGGCTTTTCCCGGATGCCTGTTTTTTTGTTTTGTTTTTTTTTTTTTGGGGGGGGGGGGGGTTGGGTTGTTTTGGGGGGTTTTTTTGGGTTTTTTTCATTCACACTTTTTTTTCTTCAGATTTTGACTCAGTTTTACCTTCCGTGATAATCAAACTCGGGCAGGAAAAATCGGGTGATGAGGAAACAAAAACTGGGCACGTTGCAGATGACGTAGATCACAGAAATCCATATCAGAGTGATGGTCGCTTTACGTTCTCTGGTCGTGTTGTTGGAGGTCGTTTCCTAAAAAAAAAAAAAAGAACAAAGATTGATTAAATTGAAATCAATTAAATAGATATAAAGAAAAATATCAAAATTAGCATTAACCCTCTCCTTACCAACCATGTGCGGCTATGTGGTCTAGTGGTATGACACTCGCTTTCGGATCGGAAGGTCCTGGGTTCGAGCCTCGCGCTCGGCGCATAGTTGAGTCCTTGGAAAAGGCTCTTTACTTACTTTCTCTCACGGCACTCAGGTGTAAAATGAGGACCTGGCCGTTAAGGGCGTTGTCTCTGTCCGAAAAAAATTAAAACATCGCCTAACAGGCGTCATGTCGTCCCGTCCTAAATGTTAAATGTTAGTGTTGGCCAGGGACCCCTTGTAAAGCGTTTTGAGCACAGTTAGTGGATATTGCGCTATGTAAAAGCTCAATTATTTTTTTAAGCTCAATAGGAAAATCGTCACAATCGTTACGACACAACCATCAATTTTCTATTTCTGATTTCTCTTGTACGTTCCAACATTTAAAGAAATGCTTTGATTACAGCTATAAATACTAAACAATGTCTTGTAGAGCTCATCTTGCTGAACAACATTCTGTATAGATAGTATGCGCTTGGCAAAGAAGCTCATAACATTGCCATCCGGAAGTATAACGGACCCACACACAAAACTGTGTGTATCCATGAACATTTATAGTCAGGTGAATACAGTTCAGTGAGCATTACTCATAAACGCGGATGGCAAAAACCAATAACAAAGACCTGAGTGACGTCATCTTCGAACTATCTATAGTTTGAGTAAGAAAAGTCTATTGTTGTGTCGGGTGGGTGTGAATTTTCGGTGAAATTCTAAAAATGGCTGGTATGGAGAGGGTTAAAATAATGCATTTCTTAGATCAATCTTAACAACAAGAGATGAAGTGAGTAGGAAAGTGCCAGAAGACAATAGAGAATAAAAATTTCGCGGCAGCGATGGGGGTTCGAACCCGCGACCTTACTGATACGACAACTCCGTGTGCCTGGCCGGGGAGAGCGTGACTCTACCGTATGAGCTATCCACGATCCCAAAAAAAGATCGTCTCTAACCCTAGTCATTATTAAAGCCCTCTCTTCCCGACAACTTGAGGTCGCGGGTCCAACACACACAACCTCCATAAGTGCCTGTTCCACTCACTTTTCTAGATCAATTTTAAAACAATGCAATCTTGGACCCCACGATTTAGACTGGTTAGCCTCTCCTAAAACCATAGAATTAAACGAATGAGAATACGTACGAAGCCTAAAAAGTGTCCACCAATGAAAGCATTCAGCGCCATTTTGTTGTTGGCTGAGAATGTAGTAATTACCATTCATTCGGTATCTATGTCAACATAACGACACAAGAAAAACAACAAACAATATCAAAATCCACAATAAAATGTTTCAGAACTGTTGCGTATATTTATGGCACAACGAAGCTGTCAAAAAATGAAGTTAGAGAATGTGTGTAATCGTGTATTATAATAACCTGTAATGTGTTTTCCAACCACCACATCATCTACTACTACAACCACCACCACAATATCATCACTAACACTACTACTACAACCACCAGCCCCACATCATTATCACTACCACTACTACTACACCACCACCAGCACATCATCATCACTACCACTACTACAATCACCACAACCACATCGTCATCACTACCACTACTACTGCAACCACCACCACCATATCATCATCATTACCACTACTACCACAACCACCACCACCACTACTACTACAACCACCACCACATCACTACCTCAACTACTACAACCACCACCACAATAGCATCACTACCACTACTACTACAACCACCACAACCACATCGTCATCACGACCACTACTACTACAACCACCACCATATCATTACCATTACCACTACTACTACAACCACCACTACCACCATATCATTACCATAACCACTACTACTGCAACCACCACTACCACCATATCATCACCATTACAACTACTACTACAACCACCACAACCACATCATCATCACTACCACTACTACTACAACCACCACCACATCATCATCACTATCACTACTACTACAACTACAACCACCACCACATTATCATCACTACCACTACTACTTCTGCAACCACCATCCACCATATCATCATCATTGAAATATTTTTTTTTTAAATTGAGCTTTATATAGTGCAATATCTACTAAATGTGCTCAAAGCGCTTTACAAGGGGTCCCTGGTCAACATTTAACATGTAGGACGGGACATGCCGCCTGTTAGGCGATATTACAATTTTTCGGACAAAGACAACTCTGTTAACGGCCAGGTACTCATTTTACACCTGAGTACGGTGAGAGAATGTGAGTAAAGAGCCTTTTCCAAGGACTCAACTATGCGCCGAGCGCGAGGCTCGAACCAAGGACCTTCCGATCCGGAAGCGAGTGTCATACTACTAGACCACATAGCCGCATCATTACCACTACTACTACAAACACCACCACCACATCATCATCACGACCACTACTACTACAACCACCACCACCACCATATCATTACCATTACCACTACTACTACAACCACCACCACATCATCATCACTACCACTACTACTACAACTACAATCATCACCACCACCACATCATCATCACTACCACTACTACTACAACTACAATCATCACCACCACCACATCACCTCACTAACTCTCAGTACTATAATCACTACCATTAGGTTTTGGAGCTTTACTTCATTTGAAATAAGGAAACTTCGGAATTGTATTTGGCATTGTGTTTATATATCATAATATAATTCTAATCAGTTATCTATTTAGAACTAGATACTATACAATATGTATGCCAAATACCACCCCAATTCCCCTTTCTTGTGTGCGGGAATTCCTCTTTCGGCATTGAAATTGAGTGTGAGAGAGTCATCACTACACACATAAACAACAGAAACAATTTAAAAACAAGACTATGACACGCAACCACTCACACACGAGGCTATACTATTTATCCTTTTCTCTATATAGAATAGGACAAGACAAACAATAGCTTGACTCTCGCTACACTTCGCATTGATGTTTGTCGTCTCACGAGTTCAACTCTCGGTCGACCTGTCAATATTCCTTTTTGCCTCGGACGTAATCATTAATAGAATGTTGTGTGGTTTTGACCGTGAAGAAAACTTAAGAAGTCACATTTATATCATTTTAGAGAGATCGTTTTGAATAATTTTGAGTTAAACGAGCGAGCAGCAACTTGTTTTCATGAACGGCCGATCAGCGCTTGTTTACTATAGTAACGCGATTCCCAGCCAACATCAAAATGGCGGATATTTTTCTCATCGAGGCCGCTGGTTGGTTAGCCAATAAGAGCACCGTACGGTTTCCAATGGGTAAATTCCTTGCCTAAAACTGAACTTAAATACACTTATGAAATTCGGACCCACGATATGGAATGATTTCTCTCAATCTGTGAGATTTTCGAGCTCTATAGTTATTTTCAGATAGAAACTGAAAACATATATTTCTTTTCAGAAAATATTTTTTAATTGAATTTTAAATATATTGTATGTGACTTTTGTATTGATGATGTTTTTGATGCCCGTTTTATGCTTTTAATTTGGTCTCGCAATGTTTGTTTGTTTCTGATTTTGTTTGTTTTTATTTGGTTTTATTTTGTTTTTGTTTTTGTTTTTGTTTTTTCTTTTTGTTTAATTTTAAGTGCTTTGAGGCTTCGACGAAAGGCGCGATAGAAATATGCTTATTATTATTATTATTTTATTATTATTATTATTATTATTATTATTATTATTATTATTATTATTATTATTATTATTATTATTATTCATTATTATTATTATTTTATTATTATTATTATTATTATTATTATTATTATTATTATTATTATTATTATTATTATTATTATTATTATTATTTTATTATTATTTATTATTATTATTTATTATTATTATTATTATTATTATTATTATTATTATTATTATTATTATTATTATTATTATTATTATTATCATTATTATTATTGTTATTATTATATTATTATTATTATTATTATTATTATTATATTATTATTATTATTATTATTATTATTATAATTTCCACGGATTTACCACGCTCAACGCGCTTTATAGTATTTAAGTGGTTTTTCATTAACCCTCTCCTTATCAACTATAGGATCGTTACGATACAACCAACATTTTTCTTATTCAAATTTCTTTTGTACATCATAATTATTTTTTTTAATGAACAGTGTGTTTGTAGAGCATGTTTTGCTAAAAAAAATATATATCGCAAGAATATTACAGCTATTATGTCCTTGTGATTAAACAAAAAATCTATTTTTGTGTTAGTTGGGTGTAAAGTTTTGGGGAAAATCTTGAAAATGGCTGGTAAGGAGAGAGTCAATTCCCTCTGTGGTTTAACTCTGTCCTCACCAGCCATTTAATTTTCAGAATTGTCCCCGAAATCTGCCACCCATCCAAGACAAAAAATATATTTTCCTACTCAAAAGAAAAGCAACAAGTACACTCCATAGATAGTTCGAAGATGACGTCACTCAGGTCTTTGTTATTGTTTTTTGCCATCCGTGTTATGAGTAATGCTCACTGAACTGTATTAACCTGACTATAAACGTTCATGGATACACACAGTTTTGTATGTTGGCCAGTTATACTTCCGGATGGCAATGTTGTGAACTCCTTGGCCAAGCGCATTCTATCATAGAATGCGCTTGGCCAAGTAGTTCACAACATTGCCATCCGGAAGTATAACGGACCAACACACAAACTCTGTGTAACCATGAACTTTTATAGTCTGGTTGATACAGTTTAGTGAGAACAACTCACAAACGCGGATGGCAAAAACAATAACAAAGGCCTGAGTGACGTCATCTGCATACTATCTATAACAAAACAGTTTCTTTTACATTTGTGATGCACAAAAGAAATTAGAGTGAGATAAATGTTGGTTGCATCGTAACGTTTGTGACGATTTTCCTGTGCATGGAAAGGAGAGAGTTAATAATAACATAAGAGTGATGGATATTTACGTTCTGTGCTCGTCTCGTTGGAGGTGGTCGCCTAATATTCTGGAATTTAAAAAATGAAATAAAAATAAAAATCACTGTATTCGTCCCCATGGGGAAAGTTGTCCTTATGGTCTATTCCAAGGGAAGACTGGAAATATCCCAGGCGTCAGTCGCAGTGCAACGCCCGCAAAATGAGCTGGAGTGATGTGACTTGCGAGGCGGGTGATCGAACTCCGTACCTTTTGGGGACGACGAAGCAAAGACTGCCACGTTGTGCCATAAAGGAACAAGGAATATATTTTTTTAAACAAAAAATAGAGCTTTTATAAAGCGCAATATCCACTATATGTGCTCAAAGCGCTTTACAAAGGTTCTCTGGCCAACAGCAACACGTAACATGTAGAAAAAGACATGACGCCTGTTAGGCGATATCACAATTTTTCCAACAGAGACAACGCTGTTGACGGCCAGGTATTAATTTTACACCTGAGTACGGTGAGAGAATGTGAGCGTAGAGTCTTTTTCCAAGGATTCAACTATGCGCCGAGCGAGCGAGGCTCGAACCCAGGACCTTTCGATCCAAAAGCGAGCGTCATACCACAAGACCACATAGCCGCAAAAAACACTAACAGCTAACCTTTCTCAGGCTCGATTCGCTCATCTGTCTCAGTTTATGAATGTTGACGGTGCTGGTGACGGTGATGATTGCCAGGGGGGTTATGTAGAAAACGATGCTGAGGACCAAATTCTTGTAGATGTCAAAGAATTCTTTGTTTTCCACGTAGATTTTGGTGACTGTCACATAAGGGAGGTCGTAACCAACTCTTGGGCTGGGGGAGGGGGGGGGGAGAGAAGTGGGGGAGGGAGAAGAGGGGAGTGTATTATGAAAAGGTTACAGTATTGTCTAAAAGAAGAATTAAGCTTTTATATAGTGCAGTATCCACAAAACGTGCTCGAAGCGCTTTACAAGGGATTGTAATAACAACACTTAGCATGAAGGACGTGACATGAGGCTTGTTAGGCGATGTTACATTTATTTTTCGGACAGAGACAACGCTGTTAATGGCCAGGTACGAGACTCATTTCACAACTGAGTACGATGGGGTTGTCACAGTAAAGATTGTTCACAATTATCTTATTAAATTTTATTTTATTAAGAACTGAATTCATCTCACTCCAGTTATATTTCGGTAGGCTTAGATAAACTTTACCTTCTAATATTAGATCGTCTTTCCTTTTATAGCCTTCCCTCGAATTAATTTCTAATTAGTGAATACTTTTCGTTCGACATTCTGTCACGTAGCCACTTATTATAAAAGCTGATAGGTCTAACATTTGACACTCACTTTCTCTCCACAATCTATGCCGGACGGCCAGTCACTCTATTCCTATATATATATTGTAAGATTTTTATCTTTTGGGACTTTGTAGATATTATATCTACACCATTAAGACGCCGGAGCTTTTAACTTTGATTGTATAATCTTCAAGGATCAAACCCAAGCCCGCTGTACTACACTATAACCTCTTTCCAATTGCCTGGAAGCGGAATTTTACGAGTCCAATCCTGTTATCAGAGGAATAGATCATCCAAGCCCATCAACTGCCTGGAAACGTAAACTTATGAACCTGACATATTATCATAAGTTACGTAAAATATTCATATCTCTATTTGTAACTGCCACGATCACTGTTTATCTCTTTTAATTAAATTTCATCATTATTTTTATTTCATTGTAAACAAATCGTTAATTGTTTTTCATTTATAGTAACTAGTAAATTCTGGGGCCTCATTCTACATAGATCTTTATGCATAGTCGAGTAGCTCTTTACTCACTTGAGACCATGACATTTTGGAGGGGACACATATAAAGAATTGAATTTATTTAGTTACTTATATCTATTTCATCTAACCTTAAAGTTTAAATTGTAAAACTCTTAATTGCTCCACTTGATCATATTTTAATTGAACTCCCTATTTACAGGATTAATTTTTTTTTCTTTTTTATTTCTTCATTTAAATGGAATAGCAATTTATCCATTCATTCTTTCATTCAAATTGAATAGCATTTTATTGATTCATTCCTTCATTCATTTATTCATTTATAAATTATTCATTCATTCATTGTTCATTCATTTATTCATTCATTCATTCATTCATCCATTCATTCGTTTATTCACTCATTTATCCAATCATTCATACATTTATTCCTCCCTTCATTCTTTCATTCATACATTATCCATTCATTCATTCATCTATTCACTCAGTTTTTCATTCATTCATTCATTCCTTGTCCACTTTGTTATTATATCACTCATTTCATTTTGTTGTTTTCCTCATTCATGAATTGTTTTCAATATGTTTACATTCCATAACGATTCATTCACCTATCATCCAATCACTCAGTGTTGTGAACACATTTTGGAACTATTGTAAATCTTACGATATTTTATTGTTCTGTATTTCAGAAATCACTGCTAAACACTCTTCAATGCCTAATTACAATTGTTGAACAACCATTGAACAAGAGAGAGGTCCCAGCCACGAACTGAGTTGGTAGATATATCCTTCATTATTCTCTTTTACATGAGTTGGGCATCACATAGTAACTATAGACATCGTGATTTGTTTTGCATAGTGATTTGTTTTAAATGCATTTTTGGCATATTACTGTTACCGAAAAACACTTACATATTATGTTCTGAAAAGTGAGTCTTTAAAAACTAAATAATAATAAAAGGAGTCTACTAGCCGTCGTGTTATATTTAGTGATAGATAACTTGGGATTATTTTGGCATCCTATTATTGTTATCACACTCTAGTATATTAGCGTCATTGCGAATAATTGTACACAAACTAACGACGAGTCACACACATTGGTGATACATTTTTCGTAGTAACATAGTTTCGAGTACACGCGATTGACACATTGTTATGGACTCAAGTCATAACTCCGCATTGTATTGACACATTGCTTTATAAGATATAACGATAAAAGGCATCAAATTCAACATACATAATAAGTTGAAATAAGAGAGAGAGATTTCTAAAAATAGAACAGTTCATTCCAGTAAGTGTAAATAAATAAAACAGTCAGTAACAGTATCCTGTCAATATAATATATATAAAACATCGTAACTAATTTATTGCAACATGGAAGCATATAAAAGATACTTAAGTCTCGCAAAGGACTTAGAAATACCCCAGGAAAGAATATTTTCATGGTGCGAAGAGAAAGTAAAGAAGAAAAAGAAAATGAAGAAAGAATTCGTAAAGAAGAAAAAGAACATGAAGAAAGAATTCGTAGAGAAGAAAATGAAGAAAGAATTCGTAAAGAAGAAAAAGAACACGAAGAAAGAATTCGTAGAGAAGAAAATGAAGAAAGAATTCGTAGAGAAGAAAAAGAACACGAAGAAAGAATTCGTAGAGAAGAAAAAGAACACGAAGAAAGAATACGTAAAGAAGAACGAGAAGAAAGAGTCCAAGAAAGGGAACTAAAAAGACAAATAGCTTTAGCAGAAGAAGAAACCAAAAGGACCCAAATGATGCTGGAAATTGAAAAAACAAAAACCGGTCATGAAAGAAAACATAATAATAGTGATGAATTTTTCGTGAAACTTCCACGCATGCCAACATACGATGAACGCTCAGACTGTCTAGAATCCTTCTTACACCGATTCGAAGTTCAGGCTAAAGGTTATCGTTGGCCAGAAAGCAAATGGGCCACAGCCTTGATTAACTGCTTATCCGGAGAACCGCTAAAAGTTTTCTATACCTTAACAACTGAAGATGCAGATGACTATGGTAAAATTAAAGACGCTCTACTAAAAAGATTTAGATTAACGGAAGATGGTTACCAGGAAAGGTTTCACACTGCAAAACCGGAAAGTGGAGAAGACTTAAATACATTCGTGAACCGAATTACTCAATTTCTAAATCGGTGGCTTGAGTTGGCAAACGTAAAACAAGACGACTTTGCAGGCCTTTACTATCTCACGCTGAAGAATCGAATCTATCAAGCTTGCAACCCAGATTTAGTCGCATTCTTTAAAGAGAGAAAGCCAGAAAACTTGGACAAATTAAAAATCTACGCAGAAAACTTTAACAGCGCACATCCATTGACACCCCTTAGCAGAACATTGAAGGAACCATACTACGCTGCCGCTGCTCAGAGTCCAGGTACACCTAAAGTTCAGTACTCAAATAGAACGAGCCGATCAATCACTCGGAACACGCAAGTGAAACAAGATGATCATAGTAACAAACCATGGAACAAACAGTTCAATAGAGACCATAGCCGACCCTATCAAAACAAAACAAGAAATAGCACTGACAATAATACTGAGTATAAGAAAACCAACAAACCTATAATTAAATGTCAATATTGTGGAATGAAAGGCCACACAGCAGACAAATGTTACAAAATCGTGGGATATCCGAAAGAAACTGCAAATGCATCACTCCAAACCAGTGTAAATAATCAGACACGAATAATGTCAGGAGAAAATATAAATGTGTATTGCGTGAAAGGTATGTCACTTTTAACACAAACTCACAAATCAGGATCGCTATTTTTTTGTGAAGGCAAAGCTAATGGAACTGATTGCAAAATATTGAGAGACACAGGATGCAGTACAGTAGGAATAAAAGCATCTTTGATCAATGACGAAGACAAAACTGGAAAAACGGTACAATGCATCACATTCAGTGGCACAGTCGAAACCTTTGAAACAGCTAACGTGTACATAGAAACCCCATACTATACAGGAATAGTGGAATGCTGTATACTTCCCAACCCCGTCGCTGATGTTATTGTTGGCAATATAAAAGGTCTTAAAGACAACCCAACAGATGTAAAAGAATGGTCATTAACCCAAGAAACAGCTTGTCTAGCAGAAACAAGAAAGATGACTAAGACAACAGAGAAGCCAATGACTATTTCTCTAGAACCACAACAATTTGACAGGAACAGGTTCATTGAAGAACAGAAAAAGGACCCGACTTTAACTTCATATTTCAATATCGCAAACAAAGGGACGAAATCAAAAGTTGAATACATCATTGAAAAAGATATTCTGTTCAGGTTACATAGGAAAAGAAACAAAATAGCTAAACAACTGGTCACGCCGAGTATTTACAGAAACAAAATCCTTGGAATAGCGCACGATTCAATAACTTCTGGACATCTTGGGAGCTCTTCCACATTGAAGAGAATATCCGAGAATTTCACATGGCCTGGAATTACTAAAGACGTCCGAGAATATGTGAAATCGTGTGACACATGCCAAAGAAGAGTCGCAAAAGGCAGAATACCGAGATTGCCATTAGAGACAACCCCAGTTATTGAAAAAGTTTTTCAAAAAGTTGCAATTGACATTATAGGCCCTTTAACAAAATCAGATAGAAACCATACACACATACTAACACTAGTCGATTACGCAACCAGGTGGCCAGAAGCGATAGCATTGAAATCAACTACATCGGATCACATAGCTGAAGCATTGATGACAATTTTTACTAGAATAGGCATACCAAATGAGATACTGTCGGACAATGGACCCCAATTTACATCACATATGATGCATGAAACCATGAAACTCATGGGAATCCAACACTCATTCACAACTCCCTACCACCCCCAAGCAAATGGTCTTTGTGAAAGATTTAATGGCACTCTAAAGAATATGTTAAGAAAAGTGTCAGCAGAAAAACCAGATGATTGGGACAGATACTTACCAGCAATCCTATTTGCATATAGAGAAATACCCCAAGAATCTACAGGCTACTCCCCATTTGAGTTGATGTATGGACGATCACCTCGCGGCCCGATCAATATAGTAGCCGACATTTGTAAAGGGAATGAGGAGGACAATAACGAAATTATGTTTGCTTACGAATATGTAAGAAACCTGAAAGACAGAATAGAGGACACATGTAAGCTAGCACAGGAATCCGTCACTAAAAAAGCAGAGAAATACAAGGAATACTCTGATCGCAAAAGCAAATCAAGAAAATTTGAGATTGGTGACAAAGTACTAATACTCTTACCCGATGACTCGAGTAAACTTTTAGCTACATGGAAAGGACCATTCAAAATAACAGCAGTAAAATCTAATGTTAATTACGAGATTAAAATTTACAACACAACAAAGACATTCCATGCAAATATGCTAAAAAAGTATTTTGATAGAGACACAGTGTCGCAACCTATGTTTACTAATATCGAAGCTTCAAATGCAGGATTAATCATACCGTTGGTCATGGGACACAGACACCCGAGACAGAAAAACAAACAAAAATCGCACAATTGCAACCACCTAAGACAAAAAAAGAAGTACGCAAAGTACTTAGGCTCCTAAATTTTTACAGGAAATACATTTACAACTTCGCGCACATCGCGACACCGCTAACAAATCTGACAAAGAATGGGTCACCGAACAAAATTGTTTGGACAGAAGTGTGTCAGAATAGCTTTAACCAATTAAAGGCATTACTCTGTTCAGAACCAATTCTTAAATTACCCGACATATCAAAAGAATTTGTTGTAAGAACTGACGCGTCTGATAAGGGCATCGCAGGTGTACTA
>NC_088369.1:15228960-15271460 GCF_034508935.2 Berghia stephanieae
GTGATAAGCCCCGTGACCCGAGACAAGATGACGGGTATGAAGGTAATATAGGGGGTGATGAGGATGGCCCAGTTGCGAGCGGTCAAGGGGTCAATGCGTTTCTGGATACAGATGACCAGGTCATAGTTCTTGGCCAGAAGGTACAGGCTGTCGCAGATTGCCAGACCTGATTTGATCGTGAGATAGAATAGGATTCAATAGTCACTTTTAGGCTCGTCGGAGAAGTATTTCATTAAGGGCGTCCGCATTAACTTTTAATTTTACATTTGCTGTACGGTGAGAGCATGTTTTTTTATTTTTTTATTTATTTTTTTAGACCCTTGTGCCGCCAAAGAGGTTCATGAATACGTTTCAACAGTCGTAACGTCACGTCCCTCGTAATAACGCATGGTAACTTAGTAACCGGCTCTAAACTATCGGAACATTGGCGGACGCCCTTATGAAATATTTCTCCGACGAGCATAAAAGCGTATCCAGAGGGGAAAACAAACGTTATAAATCTGATCATGTTTTGACTTTTACACATTCTGATCACAAGACATATGAAAAGTTCTAGCAAGCATGAAGAATAAAAAGTACCGATTTTCTTTGTTTAGAACCACGATGGCCGTAGTTGCTGGGCGACGTGACATCAGACTATTGAATCCAGTCGGGGACCTATAATAGGTCTTAAGGCGAGTGTCATACCATTCCACACAGACACAAAGACGTACATTTGACGTACATCTGATAAAGAAATCTTACCTGTATCCGGGATCTATAAGGATACCGTTGGTCGTGTAAGATGAGTGGTCTTCTGAATTATCGGGAGCCTCTCTCTCTCTCTCTCTCTCTCTCTCTCTATCTATCTATCTATCTATCTCTCTCTCTATCTCTCTCTTTCTTTCTTTCTTTCTTTCTCTCTCCCTCTCTCTCTCTCCCTCTCTCTCTCTCTCTATCTCTCTCTTTCTTTCTTTCTTTCTTCCTCTCTCTCTCTCTATCTCTTTCTTTCTTTCTTCCCCCCCCCTCTCTCTCTCTCCCTCTCCCCCTCCCTCTCTCTCTCTCTCTTTCTCTCTCCCCCTCTCTCTCTCCCCCCCCTCTTTTTCCATCTAGCTCCCCGCCCTCTCTCTCTCTCTCTCTCCCCTCTCTCTCTCCCTCTCCCCCCCTCTCTCTCTCTCTTTCTCTCTCCCCCTCTTTCTCCATCTCCCCCTCTCTCTCTCTCCCTCCCTCCCCCTCCTCCCCCTCTTTCTCCATCTCCCCCTCTCTCTCTCTCTCTCTCTCTCTCTCCCTCCCTCCCCCTCCTCCCCCTCTCTCTCACTCCCAAGCCTTGTATCTTAATCACCCAATTACTGGATTTTCCTTTCTATTCCAACGCCCCCTTGCCATTCATTGATTTTTAACCGATGACATTTTCAAAAATCAACTTAGAAAACGGTAAGGGCTCTCCTGAAGCCGGTGATCGTAAAATACTAACGAAAGAGTGAAAATGGAAAGGCTTCGTATGGAAACAAAACACACAATCGACGTTTCGGGTACAAACCCTTCGTCAGCACAACAATACACAAATAAACGTGGAAAACAAAATATTTGTTTTCCACGTTTATTTGTGTATTGTTGTGCTGACGAAGGGTTTGTACCCGAAACGTCCATTGTCTGTTTTGTTCCCATACGAAGCCTTTCCATTTTCACTCTTTCGTTAGTATTTTACAAAAATCAACTCGACATGTTTAAAAAGTCACACTGGAAAAATGTTCACTGAAGTCAATTGATAGAACGAAGTTGACGTCACTCGGGTATTTGTTTTTGTTTCTTGCCATCCACGTTTATGAGTAATTCTCTCTTAACAGTCTTATAAAAGTTCATGGTTACACAGAGTTATACTTCCGGATGTCAATGTTGTGAGCTTCTCAGCCAAAGCGCACACTATCTATACCGGGATTTTGTCGTCAGACCCAATCTAAGACAAGTAATGTTTGAAAATGTGTTCAATTATAACTGTTTTGTTTTGTTTTTGTTGTTGTTTTAATTGTTTTGTTTTTTGCTTTTTTTTTGGTTTGTTTTTCATTTTGTTTGTGGATTTTTAATTTTTGAGTTATGAAGAAATAAAAAGCCTTTTACAAATTATTGTTACAGTAAAGATAAATTCTAAATTACGCCCTTTCGCATCGGCACCATAAGATCCCGTCGCCTTAGCAGTCCATGAAGGAATATAAATAATTCATCAAACAATATGTCGGATGTCAACAGGAATCACCCATGTTGTCCAAGTGAGCAAATTGGGGGTTAATAATCTTACCCTAGGAAAAAAACAAAACCAAAGTGTCTAAACCTGGGACCTTCAGGATCAGAGTGCAATGCCTTACCACTCGGCCATTTCGCCCTCCGGTAAAGATAATAATGTCCAATAGAATTATTGAGCTTTATATAGCGCAATATCCACTAAATGTGCTCAAAGCACTTTACAAGGGGTCCCTGGTCAACAGCAACATTTAACATGTAGAACGGGACATGACGCCTGTTAGGCGATATTACAATTTTTCGGACAAAGACAACGCTGTTAACGGCCAGGTACTCATTTTACACCTGAGAACGGTGAGAGATCCTTTTCCAAGGACTCAACTATGCGCCTAGCGCGAGGCTCGAACTCAGGACCTTCCGATCCGAAAGCGAGTGTCATACCACTCGACCACATAGCCGCAATTATGAGCTTAAAGCGTTTTACAGGCGGTCTCAAAGTATCAGGACTGCTGTTCTGTGGAAAAACACAGATTTGAATATTTGGCCAGAAAACTCGTTCTTCAAATATCGATCCATTTAACTCTTTCAGCGCCATTCATTGGCTGCACTGTGCGGCCAGAGCAGAATGATGAAGATGGTGATGGTGTTATAGGGGAATGGTGAAAGTGAAGGATTCAAACGAAAATATTAGGAAGGTTGTTGTGATGATGATGATGATGATGATGATGATGATGATGATGATGATGATGATGATGATGATGATGATGTTTTGTTGATGCCATTTATTTTGTTTTGTTTTTTTGTTTTTTGTTTGTTTGTTTTTCGATGACTACAATGTTACTAGTGAACTGTGGAAGGAAATGACACAGACGATTATAGAGGCAGCCGAGGCGTCCCGATCGGATGATTAGGAAGCGAAAGGCCTTAAGTCAGTAACTCATACCTTTGCTTATATATTAGTAGTTGACACTACTTACCTATCAGCATGATGTTGCTGTGGTGTTTCTTTCTCAGCTTGATTAGAATGATCAAACTGAGAACATTTCCCACCAAACCAAATAAGGAAATGATGGGTTGGATGTAGCAGATGGTGATGTTGTTGACAAAATCAACCGTTTCCTTGGGCATGTCGACATAGTAACTGCTTTCATCCTCAGCAGATCCACCACCACCACCACCGCCGCCACCACTACTACTACTACTATTTCCATCGAGACCTCCACTGGTTGCTGATGATAATGATGAAGATACCGCTTCTTGGGTCATAGACAACATCATTGCAATCGAAACGGAAGTGGAAGTGACGTCATTCTCGCTCCCGTCTGTGATGCTGGAACGGTTGAGTGTTGTTGAAGACATGCTCTGAGTATAGAAAAAAGATTAATCGAGAAATTAGAAAAAAATGAGAAATAATATGAGATTTTATCAATTAATTTAACAATGCCTTTTCCGCCACGACATCATAAGATATCGTCGCCTAGGCGTTCCACGAAGGAATATAGATAACTCATCAAACAAGATGTCTGATGTCAACAGGAATCACCCAAGTTGTCCAAGTGAGCAATTTGAGGGTTAATAATCTTGCTCAAGGAAAAAAACGAAATTGCCTGAAGCGGGGCTCGAACCCGGGTCCTTCCGGGTCACAGTGCAATGCCTTAACCACTCGGCCACTTCGCCCCCTCAGATTTTATGGTGAGATTTTATAAATGACCTAAAAGAGTCGCATGCGCCGTAAAACCATAGATCAGTTAAAGATCTGAATAAGTGTGTATGAAAGATGGCCAGACAAAGCAAAAAGGAAAAAGAAAAGAAAAGAAAAACATCCAAAAAATAATGTTGACCTCGCCTGGGGATCGAACCTCAGACCTTCTGATTACCAGTTAACCGCCGTACTCTGGACAGACACATGCTATTTTAAAAATTGACCCCAAAACAATCGTCCTTCAAATATTGATCGATTTATATGACCTTCATCTTGGCAACAACAAAAAAAACTCTCAAACCTGGGACTTCAGCAAGACGTCACGAGGTCCCAGGTTTGAGAGTAGTGCCAAGATGAGGATCATAATTTAATATAAGTCGATCGATATTTGGAGAACGAGGTTTCAGGCCAAATTGTTTTAATCCATATTATGTCCTAGCACTTACATTTTTTTAATGTTTTTGCTGGGGTTTTTTGTTTTGGTTATATTCTGAAGAAAGGTTTTGTGTCGCCCGAAACGTTCGTATTGGGATAACTTTGTTGGATTTTTGTTGTTTTGTTTTGGGGTTCTTTTTCGTATTTTTAATTTTTAATTTGAAGCTGTTATATTCACGTGGAACAATCTAATGAGGAATGCCCAAGACCGTGATGAGTGGCGTTGAATCGTGAAGTCTGCATCCCGAGAGTCGCCCCGACGACCAACGGGATAGAGTGAGTGAGTGAGTGAGTGGCCTTCGTAAAGTTATGGCCTGATACTGACCAACAAATGACGTCAAAATGCCAGTTTTTTGCCACAAAAGAAAACAAATCGTGAGTTGTATTCAATAGTTCAACCAATGAAATAACTTGATTCCATGAGCACTACTAACGACAACTCACTAGGCGGTGCAAAAACCAAATAATGACGTCAAAATGCCAGTCCTTTTGGATTTCAGTATCAGGCTATAACATAACGATGGCTACGGTCAGTGAGTGTTATAGATAGTTCGAAGTTGACGTCACTGAGGTCTTTGTTCTTGATTTTTGCCATCCGTGTTTATGAGTAATTCTCACTAAACTGTATTAACCTGACTATAAACGATCATGGTTACACAATGTTTTGTGTTTTAGTCTGTTATACTTCCGGATGGCAATGTTGTGATCTCCTTAGCCAAGCGCATACTATCTATATTCATTTTTGTTAGATACTTTTTACAGCCCATAACTCCGAGCAGGTTAGAAAAAAATATATGAAAAAAATGTGTGTATGAAGCAGTGTCAGACAAAACAAGAAAGAAAAAATACAAGATAAAAAAAATCCCAATAAAATCAAGACTTCAGCGACATTCGAGAGAGAGAGAGAGAGAGAGAGAGAGAGAGAGAGAGAGAGATAGAGAGAGAGAGATAGATAGAAAGAAAGAGGGAAAGAGAGATAGAGAGAAAGAAAGAGAGAGAGATAGAGCGAGAGATAGAGAGATACAGAGAGAGATAGAGAGAGAAAGAGAGAGAGAGAGAGAGAGGGAGAGAGAGAGATAGAGAGAGATACAGAGATAGAGATAGAGAGGGAGAGAGAGATACAGAGAGAGATAGAGAGAAAGAGAGAGAGAGAGGGAGAGAGAGAGGGAGAGAGAGAGAGAGGGAGAGAGAGAAGAGAGAGAGAGCGAGAGAGAGAGAGAAAGATAGAGAGAGAGATAGATAGACACAGAGAGAGAGAGAGAGAGAGAGAGAGAGACTGAATATTTGGGGATGTTTGTTTTTCCTGTATTTTTGTTTCCTATTTTGTCTAGTCATGTTTCATACTCAACTTTTTCAGATCTATCTTGATCTTATTCCAGTGCCTGCTCCAAAGGAGGACGAAAAGTCGTGACATCAATAAAACAATTTTTAAAAAAAATAGAATTTCCTTTATTCATACCATAGAGGAAATTTGTCTCTAGGGTCTATTCCAAGGGAAGCCTGGAGTAACCCAGGCGTCAGCCGCAGTGCAACGCCGCAAACTGAGCTAGGGCGAGGTGACTTGCTCAAGGCCATACAACAACGTAGCGGGTATTCGAACTCGGTACCTTTCGGGTACGAAGCAAAGACTGTATCAGTGAGCCACGCTGTCCCATAAAAAAACCATCCCAAAACCATCTGCTCTACCCTTTTGGTTCCTAAATCCTTGGAAGTGTGTATGTAACCAGTCCTTCAGAGTACTAATAATAATGAATAGGTTACATAAAAGTGACATAATACTCTTCAACAGTTGTAACGTCACTTCCTTCCTAATGACGCATGGTAACTTAGTAACACTGGCTCTAAACTATCGGAACAATGGCGGACGCCTGTATGAAATATTTCTCCGGCGAGCATAAAAGCGTATCCAGAGGGGAAAAAAACCATAAATATGATCATGTTTTGACTTTTACACATTCTGATCACAAGACACATGAAAAGTTCTTGCCAGCATGAAGAATAAAAAGTAATGATGTTCTTTGTTTAGAACCAAGATGGCGGTGTGACATCAGACTACTGAATCCAATTATTTTAGTTATTGAAGGATGTATAGGCCGATTCTTAGGATAAGGGGACGTAAAGGAGCGGCTATGTGGTATGACACTCGCTTTCGGATCGGAAGGTCCTGGGTTCGAGCCTCGCGCTCGGCGCATAGTTGAGTCCTTGGAAAAGGCTCTTTACTCACCTTCTTTCACCGTACTCAGGTGTAAAATGAGAACCTGGCCGTTAATAGCGTTATCTCTGTCCGAAAAAATTATAACATCGCCTAACAGGCGTCATGTCCCGTCCTAAATGTTAAATGTTGCTGTTGGCCAGGGACCCCTTGTAAAGCGCTTTGAGCACATTTAGTGGATATTGCGCTATATAAAGCTCCATTAAAAAAAAAAAATTTAAAAGAACGAGGATGGATGATCAGCATAATATATTTAGACTAGAAAATAAGATGTCATCATTCTAAAAACCAGAAGATGAATAATTACACAAGGTATTTATCCAGTCCTCTGATGGATTGGTAGACACACTTCCAATGAGATTTGAACCAGTATTTTGACATCACAATATTGTTCAATGTAAAAAAGTAATAAACAAAAATGAATATAACAGCTTCAAAGAAAAATGAAAACAAAAATACCAAACTCGGAACGTTTCGAGCTCAAAACCCTTCTTCAGCCAACAACAAAAAATAAAAACATAAACACATTTATTTGTAAAAAAAAACAACAACCTAGCTGGACGTCTGGGTGAGTTTGTAGTAATATATTTGTGTTTTTATTGTTTTTGTTGTTGGCTGAAGAAGGGCTTTTAACCCGAAACGTTCCAAGTTTGGTATATTTTATTTTCCATCTTTTAACCTGTTATCTCTATTTATTTTTTTTTTAGTTCATTATATTTTACAGTCCACAACTTCTAACAGTTTAGTATTCCCTTATGAAATTAAGGAGCAGGCACCGGTGTAAGATAAAGAACTGAACAAGTGTGTATGAAAGGTGCCAGACAAAGCACAAAACTCTGTGTAACCATGAACCTTTATTATAGTCTGGATCATACAGTTAAGTGAGAATTACTCATTAATGTGGATGGCAACAAAAAAAACCCCAAAAAACCCAATAACAATGACCAAGTGACGTCAACTTCATTCTATCTATATGAAAGGTGCCAGACAAAGCAATAAAGAAAAATACAAGAAAAAAAAAACATTCCAAAAAATCAGTTGACCTCGACTAGGGATCGAACCTCAGACCTTCTGATTACCGGTCTGAGGTTCGACCCCCAGTCGAGTTCGCCTGATTTTTTGGGGATGGCTTTTTTATTTTATTTTTTTTTTGTATTTTTCTTTCTTGCTTTGTCTGGCACCTTTCATATAGATAGAATGAAGTTGACGTCACTTGGTCATTGTTATTGTTTTTATTTTTTTTTTTTTTTTTGCCATCCACTTTAATGAGTAATTCTCACTTATCTGTATGATCCAGACTATATATAGTATGCATTTGGCTAAGAAGGTCACAACATTGACATCCGGAAGTATAATTGGCCAACACACAAAACTGTGTGTAACCATGATCGTTTATAGTCTGGTTAATAAAGTTTAGTGAGCATTATTCATAAACGCGGATGGCAAAAGGCAATAACAAATACCTGAGTGACGTCATCTTCGAACTATCTATAAAATTTCATGGTTACACAGAGTTTTGTGCGTTGGTCAGTTATACTTCCGGAAGGCAATGTTGTGAGTTTCTTAGCCAAGCGCATTCTATCTAGATATCTATACACTTGTTCAGTTCTTTATTTTAGCATTCACTGTAACTCGGTTTTTAAAAAATATGAACATTTCTAACAGCTTGTCTCTAATTTTATTGGTGTCTCTTACTCACGCGTGTTTTCTGATCAGGACCGTAAAATGTTCCGAATGAAATCGCGATGAGGCATCCGGCCTTTTATCTTATCCTAGAAACTTCTCGATCAATAAGTTGATAAATACCTTAACTACCTTACTCTGAGAAGTAAAGAACAAAAAAAAACACTTTTTAAAAAATTTGACCAGAAAACTCGTCCTTCAAATAACATCAATTCTAGGAAAATGACCCTCATCTTGGTAAAAACTCTCAAACCTGGGACTTCAGTTTAGTGTCTATGGTTTGAATGTTTTTGACTAAATGTGGGTCATTTAAAACAATGGATATTTGGAGGACGAGTTTTCTGGCTTAAACTTTTTTAATGTTATTTTTCGGAGCATGACAGCTCTAATAAGCCCTCTGTTAGTGGCGATTCACGAATCTGGCCGAACTCTGAAAAAAAAAAAACCGTATTTAAAAATTTGGCTAGAAAACTCGTCCTTCAAAAATCGATCGATTTAAATGACCCTCATTTTGGCAAAAACTTTCAAACCTGGGAGTAAGGAAGACTTCTCGAAGTCCCAGGTTTGAGAGGTTTTTTTTGCCAAGATGAGGGTCATTTAAATAGATCGACATTTAAAGGACGAGTTTAATTTTCTGGCCAAATTTTAAAATACTGGTCTGTTTTTTTTTCCGGAGTACGGCGCTAATGACATTTTATTGAAGGATAAAGCTAATTTACGGGGGTGGTGTGGACGCACTGTAATAATTTGATACAAACGGGTAAATCTAGTGGTTTTTTCTTAAAGTGTGTGGTAATGCCCTGAATGGATAGAAGGAACGAAATTGAAGTCACTCAGCTCTTTATTATTGTTTTAGACAGCCATTTCAATGATTAGTTCTCACTAAATTATATCAATCATCAGACTACAAACGTTTAAGCTTACTTTTGGTTTTGTGTGTGATTGATTGTGTGTTAATGTGTGTGCGTGTGTGTGTGTGTGTGTGTGTGGTACGTTAAATTAGGCTGGCGGATGCTGTGCATATTTTGCCTGTACGCATAGCATCAACAGAATGAATGAAATTGACGTCACTCGTCACTCGGCTCTTTGTCGTTCATTGGTTTTAGAGCGCTAGTTCGCATGCACTAAAGTCGCTTTTATCGTGGCTCTCGGAATCTCATAGCATGATCTCAGCCTTTGTAAACTCATAGCCTGATCTCGGCCTTCGTAAATTCGTAGTCTGACCGTAGCCTTCGGAATTTCATAACATAGTCCCAGCCTTTGTAAACTCAGAGCATGATCCCAGCCTTTGGAGTCTCATAACATGATCTCAGCCTTCGTAAACTCATAGCATGATCTCAGCCTTTGTAAACTCATAGCATGATCTCAGCCTTAGGAATCTCATAGCATGATCTCAGCTTTGGTATAGTCATAGCCTGATCGTAGCCTTCCTAAACTCATAGCCTGATCGTAGCCTTCCTAAACTCATAGCCTGATCTCAGCCTTCCTAAACTCATAGCATTATCTCAGCCTTGGTATAGTCATAGCCTGACCGTAGCCTTCGTAAACTCATAGCATGATCTCAGCCTTTGTAAACTCAAAGCATTATCTCAGCCTTCGGAATCTCATAGCATGATCTCAGCCTTCGTAAAGTCATAACTTGACCGTTGCCTTCGTAAACTCGTAGCATGATCTCAGCCTTTGGAAACTCATAGCATGATCTCAGCCTTTGTAAACTCATAGCATTATCTCAGCCTTCGGAATCTCATAGCATGATCTCAGCCTTCGTAAAGTCATAACTTGACCGTTGCCTTCGTAAACTCGTAGCATGATCTCAGCCTTTGTAAACTCATAGCATTATCTCAGCCTTTGTAAACTCATAGCATTATCTCAGCCTTCGGAATCTCATAGCATGATCTCAGCCTTCGTAAAGTCATAACTTGACCGTTGCCTTCGTAAACTCGTAGCATGATCTCAGCCTTTGTAAACTCATAGCATGATCTCAGCCTTTGTAAACTCATAGCATGATCTCAGCCTTCGCAAACTCATAGCATGATCTCAGCCTTCGTAAACTCATAGCATGATCTCAGCCTTTGTAAACTTACAGCCTGACCCTAGCCTAGCCTTCGTAAAGTCGTAGCTTGATTATAACCAAATAATCACGTCAAAATACAAGCCGAAGACCACTAAAAAAAAGCAAATCGTGAAATCATTCGCGGACCGCGAGGACGAGAGACGCATGCGCACAACCAACATGATGTTCTCTCTCTAATAACTTTTCCGCCTGTGACGTCACAGACTATGGGTGACGTCCAATCAAGTGACGCTACTCTTCTGCTAATCTCATTCTGTGTGTGTGTTTGAATGTCTGTTTGTCTGTTTGAATTTCTTGAGATTAAAAAAAATTACAGATTTTATCAGTAACAAACAAAAATGAATATGATAGCTTCAACAACAAAAAATACCAAACACAGAACGTTTGGGCTCAAAACCCTTCTTACGTTTTCACTGTTTGTTTTGTTTTGTTTGTGTGTGTGTGTGTGTGTGTGTGTGTGTGTGTGTTTCTTTGTTGTTGTTTTTTCTTCTTTTTTTTTCTTGTCTTTTTTTTTGTTGTTGTTTGTTGGTTTTGTTGTTGTTTGTTGACTTTGTTGTTGTTGTTGTTGTTGTTGTTGTTGTTGTTGTTGTTGTTTGTTTGTTTTTATCTTTATTTTTTTTTTTTGGCTCAAGGAGGTCGTACTAATGGTTCTGAAGGACTACTTCTTTTTACAGAGAGATTTATAACTACATAATGTTTTCAATCAGAAAAACAGTCCTTGAACACATCTTGGAATAAATGTGACCCTTCGCCTCAAAACGGTATTAAGTCGGGTTCGTAAAGTTGTTGAAAATTGAATTTATAGCCAGAAATATCAGATTTTTGTTGAGTGTTTGCGATTTATTTAGGAGAATGGCAACCATATTTTAGGGTGCTACTGCCAACATTTTATATTTTTGACCAGTTTAACATTAAATTCGGCTTTTAAGCATGTGGTTCGTTCCGACATAATACTGTTTTGAGACGATGGGTCACAAATATCTACGGCCCTTTAACAAAAGGATTCTTTTATTCCATGACTCGTGCGATTGATGGCCTCCTCTAAGATAAACAATTCCAGAAATAGGAAGTAGCAGACTTATCCATACAGAATACTCTTCAACAGTCGTAACGTCACTTCCTTCCTAATGACGCATGGTAACTTAGTAACGCTGGCTCTAAACTCTCGGAACAATGGCGGACGCTCGTATGAAATATTTCTTCGGCGATCATAAAAGCGTATCCATAGGAAAAAAACCCATACATTTGATCATGTCTTGACTTTTACACATTCTGATCACAAGGCATATGAAAAGTTCTAGCCAGCATGAAGAATAAAAAGTAATTAGTTTCTTTGTTTAGAACCAAGATGGCCGCCGTTGCCTGGCGGCGTGACATCAGACTACTGAATCTAATTCTACAATGTAAACGGAGACTGAAATAATATGGAGACGTGAAACCCAGAGGCTCCTTCCGTATATGGGTGTCTGTCAAGGTCAAGTCGGTAAACACAGCATTTGTGGATTGATGCTATGTGTTTAAATAAAATACACATCATTAACCCACGCTAAAGATAGTTCGAAGATGACGTCACTCAGGTCTTTGATATTGTTTTTTGCCATCCGCGTTTATGAGTAATTCTCACTGAACTGTATTAACCTGACTATAAACGTTCATGGATACACACAGTTTTGTGTGTTGGTCCGTTATACTTCCGGATGGCAATGTTATGAGCTTCTTAGCCAAGCGCATACTATCTATATCAATCGTACAAATCCACACAACAAAAGTTTTTAGATAGTATGCGCGTGGCTAAGAAGCTCACAACATTGCCATCCGGAAGTACAACTGGCCAACACACAAAACTATGTATAACCTTGAACGTTTATAGATAGAATGCGCTTGGCCAAGGAGTTCACAACATTGCCATCCGGAAGTATAACGGACCAACACACAAACTCTGTGTAACCATGAACTTTTATAGTCTGGTAAATACAGTTTAGTGAGAACAACTCACAAACGCGGATGGCAAAAACAATAACAAAGGCCTGAGTGACGTCATCTGCATACTATCTATAGTCTGGTTGAAACAGTTTTGTGAGAATTACTCATAAATGCGGATGGCAAAAAAACAATGACAAAGACCTGAGTGACGTCAACTTCATACTATCTATTGTCTGAGAGAATTTGGTGAGAAGAAATCACATCTGAATACATAGAAAGTTGCGTAAACCCGTGCCAAATTTCAATTGTATTACATATTATTATAAATATTACGAGTAAGAGGATGTTTACCGACTTGACACGATCTGGCATAGCTTTGCATGGTCTGCTGTTAAAACCCTATTGCCAATACGCTTCAACAGTCGTTGAACGTCACTTCCCTCGTAATGACGCGTGGTAACTTAGTAACAGGCTCTAAACTATCGGAACAATGGCGGACGCCCTTATGAAATATTTCTCCGACGAGCGGCATAAAAGCGTATCCAAAGGGGGAAAAAAAACATGATAAATCTGATCATGTTTTGACTTTTACACGTTCTGATCACAAGACATATGAAAAGTTCTAGCCAGCATGAAGAATAAAAAGTACCGATTTTCTTTGTTTAGAACTACTACGGCCGTCGTGGCTGGGCGACGTGACATCAGACTATTGAATCCAATTCAGAAGTTCCGCGTCTCTATATATGGCCGTCGTCTCCGATGTAAGTAAGTTCTGGACTAATATTAGAACACAAGGAACGAATGTTAAAGTTGATCGACTTTTGTTGAAGTAAATCAGTTCACTGCCGTACTCTCTGTAAAGACACGAATTTAACCCTTTCCATACCAACAAGAGGAAAATCGTCGCATTCGTTACGATACAACCAACCTTTATCTTATTCAAATTTACTTTGTACGTCATAAAACTAAAAGAAAATTAACAAACAGTGTTTTGTAGAGCATGTTTTGCTAAAGAATTTATGTGATGGCAAAAACTTCACTGCTATCATTTCAGAGTGATAAAAAATATATTTTGTGTTATTATGGTGTGAAATTATGGGGAAAATCCTGAAAATGGCTGGTAAGGAGAAAGTTAAAAATTTGGCCAGAAAACTCGTCCTTTAAATATCGATCTATTTAAATGACTCTTATCTTGGCAAAAACTCTCAGACCAGGCGAAGTCCCAGGTTTGAGAGTTTTTACCAAGATGAGGGTAAGTTAAGTTATCGATGGATATAATTTAAAAGACGAGTTTTCTGGCCTATTTTTAGAATACGAGTCATTCCACAGAACGGTAAGTGACGGGTTTAACTCACTCAACCCTAACACCGACTATATCCGTAGTTGACCCGGGTTACTTTTACCCCATGCCTATTTATTGCATTTTTTCTGAAACAAATTACAGGCGTAGTATCAAAGCTAATGGGTTTTTTTGGGGTTTTTTTTTTTTACATGTTAATGATAGTTGAATAAAACTTTCTATGCACATGCTCATTTTTATTACATTTCTTCCAATTTTGAAAAGTAGCAAAATTCTCTATGATTGAGCGTTAAAGGAAAACGTGAGCTTTTTTCACACATCAATATTCACTTATTGATACATTGTGTACTCAAAGCGCTCTAGGCGGTTTACCATTTATAAGCTTCCATTAAAAAAAAAAAAGTCACTTGACAGTAGACTCGGTCATATTATTGTGTTTTCGGATCTAAAATCTCTCTCTCTCTCTCTCTCTCTCTCTCTCTCTCTCTCTCTCTCTCTCTCTCTCTCTCTCTCTCTCTGTGTGTGTGTGTGTCTTTTTTTTTCTTTTGACGAAGAAAGCTTGTCGAAATCCGGCAATTTAAAACTAAAAGTGACGCCAAATAAAATAAAAACCCAACAACAACAACATAAAAACACGTATAAGATGGTGTTTCATTCGTGGCCGACGTGTACTTATTTACAGGTCTGATAACCCAAATTGATACGGGCCCATTGTTGTAATGGTATTCCTTGTATTCTCAAACCAACCCATAATTTTGTTTATTCTCAAGTCCGGGGTTGAAAGTCAAAAGAGTTAATAAAATCGATAACACACTGATTGGGATTTCAAAAATAGATTTTTGACATTTCTTACATTCGATCATGTAGATGTTAATTAATTGAGCTTTTATATAGCGCAATATCCACTAAACGTGCTCAAGTGCTCTTTACAAGGGGTCCCTGGCCAACAGCAACATTTAACATGTAGGACGGGACATGACGCATGTTAGGCGATATTACATTTTTTTTTTCGGACAGAGACAAAGCTGTTGATGGCCAGATACTCATTTTACACCTGAGTACAGTGAGAGGATATGAGTGAAGAGCCTTCTCCAAGTAGTCAACTATGCGCCGAGCGAGGTTCAAACCCAGGACCTTCCGATCCGAAAGCGAGTGTCATACCACAAGACCACATAACTGCACAATGTTGCTGCTCGAAGCTCAAAGAAATAAATAACAAAAATGTGAAATTGAATGTAACCTAGGCTTCAACCTAATAAACAAAAACAGATAAAGTGGACGTTTCGGGTTTCCCCTTTATCAACAAAACACGATGAATGGAACAATGCAGACGAATGAATGACAATATTATATCTCTCTCTCGTCTGTAGAGTTTCATTCACCCTGTTTTGTTTGATAAAGGGGAAACTCGAAACAACCATTTTATCTGTTTTCATTTAATAAATTTTACTACATTCGATTTCATATTATTATTTATTTCATTCGATTAACCCACAAGCTGATGTGTATTAAGAAAGTTATGGTGTGCGGCTATACGGTCTAGTGGTATGAAACCCGCTTTCGGATCGGAAGGTCCTGGGTTCGAGCCTCGTGCTCGGCGCATAGTTGAGTCCTTGGAAAAGGCTCTTTACTCACATTCTCTCACTGCACTCAGGTGTAAAATGAGTACCTGGTCGTTAACAGCGTTGTCTTTGTCCGAAAAATTGTAATATCGCCTAACAGGCGTCATGTCCGGTCCTACATGTTAAATGTTGCTGTTGACCAGGGACCCCTTGTAAAGGGCTTTGAGCACATTTAGTGGATATTGCGCTATATAAAGCTCAATCAGAATAACGAATTCATTCTGCGTTATATTTGAAGTTTCAGAAACAAAACACAATCTTCTCAACACAATAATTATTAATCTTAACTCAGATTTTATAAGTTATAAAAAGTGGCCGATTGATTAAGGCATTGCACTGTAACCTGGAATACCCAGGGTTCGAGCCCCAGCTTCAGGTACTTCTGTTTGGGTTTTTCCTTAGGCAAGAATATTAACCCCCAATATTAACCCTAAAGCCGGTGATCGTGAAAATACCAACGAAAGAGTGAAAATGGAGAGGCATCGTATGGGAACAAAACATACGAAGCCTCTCCATTTTCACTCCTTCGTTAGTAACCCCCAATTTACCAACTTTGGACAACATGGGTGATTCTTGTTGACATCAGTCATTACTTTTTTCATTGGAATGCCAAGGCGATGGCATCTTGTGATACCGCCAAGAGGGACCCAATTAATTAATCAATTAATTAATTAATTTTTTTTTTAATTTCATGCATCGGGTTCATTTCGATTTAATACCATTTTGAGTTATATATTAGAGGACTGCATTTTTTTAGCCGATTATCTCCCCTGGTTGTGTCTAACACAGTGACCACCATATTGGGGACTGTTCAATGGAAGCAATATTCATATTTCCTGGGCCTAATAATGTTTCTATGACAGAACAAAACACACAACTCACACAGTTGGTAGAATCGTAGCCATCGTTAACTTATAGATAGTTCGAAGATGACGTCACTCAGGTCTTTGTTATTGTTTTTTTGCCATCCGCGTTTATGAGTAATGCTCACTGAACTGTATTAACCCGACTATAAACGTTCATGGATACACACAGTTTAGTGTGTTGGTCCGCTATACTTCCGGATGGCAATGTTATGAGCGACTAAGCCAAGCGCATACTATCTATAGCCTGACACTGACCAAAAAATGACATCAAAATGCCAGTCATTGGCCACAAAAGAAAACAAATCGTGAATTGTATTCAATAGTTCAACCAATGGGACCACTTGTTTCCATGAGCTCTACTAACGACAACTCACTAGGCGGTGCAAAAACCAAATAATGACGTCAGAATGCCAGTCTTTTTGGGTTTCAGTGTCAGGCTATAACTTACCGATGGCTACGGTAGAATACAGTGACCGCAAAGTGTATATATTTGCAGGTCTGAACAAATACACAAATCACACAGTAGGTAGAATACAGTGACCCCAACGTATATATATTTGGAGGTCTGAACAAAACACAAAATCACATAGCAGGTGTGCCCAACGTGTACATATTTGGAGGTCTGAACAAAACACATATCACACAGTTGGTAGAATACAGTGACCCCAACGTGTATATATTTGCAGGTCTGAACAAATACACAAATCACACAGTTGGTAGAATACAGTGACCCCAACGTATATATATTTGGAGGTCTGAACAAATACACAAATCACACAGTAGGTAGAATACAGTGACCCCAACGTATAAATATTTGGAGGTCTGAACAAAACACAAAATCACATAGCAGGTGTGCCCAACGTGTACATATTTGGAGGTCTGAACAAAACACATATCACACAGTAGGTAGAATATAGTGACCACAACGTGCATATATTTTGCAGGTCTGATAACCGGACACAATTATGGACTTGATTTAACATTGTTATAATGGACAACATTTTCCTTTGGTTTGAGAGATGGTGTTTTTTTTCATAACAACTATGAGCCCATAACGATGTGAGTTATCAGACCTGCAAATAAGTAGGCGTCGAGTAAGTCTCAACACAAAGATAACAGCCTCGTATAGATAGTATGCGCTTGGCTAAGAAGCTCACAACATTGCCATCCGGAAGTATGACGGACCAACACATATAACTATGTGTAACCTTGAACATTTATAGTCTGGTTGATAAAGTTTAGTGAGAATTACTCATAAACGCGGATGGTATAATACAATAACTAAGACACGAGTGACATCAACTTCATTCTATCTATAGATCCTATGCGCTTATGTAAAATACTCACAACATCCACCGGCCAAATTTAACATACCAACACACAAAACTGTGTGTAACCTTTAACGTTTATAGTCTGATTAATATAATTTACTGAGAACGTATCACTAATGGATTGTCTATAAAATATTAACAAAGAGCTGATTGACGACAACTTTGTTTCTTCCATATATTGGTCCTTATATATAGTATGCGCTTGACTAAGAAGCTCAAAACATTGCCAACCGGAAGTATAACGGACCAACACACAAAACTATGTGTAACCTTGAACTTTTAAAGTCTGGTTTCTACAGTTTACTGAGAATTACTCATAAACTTGGGTGGCAAAAAACAGTAACAAAGACCTGAGTGACGTCATTTTAGTTTTATCTATAAAGTATTACTCAGACCCTGATCAAGGTACTGAAGCAGTCAACAAACGCATTTACTCAAGATCCACTCACCACAGGTGAAAGGTCAAGCTGACGGTCAAGGTGGCCTGGGCACCGACGTAAATAAAGCCCTTGGATGACGATGCAAAGTAGAGCAGGCATGCGGAATAGGAAATTGTTACAGTGAAAAAACTTTGATTTGAGAGAAGAATTAGAATGGCATGATATAAAATGTAGCCAAATTCAGTGTTAGACAATAATAGACGCGTCAAAAATAGGGCCAAATTTGCGATGAAATTTTTGGGGGCCGAGAGAAGATGTAGAATGGCAGGATATAAAAAGTAGCTAAATTCAGTGTATGACAACAATTCACGCGTCAAAAATAGGGCCAAAATTACAGTGAAAAAACTTTGGTTTGAGAGAAGGGCTAGAATGACATAATACAAAAAGTAACCAAACTCAGTGTTTGACAACAAAAATACAATACGCGTCAAAAATAGAGCCAAAATTTCAGAATCATTAGAAGTCATGGAAATCAACAATAGATTTTTTTATAAATTGGAGCTAAGTTAGAATTAGGCAGAGAAAAAATCGTGTAGAACCTAGGGACCAAAATTGTGAAATTTATAGAAATGAAAAATTATACAAAAGAATAGTGCCAAACATATTCTGAGACAGCAAAACTTATGTCAAATCATCAACTTGAGAAAAAAGGAGCTATTTTTGTGACAAATTTTAAAATAAAGAGATAGGCAAATAATGTCTCGTTTAAAACGATTGAAATTCGAAATCCAGTTTGTACAGGAATTGCATTGAATACAAAATACAAGATCTAGAAATGTGTTAAAATGTTATGGTTTATGGAATTCTAAATGACTTTATTATCTTTTTATGAAAATAAAACATTTATCTAGATATAACCTGCGTGTCTTTCCTTTTTTTAATTGATTTTTAAAGTGAACGTTTTTAAATATAAAATGATTCCGAGTTTGTTTGGGGTTTTTTCTGTCAATAAATTCAAACGTAACAAACCTAGACGATTTTATTGTTCTATTTATACATGGGAGACTCAATAGTGAACTGTGAATAAATTGTCAACTGTGTGCGGAAAAGGTTTGCCTGTGTCTTTGTTTTTTTTTAAACACTAAAACTAATAATTCAAGGCGATAGCTTTAGAAACTTAAAATTTTCGTTAAGGGTACTAGATAGACATTAAGAATCAAAATTAATTTGAGAACTGGGGGAAAATGGGATTAAATATTTTGAAAAACGTCAACTTAATCCTAAAAAAATTGAGCAAACAGTACAGAATAGTACAACGATTATCACTGAAAACAACCGAGAAAAGTCAACATCGCAGGCCCCAAACGGTCGCTAAGATGAGGTAAAAGTTAAGAATGATTTTTATAAGTGATCAAGTATTTTGTAGATTGGCAAATTAATGGAGAGAAAGAAAATAGTAGAACAACCAACTAGGGCTGTTCAACGATCAGAACTAATAAATGACAAGGGTAAAATAACAATGCAGGTTGCAAAAGGCCGCTAAGATGAGGTTAAAGGTTAAAGATTAAGAAAATGTAATGCAAGGGTCATAGGACAATTCCTCTTCGTAAACTATCAGTTCGCTTTATTGATATGTTGATGCTGTTTGGGTTGTATGCTGAAAAGTGCCTTGACCCGGTTTTATTCACTTAAAGAAAATAAGTATGACCAGGCAACAATAGCCCAAAAAGGAACTCAGAACGAAGCTTGAAAGATTGAAGAAAAAACTTGATTTTTTTAAAACGGACTTTAAAGTAACCAAAGAGAAGTGTTCTAATTTAATTCGACTAAAGGTCAGCTTTCGCCTTGACCCGATAGCATTCACTAGAAGAAAATAAATAAATTTGATAGTGAGAAAAGAAACTTGAGACAAAACTGGTAGGACTAAGGTATCAAGTTTGTTCTTGACGCGGTAGAAATCGCTTGAAGAAAATGAATATGATCAGGAACTTGATAGGTTGAAGGATACACTTTTTTTTTAATGAACATAAAAACCCCAAAAGGAAATGTCCCAAATTGATAGGACTAAGATGTCAACTTCGTTCTTGACGCGGTAGTAATCGCTTGAAGAAAATGAATATGATCAGGAACTTGAAGGGTTTAATGAACATTAAAAAACCCAAAAGGAAATGTCCCAATTTGATAGGACGAGGGTGTCAACTTTGTTCATGAAATCGCTTGAAGAAAATGAATATGATCAGGAACTTGATAGGCTGAAGGATACACTTGATTTTTTATATAATGGACATTAAAAAACCCAAAAGGAAATGTCCCAATTTGATAGGACGAGGGTGTCAACTTTGTTCATGAAATCGCTTGAAGACATTGAATTTGATCAGGAACTTGATAGGTTGAAGGATACACTTGATTTTAATTAAATGGACTTTTCAAAAGAGACCCGAGCGAGTGACAATGTCCTGATTTACTATGACTAAAGTGCCAGTTTGTGGTGTATGCCTGCCCGCGTCTGCTAGAACATGAAAACGATCAATGTAAAATATGAAAGAAAACTTGAATGACTGGAAAATAAACTTGATTTTCTTATTTTTTGGGGGAAACTAGGACTTTTAATAGCTAAGACAAATATATATGCACAAATTCTTTATGACAAAGTTCGCCTGGAAGACGAGCTGAGAAGGAATTTTTATCAATACCGTTAAATAGAGAAAATGTGCAGTTCGGTGGAAGATTGCATAAATGCTGTAAACGATAAAAAAAGTGCAACCTTAAAGTGTTGAGTGAATTTAAGAAAATTAAATGATTATGACAATGCAAGGCAGGGGAGACAACTACAATGCCTATATAATTTTACCCCCGAGTTCTACTTTCAAATCAAATAATTGAAGAGTGATTTTACAAAACTCCCTATCTCCATTTTTACACATTTAAGATATTGAGGATTATCTCCATAACAATTTCTCATTCGATGTGTTATTTTGTCATATTCAAACTTCAAATTCACACGAATCTAAGGAAATTCTTTTGCCATTTGACGCTTAAAATAAAATTTACGTTTCAATTTAGATCTATCTATCTAGATCTCATGGGCGGAAAGTCTCAAAAAGTAGAAAAATCGACTTAACGAGTTTTGGTAAAACCAGCCTTCAATTGAGTTAGAAAGCTTTCAATACCATTACAAGTGAAGTTGTTGTTTTCTGTTTTGTTGGATAATTTTGGGTTTATTTTTTGTTTTGATATGGGGAGGTGGGGGGGGGGGGGGGGGGGGGGGGGGGGGGGGTTGGGGGGGTTGTGATTTTTTGAAATGTTTTAAAAATTGAGCTTTATATAGCGCAATGAATATCCACTAAATGTGCTCAAAACGCTTTACAAGGGGTCCCTGGTCAGCGGCAACATTTAATATGTTGGACGGAACATGACGCCTGTTAGGCGATATGACAATTTTTCGGACATAGACAACGCTGTTAACGACCAGGTACTCATTTTCCAATGAGTACGGTGAGAGAATGTGAGTAGAGGGCCTTTTCCAAGGACTCAACGATGCGCCGAGAGCCATGCTCGAATCCAGGACCTTCCGATCCGAAAGCGAGTGTCATAGCACTGGACCACATAGCCGCAGGTTAATATTGACGAAAATGATTTCATAAAGCATGTAGGATTCTATCTGAAGCATGCTAGAGTCTGAAGAAGATTAATGTTAAATGTGACCCATCGTCCTTAAACGGTATTACGTCAGTCAGGATGAATCAGATGTGAAAAATAAAATTTCCACTAGGTGTATGTGCCTCAATGCGCTTTACAAGAGGGTCCCAAGCCAACAGCAACATAATTTAACATGTAGGACGAGGCGTGATTGATGCCTGTTAGGCAATATTATTGCAATATCTCGGACAGAGACAACGCTGGTGACGGCCATATAGCCTATCATCTTATAGATAGTTCGAAGATGACGTCACTCAAGCCTTTGTTGTTATATTTTGCCATCCGCGTTTGTGAGTTATTCTCACTGAACTGTATTAACCAGACTATAAAATGTTATGAGCTTCTTAGCCAAGCGCATACTATCCATAAATGATAATCCCCAGTCTGATTTCGGACAGAGCTGCATATTATAGATAGTATGCGCTTGGCTAAGAAGCTCATAACATTGCCACCCGGATGTATAACGGACCAACACACAAAACTGTGTGTATCCATGAACGTTTATAGTCGGTTAATACAGTTCAGTGAGCATTACTTATAAACGCGGATGGTAAAAAACAAAAACAAAGACCTGAGTGACGTCATCTACGAACTATCTATACGAGATGGAAGTCGGTTTGGAAGAATTCAATTCCTCAAGGGGGCGGGGACATCGACCGACTCCTCGAAACTGGGCGGAAAAGTTGCCAGGTTTTTCTTTCTTTTTTTTTTAAATGAGCTTTTATATAGGGCAATGTCCACTAAACAAAGCGCTTTACAAGGGGTCCTTGACCAACAGCAACACTTGACATTTAGGACGAGACATGACTTCCTGTAATGCGATATTACAATTTTTTCCGACAGAGACAACGCTCTTAACGGCCAGGTACTCATTTTACACCTGAGTACGGTGAGAGAATGTGAATAAAGAGACATTTTACGTGACTGTTTTAGTTCACGCTTTTTAATCTACTAAGTTGTTTTGTTTCGTTGCTTTTTCTTATAGTTGTAGTCATGATTGTTGCTTTTGAATGGTTGGTTATAAGGTAAACGTGTCTAGATGGTAGCAAAAACAAAAACAAAACAAACAAAAAAGAACATTCATGACAGCTTAAACGAGTTGATTGATTCGGGAAATAAGGCAATGACCTGGTCTTCTTATTCCTCATCGATTTTTAACCTTTTTAACCCTCTCTCATTACCACCTACAGCAAAATCGTCACATTTGTTACGACACAATTTACATTTTTTGAGAGGGGAAGAGAGAGAGAGAGAGAGAGAGAGAGAGAGAGAGAGAGAGAGAGAGATAGACAGATAGATAGATAGAGAGAGAGCGAGAGAGAGAGAGAGAGAGAGAGAGAGAGAGAGAGAGAGAAGGGTATAATACAAAATCTATAAAATGTAAAATTCAGATTCATTTTGTATATCACCACTGACTTTGAAGGATGATCTTTGTTTAATTAATTAGAAAATAAAGTTGGTTTTGTAGAGATTTTGTTTGAGTCTTTTTTTAAAAAACAATTTTTCTGCTGGGTAAGCCTGTCCTGTCATTTTGGGAAAATATTGAAAATGATCGGCAAGGAAAGAGTTAACGCGTAGAAGGAGGACATGAGTGTATTGATGCAATGTGTTAAGTTAAATTAGTATCCATATGGCGGATGATGTGAGTATTTTAGCCAAACACATAGCATCGATTACATCAAAGAGTGTAGTAGGTAACCAAGTCATATTAGTTAGATTATAAATCAGACATTATAAAAATAGGAGGGGGAGGAGGAGGAAGAAGAAGAAGAAGAAGAAGAAGAAGAAGAAGAAGAAGAAGAAGAAGAAGAAGAAGAAGAAGAAGATGGGGACGAGATGGTGGAGAAGTAATAAGAAAAAAAGACAACGGCGAAGATGACAAAGAAGTAGAATATTATGTATTGAAATAACGGCAAAATCAAGATCGTAAATGCGAAAACCAGGGTTGATTTACTCTAACAAAATAATCTTTTAATCTGTCTTTTAGCCAGATACCATTTGGTTTAAAATCTCGATGAATTTTTAGGATGTTTCTCCCCTTATCAAAATTTTCTTTAACCTGATTCTTCAAAGAGGTCAAACTCCAGAAAAACGCGTATTGAAAATTTGGCCAGAAATCTCGTCCTTCTTCAAATATCGATCGATTTAAATGACCCTCATCTTGGCAAAAACTCTCTCAAACCTGAGACTTCCTAAGCCTTCATTAAAGTCCTAGATTTGAGAGGGTTTTTTTTCCAAGCTGAGGGCCATTTAAATCGATCTCTACTTTAAGAGCGAGTTTTCTGGCCAAATATTTAAATACGAGTTGTTTTTTTTCAGACTAAAAAAGTTAATTGGTTAGGATTTTATTAAAAAATTAGACTGGATTCTTATCTAGCGATTTTGTTTGTTTGTTGTTTTTTTTTGTTTGTTTTTTGTTGTTTTATTTTTGGTGTTTGTTTTTTTTTGGGGGGGTTTTTGTTGTTGTTTTTTTTATTGGCATAAAATATTTCCGGCCAATGTGAATATCAGACATTTTGTCAGCTCACGCCAGTAATTGTGCTACAGTCAAGTCCCCCGATATAATTTAATGAGCACACGAAAACACCGCTCTAAAAGCCTTTTTTTTAACCGCCCGTCAAATTGACAAATTATAACTTCGAAAACGAATTTGTGAAACAACGAACAAATTGCCATTGGTAGTTGACGATAAAAGTTTGTCGTTATTATCATTACTATTTTCATCATTGAGCACTTTGTAGAAATGTGTTAAAATGTTATGGTTTATGGAAGTCTAAATGACTTTATTATCTTTTTATGAAAATAAAACATTTATAAAATTTTGACCAGAAAACTCGTCCTTCAAATGTCGATCATTTAATGTCTCTCAAATTGTCAACAACAACAAATAAAATCATAACTGTGACTAGGGAAGTCTTTTCCGAAGTTGTTTGAGTTTTTGACAAGACGAAGTTAACTTTAATCGATCGATATTTGAAGGACGAGTTTCCTTGCCCTAAATTTTTAAGATGATTTTTTTTCAGAATAGAGCGGTGTCGTGTTGGCTTGATGGCATGAAAGCATTTATGAAATAAGTCATAATATTTATTTTTCACTTATCGCCCCCGTATGCTGACACACACACACACATACAAACACATACACACATATACAAACACACGCGCGCGCGCATACACACACACACACACATATATATATATATATATATATATATATATATATATATATATATATATATACATGGAACATGACGCCTTTTAGGCGATATTACATTTTTTCGGACAGAGGCAATGCTGTTAACGGCCAGGTACTCATTTTACACCTGAGTACGGTGAGACAATGTGAGTAAAGAACCTTTTTCAACGGCTCAACTGTGCGCCGAGCGCGAGGCTCGAACCCAAGACCCTTCCGATCCGAAAGCGAGTGTCATACCACAAGACCACATAGCCGTTTGGTATCAAACGCATTTGTGACCCTTCGCCTCAAAACGGTATTAAGTCGGGTTGGTCAAGATTTTGAAAATTGAATTTATAGCAGGAAATATCAGACTTGTGTTGAGTTTATATCATTTATTGAGGAGAATGGATACCATTTTTAGGGCGCTGATGCCAACAATTTATATTTTTGACCTGTTTAACATTAAATTCGGCTTTTAAGCATTTGATTCGTTCCGACATAATACCGTTTAGAGACGATGGGTCAAATTTGCTAAATTTAAGCGTTTATATTGATTTTTCGTTATTCTTTGTCAACGGACCTCACACCGTGTCAGGAGAGCGGATCACAAGAATGGATGAAAAATAAATTACATTTCCGTTTCCATTTTGAACAAATCTATCGTGGCTTTGGCAGTATCGATAAAATTCTAATTAGATTCAAAAAAGCTTCGAAAAACCAGCCTGAACTCAAAATCAATGAAGTGTTTTAAAATGTGGAGCAATACGATTCAATAATAGTCTGATGTCACGTCCGCCCAGCAACGAGCAGTTTGGTTTTAAACAAAGAAGATCTGTACTTTTTTATATTCTTCATGCCGGCTGTAACTTTTTCACGACTTGTCACGTGATCAGAATTTATAAAATTCAAAATATGATCAGATTTATAATGGGGGTTTTTTTATCCTCTGGATACACTTTTATGCTCGTCGGAGAAATATTTCATAAGGGCGTCCGCCATTTTCCCGATAGTTTAGAATCAGTTACTCAGTTACTCTGCGTCATAACAAGGGAAGTGACGTCACGACTGTTGAATGAAGCCTATTCCGTGATGGAGATTTTGTGATCTTTGACTAGCAAAGTAGACATTCAGACCCATTTATCTAATGGAGAGGTTTGTTTTGTTTGTGTTTTTAAGGGTTTTACGGCGCTTGCAACACATTTAGGTTATATCTTACCTTACTTACTTACCCGGGTTCCATCTCTTTCCAGAGGTCGGATGTCATGGCCTTCCATCCTTCACGGTCCATTGCAGCCTCGTTACAGTCTGCCATGCGCCGTCCTGTAGCTTCCTTGATGCCATCTGTCCAGGATTTCCTTTGTCTTCCTCTGCCTCTCTTTTCTTCAATTCTTCCCTCCATTATTAGGTTATATCAGCGCCAGTAAAAAGGCAGAAAATGGGATAGTAAAAAGTTCTAGAATTACAATTAAAGCACCCAAGAAAAAGTAAGACATAGGGGAACTGGGAACAAATAGGGATCAGGTGTAGATTCCAAGAGAATACCCTCAATGTACTTAGTTTGAGATCACCTATAAGTCTCATCCGGACACAAGCACAAAATCCAACAAAGAGGAATACATTCAAATGCTTACATTATACATTCAAAATAACAAATATAAAAATACATAACAGAGAGATGATTTACAAGGGAAAAAATACCATCTCCCAAAACAATAACTATGCATTTGACTGTTTCCCTCCGAGCCAGGAATCCGACGAGGGCCAGAACAAAACCAAGTAATCTCATTCCAAGACAAAGACAGAAAGCATGTTGGAAAACAGATATAGGGGATAGAAGACCTCCCTGCCCACTATGGAAGGTCAGGAACCCCGCCCAGCTAATGGAGAGGGGTTTATCCGTCGCTATCATTAACATAATATAGCCTGACACTGACCCAAAAATTACGTCACAAAGCAAGTCTTTGGAAACAAACGAATAAAATCGCGAGTTGTATTCAATAGTTCAACCAATGGAATCACGTATTGTTTCCTTGAGCTCTACTAACGCTGTCGTTTTATTAAAGAACACAGTGTGTGCTATTTGGTAGCCATTGCATATACTGTGTTTTTTAAAACAACGGACAGAACGACAACTCACGAGACGCTACACAAACCTAAAAATGACGTCATATTATTAGTCCTTGTGGATTCTAGCGTAGCCATCGTTAAGTTATAGCCTTACACTGAAACCCAAAAAAGACTGGTATTTTGACGTCATTATTTGGTTTTTGTACCGCCTAGTGAGTTGTCGCTAGTAGAGCTCATGGAAACAAATGGTCCCTCCCATTGGTTGAACTATTGAATACAACTCACGATTTGTTTTCCTTTATGGCCAAAGACTGGCATTTTGACGTCATTTTTTGGTCAGTGTCAGGCTATAACTTTACGATGGCTGCGGTTCTAGTGTCAGGCTACAGATAGATCGAAGATGACGTCACTCATGTCTTTGTTATTGTTTTTTGCCATCCGCGTTTATGAGTAATTCTCATTATACTGTTTCAACCAGACTATAAATGTTTAACGTTACACATAATTTTGTGTGTTGGTCTGTTATACTTCCGGATGGCAATGTTATGAGATTCTTAGCCAAGCGCATATTATCTATAGATAGTTCGAAGATGACATCATTCAGGTCTTTGCTATTGTCTTTTGCCATCCGCGTTCCGGATGGCAATGTTGTGAACTCCTTAGCTTGGCTAAGAAGCTCAAAACATTGCCATCCGGAAGTATAACGGACCAACACACAAAACTCTGTGTAACCATGATCGTTTATAGTCTGGTTTATTCAGTTTAGTGAGAATTACTCATAAACATGGATGGCAAAAAACAATAGCAAAGATCCGAGTGACGTCCACTTCGAACTATCTAGAGGAGAAACAAAAGTGTCGTCACTTAGTTCTTTGTTATAAGTCTTACAAGCCATTGTGGTAATTAGTTCTCACTAAAACATATCAATCAGACTATAAATGTTCAAGATTGCACATAATGTTGTGTGTTGGTACGTTATCTCCGGCTCTCAGATGTTGTGAGTATTTTGGGTAAACGTGCAGTATTCAATAAATCTGAAATCTGAATTAGAATCAAACGCTTCGAACACTCTAAATCAAATCAAAGGCGTGTCTGGAAATGTAGGGCAATGTGAGCGATCTCTATTCATGTTTTCGTCCAACCAAGTCATCAATCACATGATCTGTTGCTGTCCAACGATTGGATAATTCTTCAGAAATGTAAACACGCTGCTTTGTTTATGAAATTTGTGAAGCTGAACAAAATGACCAATCGTGATGTTAGATATTTCTAAAACTGTGAACACTTTTCACTATATGAGTCATTTTGAGCACATTTTGCAATGTGACCAATGACCTCGAGCACATGGAAATGTAATATAGGGAACGAGATTAGCGGAAGAGTAGCGTCCCTTGATTTGACGTCACCCATAGTCTGTTGCGTCACCGGCGGAAAAGTTATTAGAGAGAGAACGTCATGTTGGTTGTGCGCATGCGTCTCTCGTCCTACTAGTAGTAGTAGTAGTTTAAACAGGTTAATCTTTGACCCAGGAATTTGATTTTACGTGTATCTTGTCACGTAATCATAATTTTTCGATTCAGTTCAGTGAATCGGAAACAGGAAGTGTGAAGATGCTTAAAACTCCCTCGAGCTCTCCATGATTGAAAATCAAACAAATTTGATCTAGTTTCCATTCATATGAATTAACTCAAGAGATCTTAGTTCTAAAGGTAAAAATGAAGTGAATCGCGTTTGTGAACATTGATTGTACCATAGAACTAATGAAGTATAGACGTCAGACGGGTCGTTTTTATTGTTTTTAGACAGCCAGTTGGGTGATTAGTTCGTGTTCGACATGTAGCAAATTGCCTTCATAGTTAACTCACTCAACCCTGACACCGACTATATCCGTAGTATGCCCGGGGTTAGATTTATTTGTTTGTTTTTTTTTTTTGTTTTTGTTTTTTTGTTTGTTTTTAAGGGTTTTACGCACTTGCAACACATTAAGGTCATATCAGCGCCAGTAAAAAGGAAGAAAATGGGATAGTAAAAAGTTCTGGAATTACAATTAAAGCACCCAAGAAAAGGTAAGACAAAGGGAAATTTGTTCAAATAAGAAACAGGTGTAGATTCCAAGAGCACACTATTAAAGTCCTTAGTTTGAGATCACTAAAAGTCTCATCCAGACACAAGCACAGGTCCCCACTAAGAGGATTATGCTCAAATCTTTTACAAATAATATATAATATAAAGAAAACATAGTGCATAACAGAGAGATGATGTACAAGGAAAAAAATATCACCTCCCAAAACTTACTATTCATTTGACTGTTTCCCTCTCAGTCAGGGCATCCGGCCAGGACCAGGACAAAAGTAATCTCATTCCAGGACAAAGACAGAAAGCAAGTTGGAAAACAGATATAGGGGGATAGAAGACACAGTTAGCACCTTCCTGCCCACTATGGGAGGTCAGGAACCCCAGACAGTTTGTGAACATTGATTGTACCATAGAACTAATGAAGTATAGACGTCCCACGGGTCGTTTTTATTGTTTTTAGACAGCCAGTTGGGTGATGAGTTCGTGTTCGACATGTAGCAAATTACCTTCATAGTTAACTCACTCAATCCTGACACCGACTATATCCGTAGTATGCCCGGGGTTAGCTTTATACCATGCCTATTTATTACATTTTTCTGAGACAAATTATAGGCGTAAATATCAAAGCTATTGTTCTTAATGTTTACATGTTCATGGTAGTTGAATAAAAATATCTGTGCACACGCTCATTTTAAACACATTTCTTCCAAGTTTTGTCCGTTTTTAAGGGTTTTACGCTCTTGCAACACATTTAGGTTATATCAGCGTCAGTAAAAAGGAAGAAAATGGGATGATAAAAAGTTATAGAATTACAATTAAAGCACCCAAGATAAAGTAATACATAGGGGAACTGGGAACAAATAGGGATCAGATGTAGATTCCAAGAGCATACCACCAACGTACTTAGTTTTAGATCACCTATAAGTCTCATCCGGACACAAGCACAAAATCCAACAAAGAAGAATACACTCAAATACTTATATTATACATTCAAAATAACAAATATAATAAGACATAACAGAGATATGATTTGATTTACAAGGAAAAAATATCATCTCCCAAAACAACAACTATGCATCTGACTGTTTCCCTCCCAGTCAGGACTCCGGCCAGGGCCAGGACAAAACCAAGTAATCTAATCCCAAGACAAACACAGAAAGCATGTTGGAAACCATATATAAGGGAATAGAAGACAGAGTATGTACATCCCTGCCCACTATGGGAGGGATTGAGTGAGTTCAAAGGGAATGTGAATTACAAAATACAAAGGTAAAAGCTCTCTCTCTCTCTCTCTCTCTCTCTCTCTCTCTCTCTCTCTCTCTCTCTCTCTCTCTCTCTCTCTCTCTCTCTCTCTCTCTCTCGTCATGTTTTTCTACAGTTCCCACTCAAATATAGATGGAACAAAACTGATGTCTCTCAGTTCTTTGTTAGTGTTTTTAGCCAGTCATTTTTATGACAAGTTCTCACTAAATTGTATCAATATATATATATATATATATATATATATATATATATATATATATTATATTATTGTATATATATTATTATATATATATATATATATATATATGTTTGTGTGTGTGTGTGTGTGTGTGTGTGTGTATATATATATATATAGTTCCTTGTGTATTTTAAGTTCACATCCAGAGTTAAGAGGCCAATGCCGACGCGTACACATATACAGGTCTGATAGTCAAAATTTTTATGGGCCCATTGTTATAATGGAAACACACTCATGCTAAGAATTTCATGTATTGTGGTTATCACAGATTTATTTGGTATTTGAGTTGTTAGAAATAACTTTCCTTTTGTATTTTAAAAGAAAAAAAGAAAGAAAAATTATATCCAAGTTTAAAAAGTCAATTCTGACGCGTACTTTGTTACAAGTCTGATAATCCAATTCCTTATGGGCTAATTGTTGTAACGGAAATCTCAAAAAATATGATGCAAAATATTGTCCATTACAATAATGTTAAACTAGGCCCATAAGTGGGTTTGGATGTCAGACCTGCATATATGCATACACTGATGAAATTCTTAGCTTGAAAGTGTTTCCATAACAACAATGAGCTCATAAAAATTCTGGGTTATCAGTAAATAAGTACGAATCGGTATTGACCTTTGACGTTTTGACCCCTGTTTATACAATTTCTTTCTTTCTTCTTCTTCTAGGTTCCATGCCTGGTCCAGGCTTCGGATACGCATGAATTATCTCTCTCCATTCCTCCCTGTCTCTTGCTTTTTCAAACAGCTTTTGGATTGTTAGGTTGGTGAAGCCCTTCAGTTGGTCTATGAGTGTTTTTCTTTGTCTCCCCCGGGCGCGTTTACCAGGTATTTTTCCACAACTTGCCAGGTATTCATTCTTATCTTTCCTTACTATGTGTCCGAAAAAGGATAGTTGTCGATCCGTTATTAAGGGCATTAGTTTCCTTTGTTGGTATGTTTGTTTTAGCACTTCTTCGTTCGTTTTGTGTGCAGTATACGATATTCTCTGCATCCTTCTCAAGCACCACATTTCAAAAGCTTCAATGTTCTTTTTGTGTTTCTGCATTTGTAGTCCAGCTTTCGCATCCGTATAACAAGATTGGCCACACGTAGCACTTCAAGACTCGGAATCTAATCCCGAACGACATCTGTTTGTTTTTCAAAATGTTTCCCAGGTCCACGAAGGCCTGTTTGGCTTGAGTTATTCTTGCTCGTATGTCTCGGTTACATCTTCCATCTGTTGTCACTATTGAACCTAGGTATTTAAAACTTTCTACGTTGGTAAGTTGCTCGCCGTGAATCGTTATATTGCAGGTGTTGTTGTTTTCGGGTTTTTCTGTATTACCATGCATTCCGTTTTGGTGATATTCACTTCCATTCCCTTGGCTTCACTATCTACTACCACTTTGTCAACAATCTTTTGAAGTTGGATTTCTGATGTTGCAATGAGTACCGTATCGTCTGCGTATCTTATATTATTTATGTTGTGACCTCCTACTTTTATTCCCTCCATATTAGTTATGCCCCTCATGATTGTTTCTTGGTATAGATTAAACAGATCTGGTGAGGCAACACACCCTTGACGGACTCCTTTCTTAATAGGAATGGAATTTCCTGTAGAGTTTCCGATTTTGATAGATGCCTGCTGGGTGTAGTATAATGTTTGCATGAGTCTGAGGTCTTTCTCATCAGCGCCAATGGAGTGCAGTTGTTTTAGTATTTCTTCGTGGCGTACTCTATCAAAAGCTTTTTTGTAGTCGACAAAACAGAGGTATAGTGGGGTCTGAACCTGTATAGCTCTTTCACTTAAAACACGGAGGAGGTATATTGCGTTCCTTGTTCCTCTGTCAGGTTGGAATCCATATTGTTCTTCTGCGATTTCGGGGTTAATCTTATTCCTTAGCCTGTTGATAATTATACGCAACAGTATTTTGTTGATGTGGCTTATTAAACTTATAGTTCTAAAATTTTCGCATCTGACTGCACCTGCTTTCTTTGGTATTGCTATGAAAATAGAGTTACAGAGATCTTCTGGAATTTTCCCAGTGTTGTATATATTGTTGAATAATATGTGAAGTTCATCAATTGCAAGATCTCCTAGGCTTTTTAATACCTCTACAGATATTTCATCAGGGCCTGTTGCTTTACCATCCCTCATTCGTTCCATGGCATGTTCAATTTCACTTTTGGTGATGTTTGGTCCGCTTAATGGTTATTTGAATTTCAGTGGTGGTTCATTTCTATTTGGATCATTGTACAGTTCGCCTATGTATTCTACCCATCGGCTTTCTATATGTTGTTCTTCAAATAGCAGTTCTCCTTGTTTGTTTTGGATACAACTTCCTGTGTTTGCTTTTCCTTTTCCCTGATAGTTCTTTTATTCTTTGGTGAGCTTGTTGGGGGTTGGGTTTGTATTCTCTTTCGATTTCGCAGCATTTCCAGTCTAGATAGTTCTCGTGTGCCTCGATGCATTTGGATTTAATGTGGTTGTTCAATGTTTGGTATTCTGCAGACCCTCTGTTGCATTTTCGTCTTTCTTCTTCTTCTTCTTCTTCGTCTTGTGGAAACCTCCAATATTGTCGAGGATCACTCCACAGTTTGTAGTGTTTTACATTTTAAACTTGCTAAAACTCTGCACATAATACTAAAACCACATAGATTAAAAAGTCACGTTGTGAACTCCAGCAATCGCGTGAAGGCATGTTGGCAACCGTTTTCAGCCACTTCAGCTGGGAGGCTATTCCATAGTCGGGCAGTGGAAGGGAAAAACGAATACATGTGGGCGTCTGTTTTTGATGTTGGGATGGTTACTCTTGCTGTGTGTCCCCTCGTATTTCTTGTGCCGATATCTTTGATGTCGTTTGGAAGTTTAAGGCACGAATTTTTGTAGTAGATCTTGTGGAACAATTTAAGTTTATCTATCTTTCTTCTCTTTTCCAGAGGTTCAAGGCCAATCCGTTGTGATATTTCAGACGGACTTGAGAAAGGATCGAATGTGTTTGTGATGCGTCTTGCTGTTTTTCTTTGGATGTTTTCTAAGTTGTCGATGTTTTTCTTTGTATATGGGTCCCAAATTGAGCTGCCATCTCCAAAATTGGTCTAACAATAGTTTTAAAAGCAAGGGTTTGAGTTGTGATTGGGCATCTTTTTAAATTGCGGGTGATGTAAGCGCTTGTTTGATTTGCCTTTGAAGCCAGGTGGCATATGTGGTCATTCCATTTGAGGTTTTTAGCAAACTCAATGCCAAGGTATTTTGCTGTCTTTACATGTTCCAGGTTTTGACCATGAAGTTGGTATTCAAATGTTATAGGTGCTTTCCTATTTGTGATGGTTAGAACATTGCACTTTGATACGTTAAATTCCATTTGATTTATTGTTTCCCATTCTTGTAATTTAGCTAGATCGTCATTTAGTGTTTTGCAGTCGTCTGTTGTTTTTATCTGATTATATAATGCTGTGTCGTCAGCAAAGAGGCGCACTTTTGACCTTATACCTCGTGGAAGATCGTTTATGTACACTAAAAATAGGACGGGCCCAAGGACTGAGCCCTGAGGTACGCCCGATGTCACCATCCCGATAGTGGAAGTCTCGCCGTCGACAAGAACTTGTTGGGTGCGATTGTCCAGAAAAGTTGCAATCCATTGTAAGGTTTTGTTCCTGATACCAACGTCATACAATTTCTGGATTAACCGATGGTGAGGGACCTTGTCGAAGGCCTTGGCAAAGTCCAGTAGTACTAGATCAATTTGACCACCTTTATCAATAGCAGCTGACAGATCATGTGTTAATGATAGAAGTTGAGTTTGACATGAGTGGTGCTTCCTAAATCCGTGCTGTTCATCACAAAAAATACTGTTAGTTTCGAGATATTCAGTTATTGAGGATCTCACTATATGCTCCAACAGTTTGCAGCAAATGCAGGTTAATGAAATTGGACGGTAGTTTTGAGCCCTGCTTCTATCACCTTTCTTGTAGATGGGTTAGACAAGAGCGTGCTTCCAAACAATTGGTATGTCTCCCGTTTCAAGAGAGAGTTTGAACAAATGTGTGAGGGCAGGTGCAAATTCGTTACTCAATATCTTTAAGAGACGGGATGGTATTTTGTCTGGGCCACATGCTTTCTTTGGATCTAGAGTGGCGAGGAGTTTGGAAACGCCCTCTACTGTCACATTGATTTCGGCCATAGTGTTGGAATCGTTTTCTTCGCCTTGTAGTTGTTGAGTGGTAATTTTGGTATGAGCTTTTGAAGCAAAAACAGAGCAGAATTGGTTATTAAGTATGTCTGCTTTTTCCTTTGCATCAGAGTATAATACACGATCATGCTCAAGGGGCGCTATACCAACCGAATCGCACCTCCTACTTTTTATAAATTTCCAGAGCTTTTTGTTTGAGTCTTCACTAACAAGTTCCTTAACATGATTATGATAGGCCTTTCTACTCTCTTTTTGTGTTTCTTTTTTCAGTCGGGCATAATTGTACCAGTCTTTCTTACTGTTGGACTTTCTCGCTCTGCTCCATGCCTTTTGTTTCCGTCTAGATAATCGTTTGACGGTGGTGTTTATCCATGGTTGGTGAAATTTCCTTGAGCTTTTCTTCGTTGGTACATGTTTGGTCATCATTTTGTTTAGGTGGTCGTTGATGGCAGTCCAAACATCCTCAGTGCTTTCTAGATGTTGATTAATTATGTTTTCACTAAAAAGACGTGTATCTGTCCGCATTTCGGCGATATTTGCCTTTTTCCAAATAGTAATAGGGTGTGATTTTTTTGTGATTTTGTTTGCTTTGATAGTGCTTTCCGTGAGAGAATGTCATGGTCACTAATGCCTGGAATGGTTGTACACTTGACAATTAAATTTGGTCGATTTGTGATAAATAAGTCGAGGATATTTGTACCCCTTGTTGGATTTTTGTTTATTTGACTCAGGCCAAAATCTTGCAATTTGTTAATAAATGCTTGGTTTATAAATGAAGGATATTGGTAACTGATATTTTTTCTTGTTCCCAATTGATATCAGGTAGGTTCAGGTCTCCGCTTAACCAGAGTACATTTTTCGGGTCTAGGCTATCAATACAGCGTGTTATCTCAGTCATTTGTTCCATAGTTGAGTTTGAAGGTGTTCTATACATAGCGCCCACAGTGAGTAGGCCTTGTTCTGTTTTGATATTTACGATCACCGATTCTGATTTTGTTTGGATGTCAAGCTTTATTACTGAGAGGTTCGTTGTTGTTGCAACCAGCACCCCACCATACCTATCTTCTCGGTCTTTCCTGAACACGTTGAAATATGTCTCTGGTGGAAATATTTCACTGTCCTTTATTTCGGAATGTAGCCATGTTTCCGTACCTATGATTATGTCTGGTTTTATTTCTGATATCAATTTCCAAAATTCCGGTAGTTTTGGAATTAAACTTTGAAAGTTTATGGGCATAGTTCTCAACATGTTTCTCATTACGGTCACTGTTAGTTTGCCTGTTTGCTATTTTAAGCGTGTTATGATTTGAGTTGATTTGGTGATTGATTCTTTTTATTTCATTTGGCCTCATATTGACCCTTCTTCCCCCCTTTGTTGTTATTGTCTTATTTTCACAAGCCACGTTCTCATTATGTTTATGCATCTCATCAAAATGATCAGGTGTTGTCATTATGTTTTGTTGATATGTTGATGTGTCGTTTACTATTGGCATGTTGTTGTGAGTGTCGTTGAGTGGTATGTTGATCAGAGACCTTGGGCACCGTTGTGTGTTATGTACTTTGAGTGCTCTATTAGTATGAAAGGGTGGTGGTCTGTGACCTATTTGAATATTTATTTTTCTTCGTTTCCGCACACCACCACGACTTGGTCGTAGCCGCTGGATATTACTGCTATTATTGTTACCGTGATACCAAGACGATTCTGTGTCATTCCAATAAATTTTGTCGTAATAAGGATAAAAATAGATATGGCACATCGTGACTAAAAATCTTAACGTAAGTGTAAACAATAAATGGCTAGTACGATACTTCAAACAATGGATCTACACCACTAAAATGTTAATTTATCTAAAAATCCTCTTATGAATTTCCGAGAAATATATATCACAATGTAGAATAAAACTTTATTAAAACTACTGTATAAAAATATTCCAGACTTTTGTTTTAGAAATCAATAAAAATCACACAATTCGGGAGAGAAATAACAACACGGCTGCCGGTTAGGCGAACTACACACTTGACGGGGCCTTCTATTCTTCAAATAGGTTTAGAATTTCATTTGTCATCCATTCCTTTTTGCTGTTTATTTGAGCTATTGGTAAATGCTTTTCTGCAGTTGCTTTGACACACTTTTGGAATATATCAAATTGTTTTTCACATTTTTCGTTATCAGGTTCACTTTGCTTTGTATCATGAGTGCATTTTCAAATTCTTCTCTCATTTTTGTTTGTATGCCATTGTCTTTGCATAACCTGTAATCCCTCTTTATTCTACCAGCTGGTCTCTGAATAGCTTTAAACTTTATCCTTACTGTACAAACAACTGGGACATGGTCACTGTCTACATCGGCGCCTGGGTAGGTTTTGCAATTTAATATGCCATTTCTGAATCTTGATGATACTGCTATAAAGTCTATCTGGTTCCTTGCTCTGTCCCTGGTGATTGCCATGTCCAGGTTCTTCTTGGGTGTTGTTGAAACCAGGTGTTTGAAATCATTAATTTATTTGTTCTACACCAATCTGCCAAGATGTTTCCTCGTTCATTTCTGTCTCCGAGTCCATGTGGTCCGATTATGTCACCATCTCTGCCTCTGCCAATCTTAGCATTTAGGTCCCCCATTACCATAAGGACTTCTTGTGATTTACACATTCGTTTTGCTTTGTCTAGTGAATGGTAAAACTCTGTCATATCTGCATCTGTCGCCTCTTCTGTTGGTGCATAAACTTGAATAATATTGGTGTCAACTACAGGTCCTCTTAGATTAACCAGCAAAACTCTGTCTGAGATTGCTACGTGCCCTTTGTAAAATTTGGTTGATTGTTGGTCTAAGATCATCCCTACTCCTTTTTGGAAAGAGGTTCCACCACTCCATATGATCTTATATGTCGTGTTGTTTTCTTGTTTTGACATGGTTCCCTGCTCTTTCCATCTCATCTCTGCCAGGCCAAGAATATTTATTTGGAGCCGTTTCATTTCTTTTAGAATGTTGTTTAGTTTTCCTTTTTGGGTACAGGTCCTGACATTCCATGTCCCAATTTTGGTTTTGTCACATTTGTTAAATTTATTTCGCCTAGTAACTGGCTGACGGTTCGGTGTGACCTGACGAACATCACGCTCCCAACCGAGCGAGGCAGCAGTCTTCCGTGAAAACATGCTCCCCTTTACGCTGTCACCGTTTAACTTTTTGGACTTATTCATGCAGTTAACTCGGCAAAGTTACAAGAATGGTTTGCCATTGCCTATTCTTGTCGCCCTCTGCAGTTGGCCAGCTTGACCTGTTACCGTTCGACACCACGAGGAGGTTGCAGTAGGGCTTGATGATGATCTATCTTTGCAGACTTGGCATCATCCATTTGTCGAACTCTTTCTTTCTCTTGAATACCGTTTTAACCTTGAGTTGTTAGAATTAATTAATATCGTCATTATCATACATATTATTAGTATCATTCCTTTTGTATTTCTTTCTTTCTCTTGAAATACAAAAGGAATGATACTAATAATATGTATGATAATGACGATATTAATTAATTCTAACAACTCAAGGTTAAAACGATAAAGCAGCGATAAACAGACATGACATTTTTCATCACCTTGAGCCTCCAATTCTTCATCATCATGAGCCTCCAATTATCACGTACTATGTCCTTAAAACCAAAAAAAGCCTTGGCGTGGATGAGGTGATAATACATAAAAAGGATTTGGATGGGAACAGCAGACAATGGACGTTTCGGGGGGGGGGTTCTTTTTTACGAAACCCGCCGAAACCCAGTCCTAGGTTCTATCCCCAATGGTATACACTTCCCGAAGTCCCAAATTCACTCTCCACTGTTGCCTATTTCCCATAACTTTGTAGGGGTTCGACGGGTTTCGGTAGGTTTCGAATGGTTTCGGCAGGTTTCGGAGGATTTCAGCGGGTTTCGGCCGGTTTAGTAAAAAAAAAAAAAAAAAGAAACACCGCGTTTCCGGTACAAAGCCATCGTCAGCAAAATAAACAAACAGATGAATGTTGAAAAAATAAAATTGAAATAAAATAAAAATGGAGCATAAATTGAAGCGTCTGCGCCACTCTATGGTGGCTGGAGTGTGAATGAAGCGTCAGCGTGGCGTGGGTTGTGTCAGTAGAGAGTCCCGAGGGTGTGATAGGAGGTCAGCTTATGAGAGACGGGGTCGGAACTTTCTAGAAATTTATACTCCATTTTATTTTTGTTTTCAACTTTCAAATTTGTTTATTGTTGCAGCCGAAACGTCCAGGGTTTTACGGCGCTTGCAACACATTTAGGTTATATCAGCGCCAGTAAAAAGGAAGAAAATGGGACAGTAAAAAGTTCTAGAATTACAATTAAAGCACCCAAGAAAAAGTAAGACATAGGGGAATTGAGAACAAATAGGGATCAGATGTAGATTCTAAGAGCATACCACCAATGTACTTAGTTTGAGATCACCTATAAGTCTCATCCGGACACTTGCAAGGAGTTTACAATCTCCCCTAAGTACTTCCCATGTTCGAGGCTTTATGCCCTGTTTAGGGAACAGTTGGATTGTAGTCCTTCAGAGCCTCGAGGACCGTGGAGCCGGAGTTTATCCCGTTATTTATGGCGTGAAAGGGACGACGTGAAAGGAGGAAACATCATTAAAGATCCAACCAAAAGAGTGCCTGCATTCAATAATGCCAGGAAATACTGGACTTCCTCAAATCGCCTCTTAACTGGACATGGCAGAACTGCATCAAATATGTGCAGATGGAAACTTAGAAACAGTGATACCTGCCAGAAATTTCAGGCAGCCCCAGAAACCAGCGATCACATCGTCCTCCACTGTACAGTCACTAAACTTGAAGGTGGCTACGAAACCGTCTTTAGGGCGGAGGAAGACTTTAGAAGCTGGGTTGACGAAATAAATTTGGAGGTGTAGCCATACGCTACTACTACTAGGGATGATGCCAAATGCCTGCTACCCTTTGGATATGACGCTAGTATGTCAAAAAGTACTCTCCACCAGATCTAACAGAACCAGCTACCCAATCAAAGCTGGGTGGCCTGGGGGGGGGGGTATATAAAAATCTAGACATTAACAGGGATTGAACTCGGTCCTTTTGAGTGTGAAGTGCGTGTTAAATCAACTGACCTATCGGTCAGTTAGATAGATAGATTTTACCAATTTCAGTTTTCAAGCCAAAATGACAAAAATGCGTTTTGGAAACGTTTGGCGATATTTTTCAATATTTAGTTTACACAACAAACTGTTTTGTTCTTCTACATGAAGATGAGGGCTTGAGTGCATATGTCCGGAAATACAGACTATATAGAACAGGGTGACCTCACTAATCTGTTAATTATCATTATCATTAGTGTATTATCATTATCGTATTTATTATCACCTTTATTTTTAGTAGTATTAATAGTAGTCGTAGAAGTTTCATTATTATTATTGATATTATAATTATCATCATCATCATCATCATCATCATCATCATCATCATCATCATCATCATCATCATCATCATCATCATCATCATCATCATTATTATTATTATTATCATTATTATTATTATTATTATTATTATTATTATTATTATTATTATTATTATTATTATTATTATTATTATTATTATTATTATTATCAGTTGTAGTAGTAGTAGTAGTATTAGAACACAACAATAAACAAATGAACGTGGAAAACAAATAAAACAAAATGCAATTTAACTTGTATCGGCTTTACTCAATGATGGTTGGAGTGTTCACTTCACAGTGATTTGTTTATTGCTGTGCTGACGAAGAGTTTGTACCCGAAATGTCCATTGTCTGTCTTGCTCCCATCCGAAGCCTCTCCATTTTCACTCTTTCGTTAATATTTTCACGATCCCAGGCTTCAGGCTCTCTAACAATGTTAAAGTACCCGATCAGAGCCATTTGGGGTCAAGGAACTGGAGATTATCCTCTAAAAAGGACAATAATAATTACTTGCTACCCTATTGATAGGACTTTTTTATCTATTGCAAAGTATTTTTCCGCTAAATCTTGCTGACCCACTTACCCAATCACTCCTGGGAGGACTGAGGGCGGGGGTGGGGAGTGGAGGAGGAGGATCAGAAAAATTCTTGACTTCACTCGGGATATACCTCAATCCCTGATTTTGGAAGCGAGTGCTCTCCCAATTGAACCATCGATCCCCCCTACATCAACGGTAAAAAGGGGCCTTAATAGCCTTCAACAGTCGCGACGTCACTTCCTTCGTAATGACGCATAGTAACTTAGCAACTGGTTCTAAACACAGTTTAGTCGGAACAATGGCGGACGCCCTTATGAAATACTTTGCCGGCGCGCATAAAAGTGTATCCAGAGGATAAAAACATTATAAATCAAATAAATGTTTTGACTTTTATACATTCTGATCACGTGACATGTGAAAAAGTTCTAGCCAGCATGAAGAATAAAAAGTACCGATTTCTTTGTTTAGAACCAAGCTGCTCGTTGCTATGTTACGTGACATCAGACTATTGAATCCAATTGCGTTCGGTTGTCAGACTTGGAAGAATATGTGCATGAAGATACCTAATCCTCTTTGGGCCTTGAGGCACATAAGGGCATCCACCGTAGCCATCGTTAAGTTATAGCCTGATACTGAAACCCAAAAAGACTGGCATTTTGACGTCATTATTTGGTTTTAGCACCGCCAAGAGAGTTGTCGTTAGTAGAGCTCATGGAAACAAGTGGTCCCATTGGTTGAACTATTAAATACAACTCACGATTTGTTTTCTTTTGTGGCCAAAGACTGGCTTTTTGACGTCATTTCTAGTCAGTGTCAGGCTATAACTTTATGATGGCTACGCTATGACCCACCAGATATCACCATTTTTTTGCGGTGGTGGCTGTATTCCAGGACAGGCCTGCTCCCTTTATTTCTTCTTTGATTGTTCTTCGCCAGGTCCCTTATTGGGTCGCCCATGCTTTCTCTTCCCAGCTGCTGGACTCTCCAGAGACTACGCTGTTGACGGCCAGGTTTCACCATAGCCATCTTTAAGTTATAGCCTGACACTGAAACCCAAAAAAGACTGGCATTTTGACGTCATTATTTTTTTTTTGAACCGCCTAGTGAGTTGTTAATAGTGCTCATGGAAACAAGTGGTCCCATTGGTTGAACTATTGAATACAACTCACGATTTGTTTTCTTTTGTGGCCAAAGACTGGCATTTTGACGTCATTTTTTGGTCAGCGTCAGGCTATAAGTTAACGATGGCTACGCGTGAACCCAGAACCGTCCGATCCGAAAGCGGGTGTCATACCACGAGACCACAAAGCCGCACATATTTGCAGGTCTGATAACCGAACGCATTTTTGGGTTTGATTTAACATTGTTGTAATGGACAAAACTTTGCGTTGGTTTGAGAGTATTTCCGTTACAGCAACGAGACCATATCAGCTTGGGGTTATCAGACCTGCAAGTAAAGGGCCCCCTCGATATTGATGATAAGCGTTCAAGTAAAATACTCACAACATCCGCCACATGGATATAACGTACCAAAACAAAACCACACAAAACTATGCGTAGCCTTGAACGTTTATGGTCTGATTGATAGAATTTAGTCAGAACTAATCATTGAAATGGCTGTCTAAAAAATTATAACAAAGAGCTGAGTGACGTCATTTTCCTTCCTGCTATGGGGCGTTTCTATCATTTTTCTTGACAGACGCCTCCTCAAATATAAATTTAAATGAATATAAATCAATGGTCAAAGATAGCCGTCCCAAGGTATACACATTAGCGGGCCTGACAACCGAACGCAATTATGGGCTTGATTTAACAATGTTGTAAACGACAGTATTTTGCGTAGTTTTTATAATAATTCCATTACAACAATGAGGCATAACCATTTTTTTATAATTATGAAAATGAGCTTTTATATATTGCGCAACATCCAATAAACGTGCTCAAAGCGCTTTACAAAGGGTCCCTAACCAACAGCAACACGTAACAAGTAGAACGAGACATGACACCTCTTAGGCGATATTACAATTTTTTCTGACAGAGATAACGCTGTTAACGGCCAGGTACTCATTT
>NC_088369.1:15281460-15291460 GCF_034508935.2 Berghia stephanieae
TGATAGTTGCTTTTTTAAACTTTAAATTTATATAACGTATCCTCAATATCTATGTTGAATTATTATGTTTCCATATAGAAAAATGTTTGTAGTTTCTGAAACAACCAAAAACTAAAATTTGATAATTTTGACCATTCCCACTTTAAAACCGGTTTTTTTCGTTTTCCAAATCCCGACTTAATACCGCTTCGAGGCGTAGGGTCACATATTGACTTGAAATCTTCGAATTTTTCATCAAATGTTTGAATCTTTTAATTCTTTGATTTTTCAAAGGATCAAAATTTGGAAATTTTGACACTTGAAATCTTCGATTTTTTTTCATGTGTTGGTTGGTCAAATATTCAAATTTTTACATTCACAAGATGGATCACAGTTTTGTTTTTTTACCTGATATGCGTAGACCTCAAACAAGTAGTTGACCAAAGGGACCATAGCAAAGACCCCGACCCCGCTTCCGGAACTGGCCAGAGACACTGCGAATCCTCGTCGTTTTTCGAAGTATGAGGAGACGATGTATAGACCTGGACTCAGCATGAGCAGCCCTAGGGGATAAAATAATAATGAATAATAATAATAATAGACATAATAATAATAATAATAATAGGATAATATAAAATAATAATAATAATAATAATAATAATAATAATATAATAATAATAATAATAATAATAATAATAATAATAATAATAATATAATAATAATAATAATAATAATAATAATAATAATATAATAATAATAATAATAATAATAATAATAATAAAATTTAATATCATAGGAAATGTTTTGTAGTAGAGGAAATGAGTGTCTGCGCATGACAATGAACTGAATTTTTAAAAACTAAATATAAATGTGACTTTTATAGATGGAGCGACATTGATGTCATGCAGCTCTGATGATTAGTTCTCACTAAATTCTATCAATCAGACTATAAATGTTTGTTTATGGTTACAACAAGATATGAAGTGAGGAATAGTTGCCAAAGACAATCAGAAATAAAATATTTTTGACGGCGGTGGTGGGTAGAACCTGCGACCTTATTGGTACGACAACTCGCTGGCAGGTGAGAGCGTGGCTCTACCTTGAGCACCCGAACACTAAATATTCGTATCAAACCAAAGTCATTTCTTAAAGCCTTCTCTCACCCACTACTGGAGATCGCAGGCTCGTTCGCGCGCCACCATCGCGAAGTTATTTTTGACCAGCAGTTAAGCTTAATAGCCAATATTCTCAACACAAACACATACAATAGAAACGATTGAGACATTGAGTATGCTCCGGTATATGGGGTGAATTTTTTAATTCAGAAAAGTGAGTGGAGCAGGCACTTATGTTGGTAACAACAAGATATGAAGTGAGTAGAAAAGTGCCAGAAGACAATAGAGAATAAAAAATTTTTCGCGGCGGTGGTGGGGTTTGAACCTGCGACCTTATTGGTACGACAACTCCGCCTGGCAGGTGAGAGCGTGGCTCTACCGTCTGAGCTATCCACGAACACTAAAATATTCGTATCAAACCCAAGTCATATTTCTAAAGCCTTCTCTCACCCACTTGGGTTTGATACGAATATTTTAGTGTTCGTGGATAGCTCAGACGGTAGAGCCACGCTCTCACCTGCCAGGCGGAGTTGTCGTACCAATAAGGTCGCAGGTTCAAACCCCACCACCGCCGCGAAAAAATTTTTATTCTCTATTGTCTTCTGGCACTTTTCTACTCACTTCATATCTTGTTGTTACCAACATAAGTGCCTGCTTTATGGTTACACATAGTTTTGTGTGTTGGTATGTTATACCCCGCTGGCGGATATTGTGAGTATTTTATCATATATATATATATATATACATATATATATGTGTGTGTGTGCATGTGTCTGTGTGTGTGTCTGTGTGTGTATGTGTAGGGGATGGCGTCGACTATATAGAAAGAATGAAGTTGACGTCATTCAGGTCTTTTTTATTGTTTTTTGCCATCTGCGTTTATGAGTAATTCTCACTCAACTGTATTAACCAGACTATAAAAGTTCATGGTTACACACAGTTTTGTGTGTTGGTCTGTTATACTTCCGGATGGCAATGTTTTGAGCTTCTTAGCAAAGCGCACACTATCCATACTATAGCGTCCCTCTCACGGCCAGGCTGATTGTTCTGTAAGATCGAATGTAATGTACTTTGTGATAAACTAGCGCCCCACAATTCTAAGGGTAACAAGCAAGTGCTCATGCTATCGTCCTTTACAGGCTGCAGAAACCGGGAGAAACTCCTGCCTGCTCCACGGGCTTTATGACTCTTGTTGACTCCTTTTTATTTAATATCAAAGTTACAAATAATTACGGAATCAGCCAATGATGTTAGATATAGGTCTGAAAAACTGATTTATTTAGTTAGTTTTGTTTTGGTTTTGTTTGTTTTTTGTTTTGCTTTTTGTTTTTTTTTTGTTATTGTTTGTTTTTTTTTTTGTTTTGTTTTGTTTTTTTTTTTTTTGTTTTTTTTTGGGGGGGGGGGTTGCCAATAACGTTAAGGTCAATATCCATATGCCTATGTTAAGTGTGTATGTATATAAATATAAGAAGTAGATAAAAATAAACTGGCAAAGTGACGACAGACAAACGTTGGATGTTTCTCACTCCTGAGGTTTTTATGTTGTTTTTTTAAATTTAATTTTGTTTTTTTTTTAATATCTGAAAAAGCGTGTATAAAACTGTGACAGACAACGCATAGAAAAAAAAACGCAAGAAAACAAAAGTCATCCCAAAATTTAATCGAGGCAAACTGATATTTTTGAATGTTTGTTACTTTTTGTTTTCTGTTTGTTTTTTGTTTTTCTTTTGTTTTGTTTTGTTTGTTTTTATGTTTTTTGACTTTTTGTTTTGTTTTGTTTTTGTTTTGTTTTTGTTTTTTTTGGGGGGAGGGGGGTTTGTTGTTGTTTATTTGCTTTTTGTTGTTGTTGTTTTGTTTTTGTTTTTGGGGGGGGGGGTTGGTTGTATTTTTGTGGTATTTTGGGGGTTTCAGGGGATTTTTTTTATATTTCTCTCTTTTTATCTGACACGATTTCACACATACTGTTTCATATCTTTACACATTATATTTTCATTGACTCCATAAAAACAGAGAACGTACCTTGAAGAAGGGAGTGGCAGAAGAACAGGAAGTAGAAATTGTCCACCAGTGAATTCAAGATAAGTCCTATGAAGGTCACGGTCGCCCCGATCATCATGGAGGTCCGGACACTGTACTTGTTGCACACAGCAGCCACCAATGGTCCTACGGAGTCAACATGTTTCAAACACAATTTATATTGGCTAAAGTGTGAGCAAAAGTTTGTTATAAAGCGCAATATTAAATTGAGATTTTATATAGCGCAATATCCACTAGATGTGCTCAAAGCGCTTTACAAGGGGTCCCTGGCCAACAGCAAAATTTAACATTTAGGACGGGACATGACACTTTTAGGCGATGTTATAATTTTTTCGGACAGAGATAACGCTGTTAACGGCCAGGTTCTCATTTTACACCTGAGTACGGTGAGAGAATGTGAGTAAAGAGCCTTCTCCAAGGACTCAACTATGCGCCGAACAAGGCTCGAACCCAGGACCTTCCGATCAGAAAGCGAGTATCATACCACAAGACCACATAGCCGCACAATGTCACTACATTACCCCGATCATCATGGGTGTCCGGACACTGCACTTGTTGCATACCGCAGCCACCAATGGTCCTACAGATAGAACGCGTTTCAAACACAATTTATATTGACAAAAGTGTGAAGAAAAGGTTGTTATAAATCGCAATATTCACTACATTGACACGTTCAACATGGAGGTCCGGACACTGTACTTGTTGCACACAGCAGCCACCAATGGTCCTAAGGAATCAACATGTTTCAAACACAATTGGATTAAACAGTCATAATAATAATAATAATAATGCTGAAAACTTATATAGCGCTATAACTCCGAGACACCAGACTCTAAGCGCTTAAATTACAAATTACTTTGGCTGAAACATACTCATTCACACACACAAGCACACACACACACACACACATACACACACACAACACAACACACAACACAAACCAAAACTATCTTGCTTCTCATACCATCTACTAAAATCGAAACAAATATGTTTTAAGCGAACGTTTAAAAATAGACAAAGATTCTTTTTCACGAATGCTCTGCGGTAAGGCGTTCCAAATAGAGGGTCCGAAATGAGAAAAGGATCTCATTCCAGCATTTTTCCGAATTCGAGGGACAACTAGTTTTGTGGAATCACTGGCCGAACGTAAGGGGCGGGGTTTTGAATAGCTTTCAATTAGTTCTGAAAGGTAGGAAGGGGCAGTACCTTCAAGACAACGATACACTAAAACACAAGCTTTGAATTTAATTCTTTTCTCAACAGGCAGCCAATGCAGGTCATGAAGTAGAGGTCCGGCAGAGTCGCACCTACGCTTCATAAATACTAGTCTGGCAGCGCTGTTTTGGACAATCTGAAGACGTTTCAGATTGTATTGCGAAACGCCAAACAACAGAGCATTACAATAATCCAATTTCGATAGTACGAGGGACACAACCAGGTGCTTGGTCACATCCTCAGATATGAACCGTCTAATGGAAGCAATCTTTTTTAGTTGGAAAAAGAGAGATCTAACCAAATTATTAACCTGATGCTCCATCGACAGTCCAGAGTCTAAGAATGTGCCAAGGTTTTTCACTTTGTCAACAATTTGAATAGAGGCATCCCCCAACTTCAAATCTGTTTCACTTTTCCACTTCCTGTTCCCCACATACAGCACCTCCGTCTTATCATCATTCAGTTTCAGTCTGTTCTCATTCATCCATTTCTTAACACTTTGGATACAATTTTTACTATTGGCTGATACTTCTTGTAAATTTCTCATATTGGAAACGCAGTACAATTGCGTATCATCAGCGTATTGATGGTGAGACAGACCAAAACTTCTGATGATTTTAGACAGAGGGCCAACGTACAAAACAAAAAGAACGGGTCCAAGTACTGAACCCTGGGGAACCCCACAATCAAGAAAGATTTCCTCCGATCTATATTCATCCACCGTAATAATCTGTTTACGATTAAACAAATATGACCTAAACCAATCAAGCGCTGCACCAGACACGCCATAAGTAATTTCAAGACGTTTGAGAAGAAGATTGTGATCATTAGTATCAAAAGCAGACGATAGGTCAAGCAAATTCAGCAAAGAACATGAACCATTGTCTATAACAGAGAGGAGATCATTAACAACCCTAACAAGTGCGGTTTCCGTCGAATGATGTTGCCTATAAGCAGACTGAAATTTTTCTTCAAGACAATTATTTTTAAGATGAGACAGTAATTGTTTCAAAACAAGCTTTTCTAAGATCTTAGAGAGAAAAGGAAGATTAGAGACAGGGCGATAGTTTTTTAAGTTCTCTTTATCGAGATCAGGTTTTTTCAAAAGGGGTTTGACATGAGCAACTTTGTAAATGTCTGGTACAGCACCTGACTGCAACGAATTATTAACAATACATGTAAATGGTGTTAAAATTACATCAATGCATTTTTTTAAAATGGCAGTATTTAAGGGGTCTAAATCACAACTTTTAGTTGGAGACGACATAATGCAATCACGTAAGTCAGCTTCAGTAATCTTTGAAAAATGTGTTAACGAATCACCATGAAACTTGTCAAATGTTGTAGGGATCGATTCAGACGAGAGTTCCTTCCTGATGGTATCCGTTTTTTCTTTAAAATATTGACCAAAGCGAGTTGGTAGATATGCACGATCGATTAAAGATGGGAGAGCTGGTTGCGTCTGTTGTCCCAGCAGTTCCTTGGTCAAGGCAAAGAATTGTCTCGAACGTCCCACGTTTTTGAGGCTTTCTTCATAGAATTTCTTTTTGGCCCTGAAATTGACGGCTTTTGCATCATTTCTAGCCGCGATGTATCGCTTCTTATCGACAGCATCTCTGGACTTGAGCCATTTTCTTTCATGACGTCACTTCCCTCGTAATGACTTATAGCAACTTAGTAACTGGTTCTAAACTATCGGAACAATGGCGGACGCCCTTATGAAATACTTCTTCGACGAACATAAAAGTGTATCCAGAGGAGAAAAACATTATAAGTCTGATCATATTTTGACTTTTATACATTCTGATCACATGACGTGAAAAAGTTCTAGACAGCATGAAGAAGAAAAAGTAACGATCTTCTTTGTTTAGAACCAAGTTGCTGGTTGCTGGGCGGACGTGACATCAGACTATTAAATCCTATTTACATTATCTAAAGTGTGAACAAAAGTTGTTATGTGCGTCTATGTGGTCTTGTGGTATGACATTCGCTTTCGGATCGTAAGGTCCTAGGTTCGAGCCTCGCTCGGCGCATAGTTGAGTCCTTGGAGAAGGCTCTTTACTCACATTCACTCACCGTACTCAGGTGTAAAATGAGTACCCGGCCGTTAACAGCGTTGTCTCCGTCCGAAAAAAATTGTAGCATCGCCTAACAGAAGTCATGTCCCGTCCTAAATGTTAAAATGTTACTGTTGACCAGGGACCTCTTGTAAAGCGCTTTGATCACATTTAGTGGATATTGCTGCTCTATGTAAAAGCTCAATTTAATTTAGTTTAAAGTGTGAACCAAAAAAAAAATTATAAAGCGCAATATTCAGTGCATTGTGATTGTGCTCAAGGCGCTTTACAAGGGGTCTCAGGCCAACAGGAAAAAAATTTAGAACAAAAAATAAGGTCTGAAAGGTTTGAATGATGTATTTTCTACAAAGGCAGCACAGTGTCTTGAATAAATTTTGTACGTATGCCGAAAACCCGCTTGATAAAATCTTACATAGCTCTCTTCGCAAAGTCCCATTGTAACATTAACATTTAGTACGGGACATGGCTGACGCCTGTTAGGAGATATTAAATTTTTTTTCCTAACAGAAACAACGGTGTTAACCACCGGGTAGGCTACTCATTTTACACCCGAGTACGGTGAGAGAATGTGAGTAAAGCAGAGCATTCTCCAAGGACTCAACTATGCGCCGAGAGAGCGAGGCTCGAAACCCAGGACCTCCCGATCCGAAAGCGAGTGCCATGCATACCACAAGACCACATAGCCGCATATTGTTTGTTTTTTTCCAGAGATGGCAGTACGTATAGATAGTTCGAAGATGACGTCACTTTGGTCTTTGTTATTGTTTTTTGCCATCCGCGTTTATGAGTAATGCTCACTGAACTGTATTAACCCGACTATAAACGTTCATGGATACACACGGTTTTGTGTGTTGGTCCGCCATACTTCCGGATGGCAATGTTATGAGCTTCTTAGCCAAGCGCATACTATCTATTGACCTACCGATCAAGTTCTGAATCCATTGTGATAAGGACACTGGCCAGGCAGCCTTGAGTGCCCCAGTCTTGTATCTCTCCTGAATCTGGATAAAAAGTATACCACTACTCCTATTGTAGCCTCCTGTAGAGAAAAAAAAGAACAAAGTCAAATAATAATAATAATAAAATTGAGCTTTATATAGCGCAATATCCACTCAATGTGCTCAAAGCGCTTTACAAGGGGTCCCTGGTCAACAGCAACATTTAACATGTAGGACGAGACATGCCGCCTGTTAGGCGATATTACAATTTTTCACAACGACACCGCTGTTAACGGCCAGGTACTCATTTTACACCTGAGTACGGTGAGAGAATGTGAGTAAAGAACATTTTCCAAGGACTCAACTATGCGCCGAGCGCGAGGCTCGAACCCAGGACCTTCCGATCCGAAAGCGAGTGTCATACCACTAGACCACATAGCCCCACAAAAACTAGAGTTTTTATATAGCGCAATATCCACTAAATGTGCTCAAAGCGCTTTACAAGTCAATATTATCATATGTTTGTGTCAGTGCATGACATAATCAGTCGGAAGTTTAACATTTTGGATTTGATTTTTTTTTTTTTTGCCTTTTCTGAAAGAATATGCTCCCCGTAGCATTTTAATGTTTATTTGAAGTAAATCGTGTGATTTTTCATGAAGTTATGGTCAGATGTATGGGAAAGATATCCAGCAACTTTTCTCAAATTTCATACTTTTTCAACTTGACTATCTGTAAAAGTAAAAGATTTAGAAGTGAAATTAGGCTTTGATATTTCCCAAAGATGTACAAAAAGGGGTTGATTTAATCATTTATGATAAGAACTCATTTTTGATAAAAATTTACTTTCTAACTAAACTCGGCAATATCTTAGTTCAAACCTTTTCACTATCCGACTGATTATGTCATTCACTGTAACATATGTTGAGGGCGTCCGTTGGTAGAGCACTCGATTCACATGCAAAAGGGGCCAAGATCAATCCCGGATGAAGTTGAGACCTTTTTTTTAAATCTGACACCCCTAGCGTCCTATCAAAATGGTAGCAAGAAATTTTTGTTATTGTCCATTTCTCGCTATAAAAACCGAGATATATATATACTCTGGCTCAGTAGAACGGCAAGTCACAGGGTAATAAAAACACCCTTAAACTCGCCAGCAGCGACAAAGATAAAGGTAACATAAACACCGTAAGATGAACAAGCGATGGCAAAGCACAGGGTAATAAAAACACGGTCAACTCACCATCAATGGCAAATCGGCTGTACTCGGGAAAAACCCATATGTGACCCACCGTCTCAAAGCGGTATTATGTCGGGATACACTCGGTTAGGGAAATTGAATTCATATCCGCAAATATCAAACTTGGGTTTACTTTCTCTACATCATGGTGGAATATAAATACTATTTATTGCTTTGCAAAAACTTCTAAGGTCCGATTTCTCATCATTCTATCTCTAAATTTCGAAAAGTCCCAGGCAGGTTTGAGAGTTTTTTGCCAAGATGAGGGTCATATAAATCGATCGATATTTGAAGGACGCGTTTTATGGCCAAATTTTAAAATATGTGACCCATCGTCTAAAAACGGTATTATGTCCGAACGAACCAAATACTTAAAAGCCGAATTTCATGTTAAACTGGTCAAAAATATAAATTGTTGGCATCAGCACCCTAAAATATGGTATCCATTCTCCTCAATAAAACATACAAACTCAACACAAGTCTGATATTTCTGGCTATAAATTCAATTGTCAACATCTTGACCAACCCGACTTAATACAATTTCGAGGCGAAGGGTCACATATGGGTTTTTCCAGTGTACGGCAAAATCACATGGTTACAAAAACATTGTACAACTCATCAGCAACGACAAGCTCAGGACAGCAAAAACTTCGTGAAACTCACAAACACCGACTAAACACATAGTAACAAGAACACGGCAAAACTTACCTCTAATGACAACTTACAAGGTAACAAAAACACAGTTAATCTCACCAGCAGCGACAAATCACGGGGAAACAAAAACACCATAAAACTCACCAGCAATGACAAAACACGGGGTAACAAAAACACAGTTAATCTCACCATTAATGACAAATCACGGGGAGACAAAAACACGGTAAAACTCGCCTGCAATGACAACTTACAAGGTAACAAAAACACAGTTAATCTCACCAGCAGCGACAAGACACGGGGTAACAAAAACACAGTTAATCTCACCATTAATGACAAATCACGGGAAAACAAAAACACCATAAAACTCACCAGCAATGACAAAACAAATGAATGCTCCTGCGACAACAGCCCAGCCATATCCGCCATCCAGTCCGACATCGTGTGTCCTTGACCTTTCTTCCTCCTCCCCTTCCTCGCCTGCTTCTTTCTCTTCCACAACTAAGCTACTCTCTTCATCGTTCTCTTTATCTCCTGCTCCTTTCTCGTCTCCACTCGTACTAATGTCATCTTTCTTATCGTCTCCACCTGTACTTCCGTCATCTTTCTCATATTCATCACCAGTACTTCCATCATCTTTTTTATCGTCTCCACCTGTACTTTCGTCATCTGTCTTATCTTCGTCACCAGTATTTCCATCATCTTTTTTATCGGCTCCACCCGTACTTTCGTCGTCATCATCTTTCT
>NC_088369.1:15298960-15300247 GCF_034508935.2 Berghia stephanieae
GCAATTCAAGGAATGGAGTCTTTAAAATGCGCTTTTTAACTCACTCAACCCAAACACCGACTATATCTGTAGTTTACCCGGGTTACTTTTACCCCATGCCTATTTATTACATTTTTCTGAGACAAATTATAGGCATAGTATCAAAGCTAATGTTTTAAATTTTTACGTGTTTATGGTAGTTGAATAAAACTATCTAGCTATGTACATGCTCATTTTTAATACATTTTTTCCAATTTTGAAAAGTAGCAAAAATCTCTAGGATTTTGTGAGTTAAGGTCAACACGAGGCACAAATTTATAACCAAAATGTTTATCGCTACGACAACGCCTATGTTCCTATATATGCAAGTCTGATAACTGAACGAAATTATGGGCCTGATGTAACATTGTTTTAATGGACGATATTTTCTTTCTTTGAGAGTATTTTGTATTACAACAATAAGCCCTAAAACAATTTGGGTTATCAGACCTGAAAATAAGTACACGTTAGACAAAGCCGTTGTAAATTGTCTCCATGTTAACGGCGTCATCATTATATTATTTCAAAAATGTGTCAGTTTTTTAAATATATACTCTGATCACATGACATGAAAAAGTTCTAGCCAGCATGAAGAATAAAAAGTACCGATTTTCTTTGTTTAGAACCAAGCTGCTGGTTGGTGGGCGGACGTGACATCAATCAGACTATTGAATCCTATTTATTCATTACATCAACAAATCAACAAGTAAAAATCAAAAAAAAAAAAAACAAAAGAAAAAGAAGAAAGTAACACCTTGGAATAAAATAATGGATCTTGAAGAAAAAAAAAAGAAATAAAACAAAAAACAAAAATAAAAACCTAAAAAAAAAAACAACACTAGTACTGGGATAAACTCCGGCTCCGGCTCCGGTTCCGGTTCCGGCTCCGGTTCCGGTTCCGGCTCCGGTTCCGGCTCCGGCTCCGGCTCCGGCTCCATGGGCCCAATGGCTCTGAAGGACTACTTTTTCTTTCTTCTTTTTTTTTTAACGAATGTTTTGACGGACGAGACTGGTAAACAGTAAACTTAACCGAATACCATCAATAATTTTTGTGTGCGTGGTGATAGATAAAATCGGCGCCACCAATATTCAAGTGACGTCATGTCATAAAGTTCAAAGGTCAAGTGCCTTCGTGTGCAAGATAAAGGTAAAAAAAATACCCAAAAAAAACCAAACAAACAAACAAAAAAACAGTTACACTGTACATGCAATCCATATACATCGACGTGCACGTACTTTCAGGTCTGATAACCCAATGCATTATGGGGC